>NC_041383.1:337012335-337034190 GCF_002162155.2 Triticum dicoccoides | reverse complement strand
CCATGGGCAAAAAAACTACCTCTCCACCAGCCGCGAAACCCCGGCGTCCTCCGTCCGCCACCCCATCCCACCCATCAACCACCGCCCTCCTCCATCACGCCGGAGCCGATACCCCGACGTCGTCGTCCACTGCAACCTCAACTGCAATGCCCTCCATAGCTAGTAGTGAAGCCGAGGCCGAGCCGTCCGTACCCGAGCTAGTTCAACCACGCCGTCCTGCGCCTCATCGCTGCCGCTCCAACTTTGCCACCATCCACCGCACCAGAGTTGTTCCTGCTACACCGTTCTTCGCCGCTTCAGATCTGCTTCCCCTCTGCCGATATAAGGCCACGGCAACACAATCAACAATTTGGCCATGGGTTTGTCCAAGGATCCACGGCTCTCCAAAACATCGGTTCCCCCAGGAGAAAAAAGAAGATCGCCGCGACATACTGGCAACCGATAAGGGTACTCCTCTTCCCTTATTCGTGCAAATCTTACGTGTCTGCTTGCACGGTATTTATCCCATAGAAGACACTAGTTGACCGCTTCTTCCTGATACTAGATGTTCCTAGTAACTCGCGATGCACAAGGTTTCTCCTCATATACTATTTCACCTTAGCTAGAGGTCTGTTGCCCCCCCTGAATTTCAATTTTTGGTCAGTTGCTTCCCAATTAATGGAAGCATTCCCCGGTGTAACAGGTGCTAGTACGCCTATTACGCCGGGGAAGCAGCGCCTCGGTGTTTATCTTAGGGGCGTGTGGGGCCTAGAGCTACAGGCGCCTATTCTGGAGGTCGGCGGGATTAAAGGGATGGCCTGGGAGCACTGCCAAGCACGGCAGTGGTGTGAGGTCGAGGGGAGGGCGGGGCGGAGGAGGCAGGGGTCTGGGCCGGTGGTTGCTGGCGGTTCGAGAAAGATCGTCAACAGTGACTGGCGGGAGGTAGACGAAGGCCATCTGCCCGTTCCTTATAGATTGGACGGTTCATTGAAAAAATCGACTGACCTATTTATTTTCAGTCGACTATTATCTTAGATATGACCACATGTGGTGGTGTGTTGGAGGAGTACCTGCATTTCCTGTGCTCATATATTACAAAATCATACAGAGTAGAATCTAATTTTGTTTGCCATGCAATGTTTTAGAGCTATCATATGTCTCCTGTCATTTATTTTTCAGCCACCTACTATGTGCTACTTTTACCGTGCACTAGTTCTGCACACACTTCACCCATACTCTCACTGTTGTGTTTTTATGCAAGGGTATTTCAGAGTCTGCCTCGAGAGATGCAGCAAAGTAAAGAGAGAAGTTGTGCCAGCTTTCTACGCAGGTAGGCACGGCACGTTACAGCGCTATAAAGGGTGCAGTGTCAGCAGATGGAGACGGTAAACGTAGCTCTGGAGTTGATGACCTAGCTCGCAATGAACCACCATCCCAGGTGCTTGCTTTAACTTCGCGTTGTCATATGTGGTTGCATGCTCCATATGGTGTCTAGCTTGGGTTCGAAAGGCCGAAGTCGGTGTTTATTAAGATAAGGAAAGATATTTTTTGCACGAACCACCATCCCGTGAGCACCAGAAGACAAATAGCTAGTCAGGGCACTGCCCGAGCCAGTGACAAGCCCAGCAAAGACAGGCATCACCTGGAAGACAACTAAAAAGCCACGATGGTGGCGAAGCAGCCCGCCTCCCACCAGGCTCTCAGGTCCTAGATGATCATGCTCACCACTCCAGCCGGATGTCTAGCTTGTATTGCTTCCAATTTGGTTAAATTGCATCTGCTTAGCTTATACATTATACTTTGAATATGACATGCCTTTCTGTTTTTGGTACATACTAGTACATTTGTGTATTAACCATGTTCTTACATCAAACTAATGTTCTTGTGTATCCCTCATCAATCACTTATGATGAGGCAGGCAGGCAAGTGGACTACTCCTCATTTAACGAATGCAGTGTCAGCCTCCCGACATGATTCTCAAGAAACAACAAGGCTAGATGAAGATAGTGAACGTAGCTCTATAGTTGATTACCGCATTTCCCCTACACTAGCATCACAGTTGCTTCCTCTAACTTGGCAGCGTGATATCTAGTTGCATGTTGCATATGGTGTCTAGATTGTAATTCTTCCAATCTGGTTAAACTTCATGTGCTAGTCTGCTTAGCTTATACATTATACCTGTTAATGTGACATGCCTTCCTGTATTTAGTACATAGTACATCTGTCTATTAAGCATGTCCTTACATAAAACTATTGTTTTTTTGTATCCCACATCAATCAATATGACGAGACACCTTTAGTATATGTAGTGCAATATTAGTTGCATCTTTCATATGATTTATAGCATGCGTTGCTTCTAATTTGTTGAAATTCCATTTATGATGGGACGGTTTTAACTTGGTAGAGTCATATTGGTTGCATCTTTCATGTGGTGTCTAGCTTGCATTGCTTCTTATTTGTTGGAATGGTTTCTGCTTAGTTTACACAAACAGTTGTGAACATGCCATGTCGTCCTGTTTTTCGTACATATTCCATCCTGGTATCATGTGTTTGCCTTACATCAAAGTAGTGATTGTCAGTATCATGCATGAATGAGTTCTGAAGAGAGAATTTTATTGCTTTTTCTTGTCGGTTTTACTTGACAATTCAAAATCAATAAAGCGGAAGGAAGTTAGCAAGGCAGCGGATAAAGGTGCTCCTTCCAAATGGAGGGCCTCTACAGTTTCTACTCCTCCACACCCCCCCAAGATGATTTCCAAGACAACACATGCATAGACACTCAACGTAGTTGTGTTTATGATGAGCACGTCTCCCCTAGTGCACCATCACCGGTGCTCCCTCTAACTTGGCACTGTTGTATGTAGTTGCATGTTATGTGTGATATCTAGCTTGTATTGCTTCTAATTTTGTTGAATTCCATCTGCTTACTTTACACATTATACTTGAATAAGACACATGTTCATGTTTCTAGAACATACAATATATGTCTATCACACCATGTTCTTACATCAAATTACTACTAGTGTGTAACTTGCAACAATCACTTATCATAAGACACGTTTGACTTCGGAGTGTCATATAGGTTACATCTCGCATTCTTTTCTAGCTTGTACTGCTAATTTGTTGAAATGGCACTTACGACGAGACAGTTTTAACTTGCTAGAGTGATATTCGTTGCATCTTTCATATGGTGTCTAGCTTTCATTGCTTCTAATTTGTTGAAATGCCTTCTCCTTAGGTTAGACATCATAAGCTGTGAATATGCAATGCTATGAATATGCAATGGCACTAATGATGAGAGACCTCTAACTTGGTAGTGTGATGTTGTTTGCATCTTGCCTATGATTTATTTCTTGTACTGCTTCACATTTGTTTAAACGCCATCTATGACGAGACACTGTTAACTTGGCAGAGCGATATTTGTAGCATCTTTCATATGGTGTCTACCTTCCATTGCATTGCTTCTAATTTGGTGAAATGTCTTCTGCTTAGTTTACACGTCATAGTTCTGGTTATCTCTTCCGTCCTGTTTTTCGTACATATTACATCCTCCTATCATGTGGTTGTCTAACATCAAAGTTCAGTTCATCTGCATCACGCATCAATTTGTTTTGAAGAACTAAATTGTTATTCGTTTTTCTTGTCGGCTTGACTTAACATGGCACAGAGAAAGAGGAAGAAACACAGAATGGCAGGGAATGAGAAGCGGATGAATCCTACAGATTCTGCTGGTACTGATGGTGCAATAGAAGGTCAAAGTCCAGCAGAAAATTCTACAAACAGGGTATCTCTTGCTACACGAGCTGCAAAAAAAGCCAAATAGAAACAAATAGCTTCCACCAAACAAGCAGAGACAGCCCTAGTTCTTGCAACACCTTCCACAGTACTACCATCTACATGAGTTACTCTTGCGTCAACTGAGCTAGCAGCACGTTCCCAAGCTCCCTTACCACCTGACACTACTTCCCAAGAACTATTGACACAAGACGGGTTGGCAAGATCATATGAACCTTGTGAGCTTCAACGGCAAGAAGGTAGCTGCTGGAGTCAAGTTCCAGCTTCATGCTTCTTTATATGTAGTCTCACAGTTTGATGTACACTAACACTTCCATGTTTATTGTTGGACTAGCACCTAGGTGCAAGAGGAAACAAACATCAGGGATAATGCTCGATAGGTTAACTAAATCTAGAGGAGGAAGAATGGAGATCCGTTTTGAGGCAGGTCAGCCAAGTTAGTATCAGAGGCAGCAGTTGTCGTTAGGTGTCATGTACTTATCCTCCCAACATGGATTCAGTACAGGAATGACAAAGACGAAACCCAGTTCAACACCTTCCTCGACCATTTATCTGTAAGTATGGTTATGTATGGAAACTAGTAATATCGTCTTGCTCTGTCCCATACTTTCTAGGTTGCTGATAATAAGACTCCCATAATTTTCAACAGATGAGGTTCAAGTTGGATAGCCAAGATGATGCAACTAGACAAGCTTGCACCCATGTTTTCAAGTCTGCTTTGCGACAGTATCAGTATAACTTGACGAAAACTCACTTTGAAGGCAAGGCTAACAGTGAACTTTCCCAAACAACTCCAGTGGAAAATATATCGGATGAAGATTGGAGGGGCCTCGTTAAACACTGGTCTGGTCCGAAGTATCAGGTACATTATATATCTGACCAGATCACATGTTGAAGTCCTATTTACGCATGTGCCACATAAATATATCTTCTTGTAGGTGAACTATTCAAAGAACAAGGCCAACCGTAAGAAAGTGAAATTCCAACAGACGACAGGATCTCGTAGCTATATTACACACTGCGAGGCTCTTGTAATTAGTTGTTGTTTCACTCTTTTCACTGTACCAATATTATCCAATCTATATTGACTTGTTCCAAATGTAGAGGAAATACCGCAAGGACCAAAAAGTACCTAAACCAAATGTTGTGGAAATCTTCAAGGAATGTCACACCAGCAAGAAGAAGGGCATGGCTACATCAGTCAAAGCCGCTCTTGTAAGTCCTTAATCCTCATGCCTTTTAACTACTACTTACTCTGACTTGTGCCTTGAACTGCATGGTTTGCAGCCAATGTCTATTACTCTTTTCAATTTTATACACAATTGTCTTAGCGTATCATTGCACCTTACAAGGTTTAAAAGAGAGGAGTGATGTTCCTTTGATCTTGACCCGTAATCTAGCTCTGTGCTGGACTTGCCCACACAACGTTACAATTGCATGTTTGTCTGTTCTCAGTTGTTTTGTGATATGAATGATGTCATACTATGCTTATCATATTATAAACTTTCTCTCTTTATCCTTAGCCCTCAATACAATGTGTAGAAATAGACAATACATTAGTGATGGTACATGGTCATATGTTTGGAACCTGGTTTTATTATGTACTTTACAATAAAATACAACTAATATTTTACATGGGTTCACCAGAATAAGTTCTGTATATAGACCAAAGCTATTTTGTTTGGTTTTGATGCCTCCTTAATATCTTCTGTTCTGGTACTACTAATGTAAAAACTCAAATTTTCTGTGAGCTATGGAAAAATGGTGGAACCGCCACCTTCTGAAGGTGGCGAGGCAACTATAACTGCAATCTCAGCTCTTGCTGCAGTGGGTCAGTACCTGTCCACTAACAGTACCAAAAGCACATTCCTGCGTAATACTAGGTTGGTTGTTAGTTAAGGCAATCTCGTCCAAACTACCTCATGATCAAGATATGCAAGCTCAAAGCAATGTTGTATCTGCGCTCCAGACACAAGTCCATTCCCTAATAGAGACCCTTTGTGGAACAAGGAGAGACATTGTTCGATGTCGTCAAGATATGCATGGTTTTGAAACCAGACTATCAGGCATTTGCTTCGTTGTTCAGGAGCCTAGGCGAAATGAAGGCAAGGGTTATGGTGCTCCATCGGACAATACATCATGAAAACATAACAGTCAGGTCAAATGAACTGAGCTGTAGGGTGTTCCCTATATTTGCACTGGTGGCGATCTTTGATGCCGAGTGGATGTATTCTGTGCAATTGCCTTAATAGCCTAGCGTTAGTTTCGGCCTTACTTATTTCCTAGTCTTCTTTTTCCCTGGTTTGCTAGTGGCTGCAACAACCATGGGCCATATACGGGCCATAGGATCCATGTGTCTCGTACGGGCTGTCGATAAATGGGCCTCCAACAGGGCCGTAGAATCGGTGGGCCTCGGGTCATCGGATAAATGGGTCTACATGGGCCGTAAACGGGCGTAATTGGTATCGGCCCAGCACGGTAACGGGCACTTAACAGGCCGGAGGATAGCAAAGGCTTAATTCTATCACAGGCATAACGGGTCGTTAATGGGCCAGAATATAGGACGGACTGGAAACGACGCAACGGGTTAACAAGCCAGAAATGGGCAGACTCTTGCCAATTTGGCCCATTAGGGGAATAGGCCAGTAACAGGTCGGAAGTAATCGAGGGCCGGAAAGGAGCCCAAGAACGTATGGGCCGTCAATAGGCCGAAAGCTAACATGGGCTGGAAACAGCCCATGTGAATCACGGGCCGTTAACGGGTACAAAGAAAATTACTGTTCATTATGGGCTAGAGTCACCATGGGCCTCTAAAGGGCCTGAAGATACAAAGGCCTCATATGGGCCGAAAGACGTCATGGGCCATACATGGGCCGAAAGTGAAATGGGCTGGTGTTATATTCGACAGCCCACATGATGTTGTTGGGCCGATTTCTGTTAGGGCCTAATGGGTAGTGAGTTACCGGGCCGTAAAATGGGCTATTTGCGAAGAGACCGTTGACAGGCTTTTCACGGGCCAGCTCGTTTACTTTTGACCAAGTCAAACGGGCTGGCTTTGTAAGCTAAATGGGCCAATGGTGGGCTGTGGCACGTGTCGACATATCATAAGCGCCTATCTGACCCACTGACGAGCTGACACGTGTTTCGTCCGGCCAATAAGAATTTTACACATGGAAATTTCCCATTGGTCTGGGCTGTTAACGGGTTATCGGATCCAAAACCCGACCCGATAGCTTAACGGTGTTCCATTACGGTGGATGCCACGTGTTGGTCACCCTTGATGAAAGCACTTCTGTGACGCGTGATTTATCGTCATGGAAGTGGACACTTCTGTGATGATAATTTTGGTAATGTCATGGAACACTTCTACGACGGCATAGGTATGACTATCTTGATTCTGTCATAAAATCTTCATGGATGTACATGCATGACAAAAAACAAGACCTACTGTGGCAAACACGTATCATCACGGAAGTGTATTATTTTGTAGTGGTATTCTCTGCAAGCACTGAAATTATAGGTACCAGATAGTTTTGTGATAAGGTAATTTGTAACGGGTGACAAGTAACAAAAGTAAATAAAGTGCAGCAAGGTGTCCCAATCCTTTTTGTAGCAAAGGACAAGCCTGGACAAGTTCTTATATAGAGAAAAGCGCTCCCGAGGACACATGGGAATTATCGTCAAGCTAGTTTACATCACGCTCATATGATTCGCATTCGTTACTTCGATAATTTGATATGTGGGTGGACCGGTGCTTGGGTACTGCCCTTTCTTGGACAAGCATCCCACTTATGATTAACCCCTATTGCAAGCTCCGCAACTACAAAAGAAGTATTAAGGTAAACCTAACCATAGCATGAAACATATGGATCCAAATCAGCCCCTTACGAAGCAACGCATAAACTAGGGTTTAAGCTTGTGTCACTCTAGCAACCCATCATCTACTTATTACTTCCCAATGCCTTCCTCTAGTCCCAAACAATGGTGAAGTGTCATGTAGTCGACGTTCACATAACACCACCAGAGGAGAGACAACATACATCTCATCAAAATATCGAACGAATATCAAATTCACATGACTACTTATAGCAAGACTTCTCCCATGTCCTCGGGAACAAACAGAACAACTCACAAATCATATTCATGTTCATAATCAGAGGTGTATTAATATGCATTAAGGATCTGAACATATGATCTTCCACCGAATAAACCAACTAGCATCAACTACAAGGAGTAATCAACACTACTAGCAACCCACAGGTACCAATCAGAGGTTCTGAGACAAAGATTGGATACAAGAGATGAACTAGGGTTTGAGAGGAAATGGTGCTAGCGAAGATGTTGATGGAGATAGAACCCCTCCTGATGAGAGAATTGATGGTGATCACGATGGTGATGATTTCCCCCTCCCAGAGGGAAGTTTCCCCAGCAGAACAGCTCCGCGTGAGCCCTAGATTGGTTCCGCCAAGGTTCCGCCTCGTGGCGGCGGTGTTTCGTCCCGAAAGCTTGCTTATGATTTTTCTAGGGTAAAAGACTTCATATAGCAGAAGATGGTCACCAGAGGGCTGCCAGTGGGCCCACAAGGCAGGGGGGTGCGCCCAGGGGGGTAGGGCGCGCCCCCACCCTCGTGGCCAGGGTGTGGGCCCCCTCTGGTACTTTCTTCACCCAATATTTTTTATTAATTCCAAAAATGACTTTAGTGGAGTCTCAGGACTTTTTGGAGTTGTGCAGAATAGGTCTCCAATATTTGCTCCTTTTCCAGCCCAAAATTCCAGCTGCCAGCATTCTCCCTCTTCATGTAAACCTTGTAAAATAAGATAGAATAGGCATAAGTATTCTGACATAACATGATATAACAGCCCATAATGCAATAAATATCGATTTAAAAGCATGATGCAAAATTGATGTATCAACTCCCCCAAGCTTAGACCCCGCTTGTCCTCAAGCGGAAGCCGAAATCGAAAAATATGTCCACGTGTTTAGAGATAGAGGTGTCGATAAAATAAAATACGGACATGAGGGCATCATGATCATTCTTATAACAGCAACATATATATATATATTGTTATATGATTTCTTATGCTCAAGTAATAATCTATCCACAATGTCAAGTATGAATCATAAACTTCATTGAGAACCAACGAAATATGATCTTGGTCATTGAAGCAATTGCAATTTATCATAACATTGGAAAGAGTCAATATAAGAGCTTTTCAGCAAGTCCACATACTCAACTATCATTTAGTCTTTCACAATTGCTAACACTCACGCAATACTTATGGTTATGGAGTTTTAATAGGACACAGAGAAAGATAGGGGCTTATAGTGCTGCCTCCAAACCTTTTACCTCAAGGGTAATGTCAACAATAATAGTTCATGTTAACTTACATCCAATTGGATATATATATATATATCAGGATCTTTCCAACACGAGGTGCTTGCCAAAGGATAAAATGTAAAAAGGAAAGGTAAAGATCACCATGACTCTTGCATAAGGTATAAGACAAAAGTAAAAAATAGGCCCTTCGCAGAGGGAAGCAGAGGTTGTCATGTGCTTTTATGGTTGGATGCACAAAATCTTAATGCGAAAGAACGTCACTCTATATTGCCACTTGTGATATGGATCTTTATTACGCAGTCCGTCGCTTTTATTGCTCCCATCTCACAAGATCGTATAAAGCTTACTTTCTCCACACTAATAAGTCATACATATTTAGAAAGCAATTTTTATTGCATGCAACATGACAACTTACTTGAAGGATCTTACTCAATACATAGGTAGATATGGTGGACTCTCATGGCAAAACTGGGCTTAAGGATATTTGGAAGCACAAGTAGTATCTCTACTTGGTGCAAGGAATTTGGCTAGCATGAGAGGGAAAGGCAACTCAACATGTTGGATGATCCATCACAATATACTTTATTTCGAATATAAGAAAACATAACCCATTATGTTGTCTTCCTTGTCCAACATCAACTCTTTAGCATGTCATATTTTATTGAGTGCACACAATCATAAAAGATGTCCAAGATGGTATATTTATATGTGAGAACCTCTCTTTCTTTATTAATTCCTATTAATTGCAACGATGACCAAAACTATGTTTGCCAACTCTCAACAACTTTTATTCATCATACTCTTAATATGTGAAGTCATTACTCTCCATAAGATCAATATGATCTCTTTATTTCTTTTTATTCTTTCTTTTTCTTCTATTCCCTCAAGATCATAGCAAGATAATCAAGCCCTTGACTCAACACTAATCTTTATTATATATAGCTCACGGACTCGATTACATAGAGGCATCAAAAAGCAAAACTCAAAACTAAATCATACCAAAACTTTATTCTACTAGATCAAGATATTACCAAAAGGAAC
This sequence comes from Triticum dicoccoides, assembly GCF_002162155.2. Taxonomy (NCBI): domain Eukaryota; kingdom Viridiplantae; phylum Streptophyta; class Magnoliopsida; order Poales; family Poaceae; genus Triticum; species Triticum dicoccoides. Next base: position 337,024,037 of record NC_041383.1, on the reverse strand, counting down.
GAACTAAGAAAAATGGTAAAGATAGGAGTGTGATGGTGATACGTTACCAGGGCACCTCCCCCAAGCTTGGCACTTGCCAAGGAGAGTGCCCATACCCATGTGATTATGTCTCTTTCTTCGGAGGTGGTGGTGTGATATTCTTGGCGATGATGCCCCTCAGGATACGATTCTCCTCCTCGAGCTTATTGACATGCTGCTTGAGGTCCATTATTTCCTTACGGAGCTTACCCGTGACGGCTAAAGCTCCTTACACCCATGGATGTTGCATAGCTGCTGGAGAACAAGTGACACTCTTTTTCATATTTTCATAAGAAAGAAATCTAATATTGGAAGGGATGACCGAGTTTGGAATAGCCGAGCTCTGAAGTTCCCCCATCATGAATCCGGCTCAAAAACTAGAGGTAACTTCTTGATCCTCCTCCATGGCATCTATCCTTTTCAAGTTGGCCTCCATCTCCTCCTCCGTTGATGCCCAAAGTGATAGGCATCAATGTTGGCTCCTGGATCCGGTGTCAGATGAGACACCCGACTCTCCCCGACTGACTCTTGAGAAGACATCTTGCTCTAAATATGTTGCAGAAACAGCTCGAAATGAAAACAGAGGATATTTGCGTGATATGTTGGTCAAAACCTTTGGGAGATTATATAATGAATTCTTACCGACCAAAAGAAGTATCATCCAAGAAAATGGAGTCCGGAGAGCACATGAGGTGCCCACAAGGCAGGAGGGTGCGCCCAGGGGGGTAGGGCGCGCCCTCCACCCTCGTGGATGCCTCATGTCCTTCCCGGACTACTTCTTATTTTCCTATTTTCTTAAATATTCCAAAACAGAGAAAAATTGCTATTAGAATTGTTTTGGAGTCGGTTTACTTACCGTACCACATACCTATTCCTTTTCGGAGTCTGAAACGTTCTGGAAAGTGTCCCTTATGTATTCCTCCGGGGTTATGGTTTCAATAACATTAGCTTCAACATTTATTGGGTTACCTGAGATGTTGTTTGATTCTTTGACCGTTCACCACCCTCGGACTTGTGCCTTCGAAGTTGTTGATTTTTATGGCACCGGAACGATAGACCTCCTCGATAACGTAAGGGCCTTCGCATTTAGAGAGAAGTTTTCCTGCAAAAAATCTTAAACGAGAGTTGTATAGCAACACATAATCACCTACATTAAACTCACGCTTTTGTATCCTTTTGTCATGCCATCTCTTAACTTTTTCTTTAAACAGTTTGGCATTATCATAGGCTTGAGTTCTCCATTCATCAAGTGAGCTAATGTCAAATAACCTCTTCTCACTAGCAAGTTTGAAATCATAATTGAGCTCTTTAATAGCCCAATATGCCTTATGTTCAAGTTCGAGAGGTAAGTGACATGCTTTTCCATAAACCATTTTATACGGAGACATACCCATAGGATTTTTATATGCAGTTCTATAAGCCCATAATGCATCATCAAGTTTCTTGGACCAATTCTTTCTAGATCTATTAACAGTCTTTTGCAAAATCAATTTAAACACTCTGTTACTCAGTTCTACTTGGCCACTAGATTGTGGGTGATATAGAGATGCGATTCTATGATTAACATCATACTTAGCAAGCATTTTACGAAAAGCACCATGAATAAAATGTGAACCACCATCAGTCATTAAGTATCTAGGGACACCAAACCTCGGAAAAATAACTTCTTTAAGCATCTTAATAAAGGTGTTATGATCATCACTACTAGTTGCAATAGCTTCTACCCACTTAGTAACGTAATCAACAACAACTAAAATATGTGTATACCCATTAGAGGAAGGAAACGGTCCCATATAATCAAAGCCCCAAACATCAAATGGTTCAATAACAAGTGAATAATTCATAGGCATTTCTTGACGTCTACTAATATTACCAATTCTTTGACATTCATCACAAGACAAGACAAACTTACGAGCATCTTTGAAGAGAGTAGGCCAATAAAAACTGGATTGTAATACCATATGTGCAGTTCTATCTCCAACATGGTGTCCTCCATATGCCTCAGAGTGACACTTGTGTAGGATCTGTTCATGTTCATGCTCAGGTACACAACGTCTAATAACAACATCTACTCCTTTATAAAGGTGTGGGTCATCTCAGAAGTAATGTCTTAAATCATAGAAGAACTTTTTCTTTTGCTAGTATGTGAAACTAGGTGGTATGAATTCTGCAACAATGTAATTAGCATAATCAGCATACCATGGAGCAGTACGAGAAGCATTTATGATAGCTAATTGTTCATCAGGAAAGCTATTATCAATAGGTAGTGGGTCATCAAGAACATTCTCTAACCTAGACAAGTTGTCTGCAACGGGGTTCTCAGCTCCCTTTCTATCAATAATATGCAAATCAAATTCTTGTAGCAAGAGAACCCATCAAATAAGTCTAGGTTTAGCATCTTTCTTTTCCATAAGATATTTAATAGCAGCATGATAAGTGTGAACAGTTACTTTAGAATCAACAATATAAGGTCTAAACTTATCACTTGCAAATACGACTGCTAAAAATTCTTTTTCAGTAGTAGCATAATTTCTCTGGGCATTGTCTACAGTTTTACTAGCATATTGATTTACATTTAGTTTCTTATCAACTCTTTGTCCTAGAACAGCACCTAGAGCATAATCACTAGCATCACACATAATTTCAAATTGTAAATTCCAATCAGGTGGCTGAATAATAGGTGCAGAAATCAAAGCTTTCTTAAGTATTTCAAATGCTTCTACACAATTATCATCAAAGACAAAAGGAATATCTTTTTGTAAGAGATTAGTCAGAGGCCTCGAAATTTTAGAGAAGTCCTTAATGAACCTCCTATAAAAACTGGCATGACCAAGGAAACTTCTTATACCTTTGATGTCCTTAGGATACGACATCTTTTCAATAGCATCAACTTTAACTTTATCAACTTCAATACCTCTTTCAGAAATTTTATGCCCCAATACAATGCCTTCATTAACCATAAAGTGGCACTTCTCCCAATTCAAGACAAGACTAGTATCTTTGCATCTCTGCGAAACTCGATCAAGGTTGCTCAAGCAATCATCAAAAGAAGATCCATAAACAGAGAAATCATCCATGAAAACCTCACAAATCTTTTCACAAAAGTCAAAGAATATAGCCATCATGCATCTTTGAAAGGTAGCAGGTGCATTACATAAACCAAAAGGCATACGTCTATAAGCAAAAGTACCGAAAGGGCAAGTAAAAGTGGTCTTTTCTTGATCCTCTGCTGACATAGGTATTTGAGAGAAACCAGACTAACCATCTAGAAAGCAAAAATGTGTATGTTTAGATAATCTTTCTAGCATTTGAGCAATAAAAGGTAGAGGTTAATGATCCTTTTTAGTAGCTTTATTTAATTTGCCGAAATCAATTACCATCCTATAACCTGTAACAATTCTTTGTGGGATCCATTCATCTTTATCGTTAGGAACGACAGTAATGCGTCCCTTCTTAGGGACACAATGGACAGGACTTACCCACTGACTATCAGCAACGGGATAAATTATACATGCCACCAGGAGCTTTAGTATTTCTTTTCTTACCACTTCTTTCATCTTAGGATTTAACCGTCATTGGTGATCAATTACCAGTTTGGCATCTTTCTCCAATTTTATTTTGTGTTGACATAAAGTGCGACTAATGCCCTTAAGATCATCAAGAGTATATCCAATAGCAGCACGGTGCTTCTTCAGAGTTTTCAATAATTTCTCATCTTCCTGCTCTGAAAGGTTAGCACTAATAAAAACAGGATATATCCTCATTTCATCAAGATAAGCATATTTAAGAGTATCAGGTAATGGTTTAAGCTCAAACACGGGATCACCCTTGGGTGGAGGAGGATCCCCTAGGATTTCAAGAGGCAAGTTGTGTTTCAAAATAGGTCCTTGTTTAAAGAATGCTTCATCTATCTCCCTTCTTTCATTCATAAACATATCATTTCCATGGTCTAGCAAATATTGTTCTAAAGGATCATTAGGAGGCACGGCAATAGAAGCAAGACCAATAATTTCATCCTTACTAGGCAATTCTTTATCATGGGGCTGTCTACGAAATTTAGCAAAATTGAACTCACGAGACATATCCCCCAAACCAATAGTAACAATATCCTTTTCGCAATCTATCTTAGCATTAACAGTATTCAAGAAGGGTCTAACAAATATGATGGGACAAAAGCTATCTTGTGGGGAACTAAGAACAAGAAAATCAGAAAGATATTTAACTTTCCCACGCAAGACTTCAACATCTCTAACAATCCCAACCGGTGAAATAGTATCTCTATTGGCAAGCTGAATTGCAACATCTATTTCTTCTATCTCAGCAGGTGCAATATCATGCATAATTTGTTTATATAAGGAATGAGGTATTGCACTAGCACTAGCACCCATATCACATAAGCCATGATAACAATGATCTCCTATTTTAACAGAAATAACAGGCATGTCTACAATAGGTCTATGTTTGTTTTTAGTTTCTGGTCTAGCAATTCTAGCAGCTTCATCACAAAAGTAAATAACATGCCCATCAATATTATCAACCAAGAGATCTTTAACCATAGCAATACTAGGTTTAACTTTAATTTGCTCAGGTGGTGTAGGTGTTCTAGTATTACTCTTACGAACCACAGTTGAAGCTTTATCATGATCCTTTATCCTAACAGGGAAAGGTGGTTTCTCAATATAAGTAGCAAGAACAATAGGATCATTATAAGTGATAGTATTTTCTTCAACTTTAATAGGTGAAACTACTTTTACTTCAGTGGGAGGATTATATTTAAACAACTTCTCCTTAGGGAGGTCAACATGAGTAGAAAATAATTCACAGAAAGAAGCTACTATCTCAGAGTCAAGTCCACATTTAGTGCTAAATTCACGAAAATCATCGGTATCCATAAAAGATTTAACACAATCAAACTTAGGTGTCATACCTGACTCCTTACCTTCGTCGAGATCCCAATCTCCAGAGTTGTGTTTAATTCTTTCTAATAAATACCATTTGAATTCAATAGTATTCATCATAAAGGAACCAGTACAAGAAGTATCGAGCATGGAGCGATTGTTGAGAGAAAGCCGAGCATAAAAATTTTGAATAATCATTTCTCTTCAGAACTCATGATTGGGGCATGAATATAACATTGACTTAAGCCGCCCCGGGCTTGAGCGATGCTTTCTCCTTCGCGAGGCTAAAAATTATATATATAATTACGATCACGATGAACAAGATGCATAGGATAAAACTTCTGGTGAAATTCCAATTTCAATCGGTTGTAGTTCCATGATCCCATATCATCACATAGCCTATACCATGTCAATGCCTCTCCCTTCAAAGATAAAGGTAACACCTTCTTCTTGATAACATTATCGGGCATACCTGCAAGCTTAAATAATCCACAAACTTCATCCACATAGATTAGGTGTAAATCGGGATGCAATGTTCCATCTCCTTTAAAGGGATTAGCTAGCAGTTTCTCTATCATACCCGAAGGAATTTCAAAGTAAACATTTTCAGTAGGTTCAGTAGGTTGAGGAGCAACTCTTTGCTCTACTGGTCGGGGTGAAGATACCCCAAACAAGCCCCTCAAAGGATTATGTTCCATAGTAACAAGTGATAGTAAATTTCAGCACACTATATAAATTTTTCCTTACCAAGTTCCACTCACCAAAGGCGCTTCACTCCCCGGCAACAGCGCCAGAAAAGAGTCTTGATGACCCACAAGTGTATGGGATCTATCGTAGTCCTTTCGATAAGTAAGAGTGTCAAACCCAACGAGGAGCAGAAGGAAATGACAAGCGGTTTTCAGTAAGGTATTCTCTGTAAGCACTGAAATTATCGGTAACAGATAGTTTTGTGATAAGGTAATTTGTAACGGGTGACAAGTAACAAAAGTAAAAAGAGTGCAGCAAGGTGGTCCAATCCTTTTTGTAGCAAAGGACAAGCCTGGACAAGTTCTTAGATAGAGAAAAACGCTCCCGAGGACACATGGGAATTATCGTCAAGCTAGTTTTTGTCACACTCATATGATTTGCGTTCATTACTTTGATAATTTGATATGTGGGTGGACCAGTGCTTGGGTACTTCCCTTTCTTGGACAAGAATCACACTTATGATTAACCCCTATTGCAAGCATCTACAACTACAAAAGAAGTATTAAGGTAAACCTAACCATAGCATGAAACACATGGATCCAAATCAGCCCCTTACGAAGCAACGCATAAACTAGGGTTTAAGCTTCTGCCACTCTAGAAACCCATCATCTACTTATTACTTCCCAATGGCTTCCTCTTGGCCCAAAGAATGGTGAAGTGTCATGTAGTCGACGTCCACATAACACCACTAAAGGAGAGACAACATACGTCTCATCAAAATATCGAACGAATACCAAATTCACATGACTACTTATAGCAAGACTTCTCCCATGTCCTCAGGAACAAACATAACTACTCACAAATCATATTCATGTTCATAATTAGAGGGGTATTAATATGCATTGAGGATCTGAACATATGATCTTCCACCGAATAAACCAACTAGCATCAACTACAAGGAGTAATCAACACTACTAGCAACCCACGGGTACCAATATGAGGTTTTGAGACAAAGATTGGATACAAGAGATGAACTAGGGTTTGAGAGGAGATGGTGCTGGTGAAGATGTTGATGGATATTAACCCCCTACCGATGAGAGGATCGATGGTGATGATGATGGTGATGATTTCCCCCTCCCTAAGGGAAGTTTCCCCGGCAGAACAGCTCCGCCTGAGCCCTAGATTGGTTCCGCCGAGGTTCCGCCTTGTGGCGGCGGTGTTCCGTCCGGAAAGCTTTCTTATGATTTTTTCCAGGGTAAAAGACTTCATATAGCAGAAGATGGTCACCGGAGGGCTGCCAGGGGGCCCATGAGGCAGGGGGCACGCCCAGGGGGGTAGGGCGCGCCCCCCACCCTCGTGGCCAGGGTGTGGGTCCCCTCTAGTACTTTCTTCGCCCAATATTTTTTTATTAATTCCAAAAATTACTTTCATGGAGTTTCAGGACTTTTGGAGTTGTGCAGAATAGGTCTCTAATATTTGCTCCTTTTCCAGCCCAGAATTCCAGCTGCCGGCATTCTCCCTCTTCATGTAAACCTTGTAAAATAAGAGAGAATAGGCATGAGTATTGTGACATAACATGAAATAATAGTCCATAATGCAATAAATATCGATATAAAAGCATGATGCAAAATGGACGTATCACCTACTACTTCATGGCACGTGGTGCCAAGGGTACAACTCCGAAAGCCACTTAATGGATCATGGATAGTGGCTGCACCAACCACATGACTGGTGATCGAAGTCTTCTTATGGATTCAACCCTACATCCATCTACTAAGAGCCACATCACATTCGCTGACACTGGTAAAAGCAAGGTACTGGGTCTTGATAGAGTTGCTATCTCAAAGGATCAGCACATAGATAAAGTAATGCTTGTTGAATCCCTTGGATACAACTTAATGTCTGTGTCAATGCTCTGTGATCTGAACATGATTGTGATATTTGGAAAATATCATTTTCTTGTGCTAACGGAATCTGACAAATCTCTAGTCTTCGAAGGCTATTGAAGAGGTGATCTGTATATGATAGATTTCTCAGCATGACCACAGCTTGCCATATGTCTTCTAGCAAAGGCTTCAGAATGCTGGCTATGGCATCGTCGGTTAGGACATGCGGGCATGAGGAGCCTGTACACTCTCGCGAAGAAGAAGCACATCATTGGCATCGAGGGCGTCAAGTTCAAGAAGGATCATGTATGTGGTGCCTGTGAAGCTAGAAAGATGACTAGAGCCAAGCATCCCTCGAAGACAATCATGACTACCTCACACCCTTCGAGCTGCTTCACATGGATCTATTTGGCCCTACTCACTACTCTACACTTACTACCACTGCATGTCTCTATGGCTTCATCATTATTGATGATTACTCAAGATACACCTGGGTGCACATAATTCTCTATAAGGTTGACGTGTGGGATGTCTTCAGACGCTTCGCAAATCGGGCCATGACGAATTATGGCATCAAGATCAAGTACATCTGGAGTGAAAATGGCATTGAGTTCAAGAACGCTGGCCTCGACATTTATCTTGATACTTTGGGCATCACACATGAGTTCTCTGCTCCTTATACGCCTCAGCAGAATGGCATCGTGGAGCGCAAGAACATAACACTCATTGAGATGGCTCGAACGATGCTCGATGAGTACAAGACTCCAAGAAAATTCTGTCCTGAAGCCATTGATACTGCAAGCCACATCATCAACTGAGTATATCTTCACAAGTTCTTCAAGAAGACATATTATGAACTTCTGACTGGTAAGAAGCCAAATGTCAGTTACTTCAAAGTCTTTGGTGCTAGGTGCTGGATCAAAGATCCACATCACACGTCTAAATTCGCACCAAAGGCACATGAAGGTTTTATGCTTGGTTACGGAAAGGATTCGCACACCTACAGAGTCTTCAACCTCTTTCACTATAAAGTGGTTGAAACAGTAGATGTGCGGTTCGATGAGAATAACGGCTCGCAAAGAAAGCACCTGCCAAATGTGCTAGGCGAAGCTACACCAGGTGAAGCTATCAAATTGATGGGTACTGGAGAAATCATACCCACAGAGGAACATGCTGAGGATGAGATTATCATTTCTGCACCTAATCAACCTGAAGACAATGCTCAGTCCGAAGCCAATGTTGAAGACGAAGACAATAGTCAGTCAGATCAAAATCTTTGTCCAGCTCATCCTCGGGTTGCAAATGAAGTCCAGATTGAGAAGATTATTGATAGCATCAATGCTCCTGGCCCTCTCACTAGATCAAGAGCTACACAACTAGCAAACTTCTGTGGTCACTTTGCCTTTGTCTCTATATCTGAACCCAAGAAAGTCAAAGAAGCCTTCATGGAACCTGAATGGATTCAAGCTATGCAAGAAGAGCTTCAATAGTTTGAACTGAATAATGTCTGGGAGCTTGTCAAACATCCTGATCCTCGCAAGCACAATATCATTGGCACAAAATGTATCTATTGCAACAAGCAATATGAACTTGGACAAGTTGTCAGAAACAAAGCTCGCCTCGTTGCTCAAGGTTACACATAAGTGGAAAGAATATACTTCGATGAAACCTTTGCTCCTGTGGCTCGACTTGAAGCCATTCGCATACTGCTGGCTTATGCAAACCATCACAACATTCTTCTATACCAAATGGGTGTGAAGAGTGCCTTTCTCAATGGCAAAATCAAAGAAGAAGTGTATGTCGCTCAACCGCCTGGTTTTGAAGATCCTAAGCATCCTGATATGGTGTACAAGCTCAACAAGGCACTGTATGGCCTCAAACAAGCACCTCGCACTTGGTATGACACACTCAAGGAATTTCTGAAGAGCAAAGGATTCAAACCTGGTTCACTAGATCCCACTCTTTTCACGAACATGGTTAACTATTTGTGTGTCAAATATACGTGGATGACATTATCTTCGGATGCACTGATAAGAGATACAGTGACGAGTTCGGATACATGATGCAAGAGCAATATCATATGCCCATGATGGGGGAGCTGAAATTCTTCCTTGGTCTTCAAATCCGTCAACAGCGCAATGGCATCTTAATATCACAAGAAAAGTACCTCAAAGATTGCATGAAAAAGTTTGGAATGCAAGACTAGAAAGGGTACACGACACGAATGCCAACCAAAAGTCATCTCGGCCCTGACGACAATGGTAAAGAGTTCAATCAAAAGGTATACCGCTCCATGATTGGTTTTGTGCTCTATTTATGTGCATCTAGGCCTGATATTATGCTTAGCTTTTGCATGTGTGCCTGATTCCAAGCGGCACCAAAGGAGTCGCATCACCTTGCGGTGAAACAAATACTTAGATATTTGGCTCACACCCCAACACTAGGATTATGGTATCCAAAGGGCTCAACATTTGATCTGGTTGGATATTCGGATGCTGATTATGCTGGTGACAAGGTTGATCGCAAGTCCACTTCGGGAACATGTCACTTTCTTGGACGATCTCTTGTCTATTGGTCTTCAAAGAAGCAGACCTATGTATCACTCTCCACTGCTGAATCCGAATACATTGCTGCTGGATCGTGTTGTGCTCAGCTTCTCTGGATGAAGCAAACTCTCAAGGACTACGGCATCAACACGAAGAATGTGCCACTCTTCTGCGATAATGAAAGCGCCATCAAGCTTTCCAAGAATCGAGTTCAGCACTCAAAGACAAAGCACATCGAGATTCGTCATCACTTTCTCAGAGATCATGTCAACAAGGAAGACATTAATATCATTCACGTCAACACTGAAGAGCAGCTGGCTGATATCTTCACTAAGCCCTTGGATGAGAAGAGGTTTTGCAAGCTGTGCTGTGAGCTAAATATCTTAGAATCCTCAAATGTCCATTGAATGGACACACATCCTAACGCTTATGCATGTTGATGACTTAGATGTGCAACACACGAAGTAACGTATTTCTTCAATCAATGAAGACTTACCCTCTGAGTGTGAATACATTAATGTGGAATTTGACTTCAGAGCGCCACGATAATTGTGCGCCGTGTCTGGGTCTAATACTTCCTATACGGTGGGTAACGCCACCACCACAACTTTTCGAAGATTTTCATTTGGCTTCATGAGTGCATTATCTTCACTTTTGGATTGTCTTCAACATTGGTTTATCTTCAAAATCTATATCTTCACAATGTTGATTTGTCTTCAGTGATATATACATATGTGTTCTGTCCTCTGCAACATTCACTTATAGCTATGTCTTCATGTTGCTATTTTTCTGACCTAAGTGAATGTGATCGGACCCTAATCACTTCTGTGGTACTCCCTCAAATTCTTTCTGTCTAAGTCATGTGCATTCTATTGACATGTCACATCCCTAGCTGCTGGTAGTGCTCTAGGCTAGCTCATGCGTGCATCATGTTTAAATTCTGAAAATTTGAACTGAGGGAATTTTGGAAGCCTCAAAAACTTAAATAAAAGAGGGGCAAAAACCCTAGAAATCTCATTCATTGCTCCAAAATGCTCTTCTGAAATGTTTAATAATTTTTGGTAAGGGTTCTGGTCCCAACCAAAATATTGAACATTTTTACTTTGGATTTAATTCATTAGCTATTTGAATTTGAATTATATTCATATAATTAGAATATAATTTCAAATACCCCTGATATATTTTATAAGCTTTTGGAAAAGTCCATTTAGCAATATAAAATATTCAGAGGAGTTTTTGGCATTGTTTGAATTATTTTAAATTCAAAACAGTGGCAAAATAAATTAAATAAACAAAACAGAAGAAAAAAAATAAAAAGAACAGAAGCCTACCTGGGCCACTTACCTGTAGCCGGCCCAGCTGGCCAGCTCCTCCCGCTGGCCCAGCCCACCGCCGCCTCCCTCCCCTGTCGCCTTCCTCCTCTGCCAGGAGGACGGGCACGCGCCCGGCGCGCGCGGCCACGCGCCCCGGCCACCTCCTCCCTGCCTGGCTGCCTCCTCCTCCCCTGGTCCCTCCCGCGACGCCATGCAGTCCCCGACCCCCTCTCCCTTCTCCCTCTCTCCCGCGTCCTCATCCTCTCCCCGGAACCCTCTCCCCCCCCTCCTCTGTTCTCCTCACCGAGCGGAGCCCGTCGCCGCCGCTCGCCATAACCACGGCCACCGGGCCTC
>NC_041383.1:337011566-337012157 GCF_002162155.2 Triticum dicoccoides | reverse complement strand
GGAGCCCGTCGCCGCCGCTCACCATAACCACGGCCACCGGGCCTCCCTCGCTCCCCCGACTAGCCCAGAGGCTCCGCCTCGACCCCCTCTTCCCTCTCCACCGACCCACGGCCCTCCGGAAGCCCTGCAACGCCGCCACCATCGCCGTTCCGTCACCGGCCACCGAAGCTCACCGCTGGCGATTCGCCGCCTCCGACGCCTCCCCGAGCTCCCCGAGGCCACCGTCGCAACCCCTGTGAGCTCCGCCACCGTTTCCCCCTCCTTCCCTCTTCGTTTGGTTGCCGTAGCCGTCGCCCCCTTGATGACCGAAACCCGCCGCCGTCTGTGATCGCCGCCGACGTGCCTCCGGCCACCTAGTGGCCCGACTGTCGTGCTCAGCTTCCTCCCCGCGCTGCCTGGAACACGTAGGTGCCCCGCACGAGCCTCCCCGGCCACCGTAGCGTCAACCCCGAGCTCGCCCGAGCTCCGGCGACCGCCACGCTCGACGCCGGTGACGACTCCGGCCATCTTAGGCCCAGCCGCTGCCACTACTCGACGCGGACGAGCGCCCGCGTCACGTAGACGCTCTCCGCCGGCCATTTGGTCGCCGGA
>NC_041383.1:337003399-337011456 GCF_002162155.2 Triticum dicoccoides | reverse complement strand
CAACGCCGCCACCATCGCCGTTCCGTCACCGGCCACCGAAGCTCACCGCTGGCGATTCGCCGCCTCCGACGCCTCCCCGAGCTCCCCGAGGCCACCGTCGCAACCCCTGTGAGCTCCGCCACCGTTTCCCCCTCTTTCCCTCTTCGTTTGGTTGCCATAGCCGTCGCCCCCTTGATGACTGAAACCCGCCGCCGTCTGTGATCGCCGCCGACGTGCCTCCGGCCACCTAGTGGCCCGGCTGTCGTGCTCAGCTTCCTCCCCGCGCTGCCTGGAACACGTAGGTGCCCCGCACGAGCCTCCCCGGCCACCGTAGCGTCAACCCCGAGCTCGCCCGAGCTCCGGCGACCGCCACGCTCGACGCCAGTGACGACTCCGGCCATCTTAGGCCCAGCCGCTGCCACTACTCGACGCGGACGAGCGCCCGCGTCACGTAGACGCTCTCCGCCGGCCATTTGGTCGCCGGAGGAGGAAACCCGCACCCCTCCGCCGTCTCTGGCTCCGCCGGCGACGAGTCGCGGGTCAACTCCGGCGAGTTGACCCAGGTTTGACCTTCCCCATGTGTCACTGACGTGTGGGCCACCCCCCCTGACATTTTAGTTAGTATTAGTTTAACACTAATTAACCTAGGTTAGTTAGCTGATTAGTCGCTGACCAGTGGGCCCCGGCCCCACAAACAGTTTAGTTAGAATTAACTTAAGGCTAATTAACTTGGTTAATTAGTTGTGTCACTGACCAGTGGACCCCACTGGTCAGGTTTGACCTGAATCTGCCCCGTTGACCTGATGACGTCAAGGTGATGTCATGCTGACGCATTAAATGATTTTCTGGATTTAAAATAAATCAGAAAATCCAGAAAATTGTATAAACTTCTAAAATTCATAGAAAATTAACCGTAACTCCAAATTAAATAAATTATATATGAAAAATTATCAGAAAAATTCAAGGAATCCATCTGTACCATTTTCATGCATGTTAGAACAACTTATAGGTGCTGTTTAGCACAAATCAATTAAATGGCATTTGAATAATAACATATGGAGTTTGAATTTGAATCTTGTATTCAAACCAACTTCATTTAATCTGTTGCTAGTTGCATTAGCCCAAAACACATTCATTTTGCCATGTCATGATCATGCATCATATTGTGCATTGCATTGATTGTGTTCCCTTCTGTGTTGCCGGTATTTGTCCCCTCTCGATAGACGTGATACCGATGATGCGATCGTTGACACTGATGAAGACTCAATGCTATCTTCAGAAGTGCCAGGCAAGCAAAACCCCCTTGTTCATTCCGATACAATCCTACTCTCTCGCTCCTGCTCTCTTTTAATGCATTAGGACAACACCGATTCATCTGTTACTTGTTGCGGTAGCTGAACCCCTTTATCCTCTGCATGACCTGTCATTGCCACAGTAAATAGATGAAACCCACTAGCATGAGTAGGAGTTGTTTGAGCCCTGTTGTGCCTACTCATTCATGCTTGTTTGTCATGCATGCTACTGCTTAGAGTTGAGTCAGGTCTGATTCATCGGGGATGAATCAGAGTTGTGTGAACATGTCCTACTGTGTGTGAGCTAAGTGTGTGAATACGATTTGGTAAAGGTAGCGGTGAGAGGCCATGTAGGAGTACATGGTGGGTTGTCTCATTGCAGCCGTCCTCAGGAACTGAGTTCTGTGTTTGTGATCCATGATTCAGCTACTACCATGCATTGGGCCCGAAACCAATGGACCCTCTCGGCTTCTTGATCACCCTTGTCCTCTGTCCAGGAGTTGCAAGTAGTTTCTGGTGTTTGTAGTATGCTGGAGGCCGTGCGCAGCGCTGACCGTAGGGGTGGGCTGTGATGCGGTAGGCACGTGGCACGGTGTACCGGGCGCCCGTTTGGTGTCTCGGGAACCCTGTTCACATCGTTTGGGGCTGTGAGCGAAACTCCGGCCGGATCTCCTCATGGATGGAACCCGAATAGGCGATAAACCTGGACTAGAGACTTGAGTGTTTGGGCAGGCCGTGGCCGACACCCACGTTGGGCTTCCGCTTGAAGGTTGCCGAGTACATGTCGTGTAAACGGCGGTAAGTGGTGAGAGCGTGTGTGAAGAAGTACACCCCTGCAGGGTTAACATCATCTATTCGAATAGCCGTGTCCGCGGAAAAGGACTTCTGGGTTGCTTATATCAGTTCATAGACAAGTGAAAGTGGATACTCTAAAATACGTAAGATAAGCGTGAGTGCTATGGATGGCGTTCTCGTAGGGAGACGGGAGCGGATCCATAGTGGTGTATTGATATGGTGAATATGTGGACTCGTGTGCGCCACCTCAAAAGAGTCGCTTGCAGTCGTAGTTTAGGATAGCCACCGAGTCAAAGCTGGCTTGCTGCAGTTAAACCCCACCACCCCTTTGTTGATAATGATGCATATGTAGTTAGTTCTGATGTAAGTCTTGCTGGGTACATTTGTACTCACGTTTGCCTATTTTATGTTTTTGCAGAGAGACTTCAGTCTCACTAGTAGTTCCGCTTGGACTTCGACGTTTAGCTTGTTACCTCAGCTACGATCTTGTGCCCTCGGCAGGATCTGATCGATAGTCAGGCTTCTCAGCCTTTTTCATTTATAGTGGTCTGTACTCAGACATGATAGCTTCCGCTTGTGCTTTGACTTGTATACTCTGAATGTTGGGTCATGAGACCTATGTTTGTAATATCTCGCTCCTCAGAGCCTAATGAATAAATTACTTGAGTCATAGAGTCATGTTGTGATGCCATGTTGTATTTGCACATATCGAGCATATTGTGAGTATGTTATTGAAATGCTTGGTATGTGTGGGATCTGACTATCTAGTTGTTTATCTTTAGTAGCCTCTCTTACCGGGAAATGTCTCCTAGTGTTTCCACCGAGCCATGGTAGCTTGTTACTGCTCCGGAGCACTTAGGCTGGCCGGCATGTGTCCTTCTTCGTTCTTGTGTCTGTCCCTTCGGGGAAATGTCACGCGATGAATACCGGAGTCCTGTTAGCCCGCTACAGCCCGGTTCACCGGAGTCCTGCTAGCCTAGTGCTACAGCCTGGATTCACTCGCTGATGACCGACACGTTCGATGCTGGGTCATGGATGCCTGTCCCTGTAAGTTTGTGCCACTTTGGGTTTACGACTAGCCATGTCAGCCCGGGCTCCTTATCATATGGATGCTAGCGACACTGTCATATACGTGTGCCAAAAGGCGCAAACGGTCCCGGGCAAAGGTAAGGCGACACCCGTGGGAATACCGTGCGTGAGGCCGCAAAGTGATATGAGGTGTTACATGCTAGATCGATGTGGCATGGAGTCGGGGTCCTGACAGCGTTGGTATCAGAGCTTGACTGCCTGTAGGTTACCAAGCCAAACTGGTCGAAGTTGAGTCTAGAAATTCTTTAGTTATATAAGGGAATTGATTGTGGGATGGAACGTAAGGCTCTTTTTACTCCTTATACCTCATGGCCTTCTGATCTGAGTCATCATCTTCTCTTCTACGGGGATTAAGAACTAGGCTATCTCTTCTTTCTATCAGGATCACGTGTTACTAATCAGTGGACTTATAAGATTGTTGGATTTAAGTCTCAGTTCAGTTCCTACTATCTTCCGTATGTTAATTGTTGATCTCGGAACCTTGATATTGTGCTTCTGAGTGGTTATGCCACCATTTTTGTGAATGTCTCAAATCTTTTCTGAGCATTTACAGCCGTTATGCTGTCCGAGTCATCCCAGGTTTCTAAGTAGTCTGATGCATTTGCAAATCCTTTCTTCCCGTTTCAATGTTCCTATGGGCCAGATTAACCACACTAATCAGTGAGTTGAGGTACTCCGTTACCTTGACATATATGTTGGAGATATTATTATGACCCTAGGTGTCTTAGAGGATCATCTAGCAATTTAGCCATGATTTGTGTTCCCAGTGTGATGATTCTGGCCATCATTCTCGAAAGCATCCTGTGATGCTACTTAGTAATAGGTATTCTGTTCCTGGGTTCTTGAACCCGAGATTCACTCTACCTACTTCATGTTGATAGTAATTGCTAGTGCCTTTAGGATATTAGTAACCTTTGCGATAGTCCTTGAAGTCTGTGGTATCTTCTTCTTCCAAATACCATGAACTACTTATGGCAGAAGTTCCTCGTTGAACTGAAATATCACAACAGGATTATTCTTGATGAGTTCTCCATTATATATTGTGGCTCTGCCAGTTCTACCTTTCTGCATGGGTTATCCGGAAGAAATATGTTGAACTTCGTTCGACATGCTAATCCATGCATCCACAACTCAGAAAATCATATGTTCTTTTGAGTTGTTCTCTTTAGTTGCATTCTGACCTTCGTCTATCAATTGATAGTCAAGAGTATGCGTGCGTTCGTTTGTCGATGCCTATTACTCTTGTGGCCCGTCAAGCCATTCCGTCCTGAATGACTAGGAGAAACAAACTCCAGTACCTCATCCATATCTAGGATTGGGTCAAAGCAATTGTATTCCGCAGATCAAAATGCCAATCCAGCTTCTGGTCTGTTCTACCTTGAAGTATTACCATCTTTATATCAGGAATATCATGGGAATTGCACACCATCTTATGAATTCTTGACGCAGTAATACTTCTGATCATCATTGATAATTTCTCGGTTTCCGTGTTATTGTAACCGGAATGCCGACAAATGAATCATGGCGTGTGAAATCAATACTGCTAGCAACTCCGTTGCTTGGTAGCTAAAGGATAATAATTTTATCCTTAGTATGTTGGTTATTGAATCACCATTCTAAGATTGATCGTGCTACCTAGTCCTTATTTCCTGGTGCACTCTTTGATTGATGGGTTAGGATTTGTCAAGTCCTCGCTCATTTGATCATATCATCTTGCCCTGAAAAGCAAGATTGTTCTCGAGCTTAGTAACATATCGGTGGTTCGTGATTTTCCGAAGATCTTCTCGGAAGTACTACCAGGTTGTCACCTGACCGCTATGTTGAGCTCGTGATCAAGTTGGTTTATTGTAAACCACCCTTTCTCCAAGAATCCGTGTTGGATACCCCTGAGCTAGTTGGTTAAGCTAAACGACAACTTGGAGAGTTGGAAGATAAAAGCTTGCCTGACTTAGTTCGTTCCAAAGGGATATTCTTGTGTAGTGTGTGTTGAAAGAAGATGATATCTTCATCGATTGGTCCCTGTGATCAGTTGCTGGACCTATTGTCTTATCAATCCCTCGATTTGAGTGTGGGCTATCGTCAAATCAAATCAGTACCAACGATGCTCGTAATGTTGTCCTACTCGTGGTTGATCCCTCGAGCATACACCATTACATCTTTGGTCTGACCAATGCTATCACCGTGTTCACATGATGGTGGAAGTCCAGTGATATGGAAATTCCGATGAGTTGCTGTTGAGCCCATCAGTAGCATTTGTTCTTCCCCCCATGAATCATGTTGAACATCAACCTAGTGTTGGAAACTTGTGTAAGCATTTCTTCGTGTTTCGCTCATGAAGCATATGTTTGGATGAAAGTAGTGACTTTCCCTAATTCATGTGCATATGATGCAAGTTGCCGCCATGAATTCGAGGAAGATTGTTTTGCTTCCTTGGAATCATCCCAAATCAGTCATCCACACGTGCGAAGTATTCTGTGGTCTGGAGACTTGCAACCTTCATTCCATATGTGTCTCGAGCACACCAAGCCACTGATTGATTTGTTCAAGGAAAAGAAGTTCCTTCATAAGAGCTAATCATATGACTTATGCAAGGACTTCGTTATCCACGGTGATGGTTCCCAACCAGAACTCGGTAGTGTTTTATTGTAAGACTACCACGTGGTCATGCTTGTCTGGGACAATGTGTTCACATGTTTGTAGCAGAACCAGCTCATGCTTTGGAGCTTACTATCGTAGTTCATTCCCCGAGAATCTCGCAACGTCATCTCGTCGATTTGTGTTGCAAACTTTCGTTTTCTTCCTAGACTCGATGAGTCTGGAATATCCTAACACCAACCAGATCTGAATCTCAGGCAGATATGATGGTTGGAACATTTTCCAAGAACTATAATATTGGTCCCTCGATAACCGGTAAAGTGGATGTCGTGGCCAACACACCCAACCGGAAGACCTATTATTATAATATCTTGATTGAGGAAGTTGGCCACCTCCCCATAGGGATTTCGTAGGATTACTCCCTAGTTGCCCCTATGGATTTCTGTGTTCCGAAGTCCGACCTTTTTACTTGATGTTCTAGATATCAAACCATATCTATGAATGGGTTACACTAGCACATCAAGGAGAACATTAGAAGCGGAGTGCTAAATGTCTCTCGGTCGATCATCCAGATTTTATTTCCTTGGCCCCGCCAAGGGTGAAATCTGAGAAGGTGTTATCTTCCTTTGCATCTGCATCCTCCATCACCATTCATCATGGTAGTAAGTTGAGTTACCGGACCCTTGACACGGATGTTGGTAAAACCTTGATGATTATGGAATTGCTCAAGTTCTTGAGAGCACGCGCAAGTGCTAGGTTTGATCGTCGGCATTAACTGTATAGCGCTCCCAGTTTCCTCGGTTATGCTATAACCATTTCAATAGTGGGATAACTCTCTATTGTTAAGCCTCTCCCCAGTTACTAGAATCATTCCCATCATTTGCATTTTGTTCCCAGTTTGCACCGTCAATGTGTCATTCTACCATGGGTCTCTTCCATTTCCGGTGATAAGCAAATTCATCCATTACGTTGTCTTCAACAAGGTAATCCACATCATCCAAGTTTGAGTATGCCATTCTACCGACCCCCTCCAAACGATCGCTCGAGAATTGTCTTAGGCTGGTTTAAAGAGTTTCAATGATCTCTGAATCAAAAGTAATTCTTTTTGCCACTTAAAGGGATATCTCTACGAGTCACCTTCCCTAAGGTGTATCGTTATGGTATCATGGCAACTCAACTCCTCCCTACGTTGACAATTGTTTACCACCTTCTTAAGCGTGAAATTATTGTCTACCTAGTGCACCTTCGTCATCCGTCTCTTTCCACCCCTCTTGATGTGTATCTCGTGTCTCAACCCGAGAGATGGTCCTATGTCTCTTTCCGTGAGTTGTTCGATCTTCGAGAAGATCGACCCTTCTAGAGTCTCCTTCTTCCCTCCATGTCATGTTGACAGGGTTTTTCAAGGCAAGACTTCAAGGCAATGATGGTGAATGAATCAACGTTCAACTAAAGCGCACCCTGGATCGTGAAGATTATACTAGTTTGCGTTTCCCCTTCACCTTACCCTACACTTGAATCTCGAGACGAGATTCTTGTTTAGTGGGGGTGAGTTGTCACATCCCTAGCTGCTGGTAGTGCTCTAGGCTAGCTCATGTGTGCATCATGTTTAAATTCTAAAAATTTGAACTGAGGGAATTTTGGAAGCCTCAAAAACTTAAATAAAAGAGGGGCAAAAACCCTAGAAATCTCATTCATTGCTCCAAAATGCTCTTCTTAAATGTTTAATAATTTTTGGTAAGGGTTCTGGTCCCAACCAAAATATTGAACATTTTTAAGGAATTATTTTTGGGACTTTGGATTTAATTCATTAGCTATTTGAATTTGAATTATATTCATATAATTAGAATATAATTTCAAATACCCCTGATATATTTTATAAGCTTTTGGAAAAGTCCATTTAGCAATATAAAATATTCAGAGGAGTTTTTGGCACTGTTTGAATTATTTTAAATTCAAAACAGTGGCAAAATAAATTAAATAAACAAAACAGAAGAAAAAAAAATAAAAAGAACAGAAGCCTACCTGGGCCACTTACCTGTAGCCGGCCCAGCTGGCCAGCTCCTCCCGCTGGCCCAGCCCACCGCCGCCTCCCTTCCCTGTCGCCTTCCTCCTCTGCCAGGAGGACGGGCACGCGCCCGGCGCGCGCGGCCACGCGCCCCGACCACCTCCTCCCTGCCTGGCTGCCTCCTCCTCCCCTGGTCCCTCCCGCGACGCCACGCAGTCCCCGACCCCCTCTACCTTCTCCCTCTCTCCCGCGTCCTCATCCTCTCCCCGGAACCCTCTCTCCCCCCCCTCCTCTGTTCTCCT
>NC_041383.1:336984482-337002930 GCF_002162155.2 Triticum dicoccoides | reverse complement strand
CTCTCCACCGACCCACGGCCCTCCGGAAGCCCTGCAACGCCGCCACCATCGCCGTTCCGTCGCCGGCCACCGAAGCTCACCGCTGGCGATTCGCCGCCTCCGACGCCTCCCCGAGCTCCCCGAGGCCACCGTCGCAACCCCTGTGAGCTCCGCCACCGTTTCCCCCTCTTTCCCTCTTCGTTTGGTTGCCGTAGCCGTCGCCCCCTTGATGACCGAAACCCGCCGCCGTCTGTGATCGCCGCCGACGTGCCTCCGGCCACCTAGTGGCCCGGCTGTCGTGCTCAGCTTCCTCCCCGCGCTGCCTGGAACACGTAGGTGCCCCGCACGAGCCTCCCCGGCCACCGTAGCGTCAACCCCGAGCTCGCCCGAGCTCCGACGACCGCCACGCTCGACGCCGGTGACGACTCCGGCCATCTTAGGCCCAGCCGCTGCCACTACTCGACACGGACGAGCGCCCGCGTCACGTAGACGCTCTCCGCCGGCCATTTGGTCGCCGGAGGAGGAAACCCGCACCCCTCCGCCGTCTCTGGCTCCGCCGGCGACGAGTCGCGGGTCAACTCCGGCGAGTTGACCCAGGTTTGACCTTCCCCGTGTGTCACTGACGTGTGGGCCACCCCCCCTGACATTTTAGTTAGTATTAGTTTAACACTAATTAACCTAGGTTAGTTAGCTGATTAGTCACTGACCAGTGGGCCCCGGCCCCACAAACAGTTTAGTTAGAATTAACTTAAGGCTAATTAACTTGGTTAATTAGTTGTGTCACTGACCAGTGGACCCCACTGGTCAGGTTTGACCTGAATCTGCCCCGTTGACCTGATGACGTCAAGGTGATGTCATGCTGACGCATTAAATGATTTTCTGGATTTAAAATAAATCAGAAAATCCAGAAAATTGTATAAACTTCTAAAATTCATAGAAAATTAACCGTAACTCCAAATTAAATAAATTATATATGAAAAATTATCAGAAAAATTCAAGGAATCCATATGTACCATTTTCATGCATGTTAGAACAACTTATAGGTGCTGTTTAGCACAAATCAATTAAATGGCATTTGAATAATCACATATGGAGTTTGAATTTGAATCTTGTATTCAAACCAACTTCATTTAATTTGTTGCTAGTTGCATTAGCCCAAAACACATTCATTTTGCCATGTCATGATCATGCATCATATTGTGCATTGCATTGATTGTGTTCCCTTCTGTGTTGCCGGTATTTGTCCCCTCTCGATAGACGTGATACCGATGATGCGATCGTTGACACTGATGAAGACTCAATGCTATCTTCAGAAGTGCCAGGCAAGCAAAACCCCCTTGTTCATTCCGATAAAATCCTACTCTCTCGCTCCTGCTCTCTTTTAATGCATTAGGACAACACCAATTCATCTGTTACTTGCTGCGGTAGCTGAACCCCTTTATCCTCTGCATGACCTGTCATTGCCACAGTAAATAGATGAAACCCACTAGCATGAGTAGGAGTTGTTTGAGCCCTGTTGTGCCTACTCATTCATGCTTGTTTGTCATGCCTGCTACTGCTTAGAGTTGAGTCAAGTCTGATTCATCGGGGATGAATCAGAGGTGTGTGAACATGTCCTACTGTGTGTGAGCTAAGTGTGTGAATACGATTTGGTAAAGGTAGCGGTGAGAGGCCATGTAGGAGTACATGGTGGGTTGTCTCATTGCAGCCGTCCTCAGGAACTGAGTTCTGTGTTTGTGATCCATGATTCAGCGACTACCACGCATTGGGCCCGAAACCAATGGACCCTCTCGGCTTCTTGATCACCCTTGTCCTCTGTCCAGGAGTTGCAAGTAGTTTCTGGTGTTTGTAGTATGCTGGAGGCCGTGCGCAGCGCTGACCGTAGGGGTGGGCTGTGATGCGGTAGGCACGTGGCACGGTGTACCGGGCGCCCGTTTGGTGTCTCGGGAACCCTGTTCACATCGTTTGAGGTTGTGAGCGAAACTCCGGCCGGATCTCCTCATGGATGGAACCCGAATAGGCGATAAACCTGGACTAGAGACTTGAGTGTTTAGGCAGGCCGTGGCCGACACCCACGTTGGGCTTCCGCTTGAAGGTTGCCGAGTACATGTCGTGTAAACGGCGGTAAGTGGTGAGAGCGTGTGTGAAGAAGTACACCCCTGCAGGGTTAATATGATCTATTCGAATAGCCGTGTCCGCGGAAAAGGACTTCTGGGTTGCTTATATCAGTTCATAGACAAGTGAAAGTGGATACTCTAAAATACGCAAGATAAGCGTGAGTGCTATGGATGGCGTTCTCGTAGGGAGACGGGAGCGGATCCATAGTGGTGTATTGATATGGTGAATATGTGGACTCGTGTGCGCCACCTCAAAAGAGTCGCTTGCAGTCGTAGTTTAGGATAGCCAGCGAGTCAAAGCTGGCTTGCTGCAGTTAAACCCCACCACCCCTTTGTTGATAATGATGCATATGTAGTTAGTTCTGATGTAAGTCTTGCTGGGTACATTTGTACTCACGTTTGCCTATTTTATGTTTTTGCAGAGAGACTTCAGTCTCACTAGTAGTTCCGCTTGGACTTCGACGTTTAGCTTGTTACCTCAGCTACGATCTTGTGCCCTCGGCAGGATCTGATCGATAGTCAGGCTTCTCAGCCTTTTTCATTTATAGTGGTCTGTACTCAGACATGATAGCTTCCGCTTGTGCTTTGACTTGTATACTCTGAATGTTGGGTCATGAGACCTATGTTTGTAATATCTCGCTCCTCGGAGCCTAATGAATAAATTACTTGAGTCATAGAGTCATGTTGTGATGCCATGTTGTATTTGCACATATCGAGCATATTGTGAGTATGTTATTAAAATGCTTGGTATGTGTGGGATCTGACTATCTAGTTGTTTATCTTTAGTAGCCTCTCTTACCGGGAAATGTCTCCTAGTGTTTCCACCGAGCCATGGTAGCTTGTTACTGCTCCGGAGCACTTAGGCTGGCCGGCATGTGTCCTTCTTCGTTCCTGTGTCTGTCCCTTCGGGGAAATGTCACGCGATGAATACCGGAGTCCTGTTAGCCCGCTACAGCCCGGTTCACCGGAGTCCTGCTAGCCCAGTGCTACAGCCTGGATTCACTCGCTGATGACCGACACGTTCGATGCTGGGTCATGGATGCCTGTCCCTGTAAGTTTGTGCCACTTTGGGTTTACGACTAGCCATGTCAGCCCGGGCTCCTTATCATATGGATGCTAGCGACACTGTCATATACGTGTGCCAAAAGGCGCAAACGGTCCCGGGCAAAGGTAAGGCGACACCCGTGGGAATACCGTGCGTGAGGCCGCAAAGTGATATGAGGTGTTACATGCTAGATCGATGTGGCATGGAGTCGGGGTCCTGACATGACACTTGTCGGATATCTTCTCTGTGTCCTTGTTAGCAGAATATACAAAGACACACTTTCAAAACTACTTTTAATGTCTTATCCTTTGCCTGAAAACCGAAGAAGCCGGAATGACCACCCAACAATCCAGGCGTGCGTGAGAACACAGATCAACTCCTGATAAGTTGCATGCACGCCGCATGTTCCTCAGATGTGAACCGCCAGGGGCACCTGCATAATTGCGTTGTGTCGCCCTCCTCCTTCCTATAAATGCTCACCCCTCGCGGTCAATATCTATTCTTCCACCTCCACACCTCGCTCAAACCCTAGTGCCACGCCGGACACGAAGCGCTTAGCTGCCGCGACTTCTTCGATGCTGGCCTCACGCCGAGCGCGGGCCTCTTCCTCTTCGCTGTCGCCGTAGGTGTCTTCCGCTGCCAAGTTAGGGCACGGGAGATTGAACTCTCAGCCTCCCTTCTACATCGTCTAGCAATTCATCTGTGGTAATTAAAACTCACTTTTTACAGTCTTTTCAATCTGTCAAATCCATCCACTTCAACCAAAAGTGGTTTATACACTTCCAAATCTGGATTTGTCTCTTTCTGAATCTCATATAATGCAAAGTATGTTCACTTATGTGTCAAAACTAGTTAGATTCCTCACTTGTACCTATTCGTGGATTCGTACAAATCTGGAACCAACTTCCTTCAATAAGTGAATGTCTTCGCACTGTGAGTTCAATGTCTTCTAAACTGATTTATCTTCAAAATCTTCTGAGAATGCATATGACCTCTTCCCCTTCCCTCGGATCTCTAATGTTATCATAGGTACATGTCCATGGGAGAATCCCTTGGTTCTCAAAGTCTGCATTCATTTGAAAAATTCTTATAGCGTCACATTGAATCTGCTGAAGCCAGTTCTTGTCTGACTAGCAGACGGAAGCCTTTCACTGTATTGAAGCCAATCAGTCTGAACATTATGGGTTCAGAGAAGTCTGCATGAAAAGGAGGCAGACAACACCGTGGCAACACTGCACTGGATTTGCCTGAAGATCTTTATGAACTCTACAAGTCTGACCCAGAAGAGAGCTACACCCAACACAAGAACCTGATCCAGTGGATCCAAAGATATTGGGCTGAGCAGTGGTTCAAGTATAGGTTTGTAACACCTGAATATGCTGAGAAGAATGCCATCAAGTGCCCGTGGGGTGATTGTCTGTACCACAACTTGGTACCAAAGACTAAGGCTGAAGCTAATGAACAGGATTTCTATCCCTGTATGGCCAGAGGACCACAGCCTGAGAATGCCGACCCATCATCTCTCCTATGGTGTCGTGAAGACAATCTCTTCAAGCGCAACTTTTAGTTTGCAAAAGATTCAGCTGTTAAGAATCAGAAGGAGTTTTGCCTCAACTTCAACCCTGGCCCCTCTGCTCCAAGGTCAGATGGAACTCGTGAAGCCAATGAAAACAGGATTGGCCCCTTTGCCAACTTCAATGGGCTTCTATCTCATATTGCTGCCCAGAGAGCTGTTGTGGAGCAATCTGCTAAAGAAGCAGACTCTGATGATGCTCCATCACCACCAAAGCAGAATAAGAAAGCAAAATCTTCAAAACCATCTGCCTTTGCTCCTCCAAAAGCTTCAACCAAGAAGCCTCTAAAAACAGCACCTCCTGAATCCAGTGTGCGGTCTCAAGATTTGTCTCGTGTGTCCAAGAGGACCAAGAAGCCATTTCCCAAGAAGGTTGTTGGGAAACTCCTCACTCCTACTGCCATTCTGCGCAACAAGGAAGACACCATTGATCTGTCAACCGATGAAGATCTTGGTGATGAAGCTCTAGATGTTGATCAAGAGCAAGCAAGAGGCGGAGATCTTCAGTGATATGCCCCTCTTTGATGTTGACATCTTGAATAACTTCATTGATGAGTGGTTCGACTACCAGAACATCAACATTGATAGTCTGCAGCTGCCAGTGGGCATCAGCATCACATTCCATGGAGCCATTGCTAATGAGCTCGCCCTGTCTCAGAGAATCGTCGAGCTAAAAAACAAGATTGATTATGAGAAGGCGATTTCAAGAAGAACATGCACAAGCTCAGTGTGGCAGATGTGCAAATCTTCAAGAAGCTGTTGCATGACCTCAAAACTGAATTTCACAAGAAGCGTGAAGAAGCTAAAGGCTCTCGAGAATGCATGAAGTCTTATGCTCAGAAATGTGTGCAAGCACACAATGAAGCTGAAAAGATGAAAGATCTTGGGTGTCCTGGCATTGATCCCAGAATGGCTGTTAAGAAGAATAAGAAGCCTGCTGAAGCTAATCCTGATGCTACAAGGCAGGGACAACCCAACATTGTCTTCCCTACCAGCATGACTAGCTCGAAGCCAAAGGTCCCCTCTACTGCTTCTGAGCTCAAGAAGACCAGGCAAGATGAAGCAGAAGCCAGGAAGAGGAAGCACAAGGATCCATCTGATGATGCTCCCTCAAAGAAAAAGTTGAAGACAAAGGGCTCTAAGTCTTCTAGGAAACTGTGTGCTGCTGCCGAGAGCCCCTCGTTGTTGAACCCATTTCTGTTGCATACCTACCTCTACTAATCGCGAGCATCATCTCATCGTTCATGAGCCTGCTCCCACAGAACCACCAGAATCTGAAGAAGTTCCAGCTGTTGACCCCAACGCAGCTGAAGACATTGGTCATGAAGACAATGTTCTTGACGATGAATCCTTCCTCAAATCGAGTCCCGTTTGGTATCATCACGTGCTCCTACAAGCAGTGAATACATTAGCATTGGTCATTCATTGACGCCAATTGCTCAAGATGACTCATGGGCTGAGCGCCAACAAGACGGCACCCCAGTTCAAGATGAGATACCTCGTACTCCACCAGCTCAAGTCACCTTTTCGGTGCTTGATGATGACAATTACATGGAGACCACTCCATCTCCAAAGGCGTCACCAGCGTTTCGCAGGCTTCGCAAAGGTCTCAGGCCATCTATCTCCATGTCCACCATTCCAGAAGAAGATTCACAACAATCCAGCTCAGTGGCACGTCAAGTGTTCCCTGAAGAGAATCCTTCTGTGACTGTTCAAGCATCTGAAGCTAAAGCTGCTGAAGACATTCCTGCTGCATCAACCGAAGAAGAAAGAAGAGAATAAGAAAGAGAAGCCACACCCCTGTTATTGATCATGTCATTATTGAAGAGAATGTGATCGTGCCTGACCCTCCGGTCGTTGACCAGATGGAGGTTGAAAACAATAAGGCTGCCACCAACAATGCTTTTGAAGCCAATGACCCTGTCATGGCTAAAGACAATGTGGAGCCTGAAGCCAATGTAAATGCTGAAGCCACTATGTCGCCAATCATCACTGATGGTGTTGTTCCTCCACCACGGCCTGACACCATGGAAAGGGCCTTCAATTGTGACGGTTAGCTTGTCACTATTCGTTGGACAATTATGATTCCTCCTACTGCTCCAGGACCCCAATATGATTATCATGTGGAGCGAAGGCCTCAAGTTCAGAAGCCAAAGTCACGCCTGCCAAGGCTTCCAAGTGATGTCACTACATAAGGCTCATTCAGCGTGCTCAGATTCAGAGAAGACAATACATTCTTTGACAGTGCCAAGAACCCTTACAAGAAGCCAAAGATCTCCTCTGACAAATTTTGGAGCCATCAACAACGAAGCTATTACTCTTGCATTATGTACAATCAAGACCAGATTTTTCTGCATGGACGTCTAGATTGTGATGTTATGGCTGGGCTGCAATGTCTGGAAGAAGCCCTTGACTGCTTTAGGGATGTTGGCCTTCTGGCGTTCGTGATTGATAAAGAGCACTGGAACAAAGAGCTCCTTCTGCAGTTCTATGCCACCTTACACATTCGAGGCTACAACAGGGATTCAAAGACTTGGATCCTTGAGTGGATGACAGGTGATGTGCATCATGAAGCCAAATCTCAGGATATCATCGAGCTTACTTCCCTGCCCACTAGGGAGTCCTGGATTATGGGGTCCTCGGGGAGCCGGCTTATGTTACATGGGTTGGACTAATGGGTTGTGAAGATACAAGACAGAAGGCCCTCCCTCTCTGTAAACCGACTCTGAACAACACTAGGCCCCTCTGGTGTCTATATAAACTGGATGGTTTAGTCCGTAGAGGCAATCATAATCATACAGGCTAGACATCTAGGGTTTAGCCATTATGATCTCGAGGTAGATCAACTCTTGTAACCCCTATACTTATCAAAGTCAATCAAGCAGGAAGTAGGGTATTACCTCCATTAAGAGGGCTCGAACCTGGGTAAACATCGTGTCCCCTGCCTCCTATTACCTTCGATCCTAAGATGCATAGTTCGGGACCCCCCTACCCAAGATCTGCCGGTTTTGACACTGACATTGGTGCTTTCATTGAGAGTTCCACTATGTCGTCGCTAGAAGGCTCGATGGCTCTGTCAATCATCCACAACAATACCGCCTTGAGGGAGACTTTTCTCCCCGGCCAAGTTTTCGTATTCGGCGGCTTCGCACTGCGCGCCAACTCGATTGGCCATCTGGAGCAGATCGACAGCTATGCCCCTGGTCATTAGATCAATTTTGGAAATCTGAACTATGTCGCTGATATCCGAGGAGACTATCTTCCAAGGGTTCGCGGCCCCAACCACCACTCTGGCCTTAGATCCGGAGCGCATCACCAGGTCCAAAGACGCGAGTTTAGAGCCCGCCGGACTTTCTACAGCTATAGAGCTTGGCACCGGAGAACCGGACAGGATCGTGTCACCGGTAGGCTCAGAGTTACGCCAGTCTCCCTCTATCATCATGAAGCCGGACTCGCCTTCGGACACTAGCTCCAAACTCTCGAGGTCCGCATCATGTGAGCTTGGCTAGGGAATTTCTGTCCCGCCCAACTCCATGGACTCTCACTTCCCCGTCCAAAACTCGCTCTTAAACGAGGCCCTTGACTTAATGCGATCTCTCGCCATTGTGGAAGAATCACTGCCGAACTACGCCCAGCCTGCACTAGGGGCTGAGAGCGGGGAATTTTACGTCCCACCCACCATCCACTTCGTAGCCACTGTCGAAGATTTAACCGACATGCTATACTACGATTCTGAAGACATCAACAGTATGGACGACAATGCCGGAGATGAGAAGAGCCAGAACCCGCCATTCACTGAACACTGGACGGCCACTTCCACATACGACGTGTACATGGTGGATACACCCA
Organism: Triticum dicoccoides; assembly: GCF_002162155.2. NCBI lineage: Eukaryota > Viridiplantae > Streptophyta > Magnoliopsida > Poales > Poaceae > Triticum > Triticum dicoccoides. The sequence goes on along the minus strand of NC_041383.1, from coordinate 336,994,367 downwards.
AATAGGATGACGATGACAGCAGGAAGGATCCGGTTGAGGACAAACCTGCTGAAGCACCTCCGAAGCGTCAACGTCAGCGGCGCTGCTCAAAATCGCGTGCGACAAAGACAAAAACACCAGCACCAGAGACAATAACACTCCGGAGAATGCCGAAGACCCTGAAGCCCCTATCGAGCCGACATCCGAACAGGACGATTGGAAGGATGGGCAAATTAACTCTGACAAACCGGTCGGGAATGAGGACTCGGAGGATAGTAATTATCTACCACCCTTCAAGGATGATCTAAGCCTCGGTGACGAAGATTTCATCATGCCGGAGGAACCCCTCGAACAAGAGCGCTTGAAGCACCGGCTAATAGCCACAACAAGAAGCCTGAAAAAGAAGCAGCAACAGCTTCAAGCTGATCAGGATTTGCTCAATGACAGATGGACTAATGTCCTCGCAGCCGAGGAATACGGCCTAGAACGCCCAACTAAGAGTTACCCGAAGCGCAAGCTGCTACCCCAATTCGACGATGAGGCCCTAGAGCCTATACCGACAATGCATAACACTGCTGACGGACTTGACCGACCCCCTCGTGGCCGGGACAGAGCGGCAACTCAAGCCAAACACTAGCCCGCAACACCTCGCCGTGGAGGCAGAGAGACAGCGGCTACAGGATACACGGATGACATACGACAGGACCTGGACAATAGAGCCGGTCATACCAGATCAATCTATGGATCAAGGGGGTGTGCCCCAGCGCAAGAAGACGGCCATCATGCCTGTCGCGACAAGCACAACATCACCCGGGCCGAAAACCGCATACGGACTTCATCCAAACTACGTCGTGACGCTGCCCGATACAGAGGCGTCGCACACCCTTTATGCTTCACCGATGAGGTAATGGAGCACCAGTTCCCAGAAGGGTTTAAACCCGTGAACATTGAATCATACGATGCACAACAGATCCCGCGGTATGGATTGAAGATTTTCTTCTCCACATTCACATGGCCCGCGGTGATGACCTACATGCCATCAAATACCTCCCCCTAAAACTTAAGGGACCAGCACGACACTGACTGAACAGCCTCCCAGAAAACTCTATTGGTAGCTGGGAAGACTTGGAGGACATCTTCAAAGACAACTTTCAAGGTACCTATGTTCGGCCCCCAGACGCCGATGACCATAGTCACATAATCCAGCAACCCGGAGAATCAGCCCGGAAACACTGGACCAGGTTCTTAATTAAAAGGAACTAGATTGTGGATTGTCCGGACGCCGAAGCCCTCGCAGCCTTCAAACATAGCGTCTGAGATGAGTGGCTCACCCGACACCTCGGCCAAGAAAATTCGAAGTCCATGGCAACCCTTACCGCACTTATGACCCGCTTTTGCGTGGGAGAAGATAGCTGGCTAGCTCGTAGAAGCAATAGCACCAGCGACCCAGGCACCTCCGTAGCTAGGGATGGCAATGCCAAGCCACGATGCAACAAGCACAAGCGTCGAAACAATAATGAAGACATGGTGGTCAACACCGGATTCAGTGGCTCCAAATCCGGTCAATGGAAGAAGCCATTCAAAGGAAACAAAGATGTTCCATCCAGTTTGGATAGAATACTTGATCGAACTTGCCAGATTCATGGCACCCCCGATAAACCTGCCAATCATACCAACAGAAACTATTGGGTCTTTAAACATGCCGGCAAGCTCAACGCCGAACACAAGGGGAAAGGGCCGCCCAGTGAGGACGGCGATGAAGAGCCTCGCCCACCGAACACAGGGGGACAGAAGAAATTTTCCCCCGAGGTCAAAACGGTGAATATGATCTACGTCACTCACATCCCCAAGCGGGAGCGCAAGTGCGCATTAAGGGATATCTACACCGTAGAGCCAGTCGCCCCAAAATTCAACCCATGGTCGACTTGTCCGATCACGTTCGACCAAAAGGACCACCCGACCAGTATCTGTCACGGAGGTTCGGGAGCTATGGTACTCGACCCAATCATCGACGAATTCCACCTCATGTGAGTCCTTATGGACGGCAACAGTAGTCTTAACCTGCTTTACCAGGACATTGTCCGCAAAATGGGTATTGATCCATCAAGAATCAAACCTACTAAAACTACCTTTAAAGGAGTAATACCCGGTGTAGAGGCCCGTTGCTCGAGCTCAATAACATTGAAAGTCATCTTCGGCTCACCATACAACTTCCTCAGTGAAGACCTGATCTTCGATATCATCCCCTTCGCAGTGGTTATTACGCACTGCTCAGACGAACCACTTTCGCTCGATTCAACGCGGTCCCGCACTACACTTATTTAAAGCTCAAGATGCCCAGTCCATGTGGCGTCATAACAGCCAATGGAAAAACGGAAGGCTCCCTCCGTATAGAGGAGCACACAGTACAGAGCGGCCCTATCAAGCCGCACACCTCATCGGCCATCAAACCGCCAGACATTGTTAAACGAGTCTGGTCAGTCCCGCATGCTGACAGCTCGGTAATTCCAGAGCTAGACTAGCAGTTTTGCCTTCGTCGATCGCCGCACACACCTGCGGAATTCGTACTGCGCATGCATAATTATGCACTCAAAATACCTTGGGCATCAACGGAGGCACAATACGGACAGGTCTATAGTACAGTTTGACCCTGTATGACCTTCCACCTTTTTTTCCTCAGTTATTTTTTCTCTTCTACCATAGGTGCATTCAAACCTATATATCCTATGGACTTACAAGGACTCTCTTCGAGCCCGGTTTCGTGCGGATAGCCGAAGGCCATTCCTCTTAAGGAACCTCCCTCTCCAAGGCGAAAGTGGCGCAGACGTGCGACAGGATGTCCAAAGGATTCCTTAGACCAAACTTTATTCAAGGACCTGTATCAAGCTTTTCTCCGTATTCTTAGACCCCCGACACGTAAAATGGGCTTGGTGCTTATAGTGCCCTCTGTAAGATCACGTTTTGACATATCAATCAGATTAGTGAGGACAATTTTTTCAGTATCGACCTTATTCATAAAACTGTATCCCGTCTCCCCGGTTGTTTCCCTCACACACCTCGGCACCCATTGCCAAGGGCTCTATGCGGCCACATATATGTTGCCAAACAAAAGCCCGAATAGCTTCATAGCACACTTCGGTGTCCCGAACTTGGCATTATATGCATCGGCTTCGAATCATGTCTTTGGTCAATAGTTGGGTTGCCCGGCTCCTGTGTTAGCTACCTTACATTCCGTTTGTTCGGCTAGCGTAGTAAAGGGAGAACTACTGTGATTGTTTTTCTGGTTTGTCTGGTAAAGCACCTCAATAGAGAAAGCCGAAAACTAACTGTCATGATGCGGCGAGAGCTGGTCAGCCACTCGGTGACTTACTAAATCTTTAGCAATTTTTTCCGTATTATATGAAAGACTGTTTTTCTGATCACATACGTAACGCATCTGCATCCGGATGGCCGCGTACATACCAGGGGCTATCGTATAGCCCCATCATCAAATTCCTATGGCTAAGTGAGAGTGGTAAAGCCACATAGTCCGATTGCCTGGTTCGCCGCACTGACACCTCCTTTACGGACCAAGACGTTGGGTCAAGTGTGATCATGTGCCATTCCGAACACCCCCGTAGTATCTACGTGGGGGCCGAAGCCGACGACTGGAAAACTCTCAGGAATACAAAAACGGCCGCACAGAAGAAAAGAACTTTCAGACAATGGCACAAATATATCACAAAGCCTTAATATATTTAATAAAAATGTCCAGGTCATTCGGATACATTCATTCGAACATAATGTCCTTTGAGCATTGACCCTCTAGCAAGCGAGCACCCTCCAGGACGTCTCCTAAGTAGCGCTCGGGCGTGCGATGGTCCTTGCCTCCGAGAGGACCGTCAACTGCAATAACGGCGGCCTTCATCTTCGCCCAGTGCATCTTGACTCGGGCGAAGGCCATCCGTGCACCTTCTATGCACACTGACCGCTTGATTGCATCAATTCGGGGCAAGGCATCGACAAGTCGCCGCACTAGGCCAAAATAGCTGCTCGGAATGGGTTCGGCTGGCCACAGCCGGACTATGACATCCTTCATGGCCACTCCGGACATCTTATGCAGCTCGGCCCACTGCACCATTTGGTCGTTCAACAGCGCCAAGCGCTCCTGCATCGCGAACTACGACCAGAACAGCTTCTCCGTCGCATGCCCCTCCTAGGCTCGGAAGAATTGCGTGGCGTTGGCGGCACTCTTCGGAAGATCCGCAAAAGCATCTGGAGAACTTCATAGTCGATTAAGCAAGGCATACCTCTGATCAACAAACTTAGACTATAAAAGAAAGGGCTTACCAGTCGCTATATGTCCGGCCTGTCAGATCTCCTCGCGAGCCGCTTGGGATTTGGACCTTGCCTCTTGGGCTTCCTGAAGGGCCTTGGCGAGTTCTACCACCTAGCTTTATTCTCCTCCTTGAGGGACTCGCACCTGCGAGTGGCGTGCTTGAGCTCTGGCTCCACTTTGGATACACGCTCCTCGAACTGGCATCGGGTGGCCTATTCTGCCTTCAAATCTACAACCGCTTTATCAGCGGCCGCATTGCTCACCCTTGCCTGCTCCTTCGCCCGGTCAAGGCCACCCCTGAGAGTCTCGACCTCAGCAGCGCCATCTGCAATTATGCATATAGCATCGCAAGCTTCAACTTAGCGTTTGCAAATTAATACAATCATGTACGGAGTACTTGAAACATACCTTGCGCCTTGTCGAGCCGCTTGTTAATAAGGATAATGTCCTCGTCAGCCAGCTGTTGTTTTTGCTTCAGTTCGGAAACTTCGACGGCCTGAGCGGTCATCGCTAACAGTGAAGCATGTTTTTTTACCAAAAAGATAAGTATGTTATTTCCTGCGGATGTCTATGGATCCTCTGTTCGCCCTTCTTCATGGGTCATACAATGTCTCAGGGGTCATACAGGCATACTTTTCATATGGAAAGTGGCTAAAGACATTACATCGCATACCTTGAAGCCTGTTAGTAGGCTCGTGAAGGCTTCATTTAGCCCGCTTCTAGCAGACTGAATCTTCTCAACCACCGTACCCATCAAGGTACAATGCTCCTCCAAGACGGACGCACTTTGTAGAGCGTCCATCAACATGTTCGGCGCCTCCGGATTAGTAGAGGTCGCCATTGGAATAGCTGCTTTCCCCTCCCTCGAAGGGGGCTGCTTGTATCTCCAGAGCAGTATCCGGCTAGGGGTCGGATGATCCAAGACCCCCGTCGTCGGTCTCCATGAGGGTTGCGCCCCCCATGTTCTCGATAGCCAAGGTGTTATCCTCTAGCGCCGTCTTGGTCCTCTCCCACACTTCTACGAAGCCCGGAGAGAACCTTTGGGATAAAACCTCGGTGTCATCCGCCTTAGGAGGCGGGGAAGCTTGTGGAGGCGTCTTGCTCTCCATCATCTCCAGTGGAAGATCCCCCGATGACGATGATTCTTGAGGGACATCACGGGCCAGACTGAAACACATGATTTAATATTATTCTTACAATTTGTAAAAGATTGGATGTATGTAAAGCATCCTAAGGTACTTACGATGCGGCAAGGGGCTTGGCTCGGGGGCGGTGCTTGGGGATAGCTTCGGCGTTCGAATCCGAGTCGTCCGAGAGGGATATCTTTTCCCTCTTGGACGCCCCCTCCTCCGGTTCTATGGAGGCCGCCCTCTTTTTCCCTTTGAGAGGAGGGTTCTCTTCTTCCTCCTCCTCCTCGTCCTCGTCTTCGTGTCCCTCGTGAGAGGAAGGAGCCTCGGCCCTCCAGACATAGCGCCCGAAGTACCTTCGTGGTGGAGGCCACCTTCGGCATCCTTGCCCTTATTCTTCTTGTCCTTCTTCACTGGCTCCTGGTAGGGCATCGGGACCAGCATCCTCATCAACAAAGGCTCAGCTGGGTGTTCGGGGAGCGGGGCCGGACATCTGATCCACTCCGCCCTCTTTATCCATCCCTGTTCAGGGGGTGGAATTTTTAGTACCCCTCCCTAAGATTGATGAACTAGGTAATGTTCGAAAATATGATACTTACTGGGGAGGCCAGATTGTTGCAGTCGAGGCCGGTGTCGTCAGAAATCCTTGGCCACATCTTCTGGCTCTTGAAGAGTAGCTTCCAGATGCCTTTGTGCGTCGTGCCAAAGAATCGCTGCAGGATCCATGGCCCTTCCGGATTGAACTCCCACATGTCGAGAGGTTGTCGTTGGCAGGGAAGAGCTCGGCGGATAAGCGTCACCTAGACCACATCAGCGAGGGTGATGTCCTTTTCTATCGTACTCTTGATACGCTTTTGTAGCATCAATACTTTGTTAGAGGATCCCCAGTCTAGACCCTTGTTGGTCCAGGACGCGAGCCATAGCAGAGGTCTGGATCTGAAAGCAGGAGCGGCCGCCCACTTGATGCCGCGGGGTTTGGTGATGTGGAACCACTCCTGCTGCCATACCTTGACAATATCCATGAATGTCCATTTGGGCCAGGTAACATGGCGGAGCTTTCTCACCTTGGCGCCGCCGCACTCGGCGTGTTGGCCGTCGACCAGCTTCAGCTTCACATTGAAAACCTTTAGCCACAGGCCGAAGTGTGGGGGCGCGGAGAACTTCCTCGCACACGACGATGAACGATGAGATGTGGAGGAAGGTATTCGGGGCCAGATCGTGGAAATCCAGCCCGTAGTAAAACATGAGACCTCGGACGAAGGGATGGAGGGCAAACTCAAGTCCTCGGAGGAAGTGGGGGATGAATACCACCCTCTCCCTGGGCTTTGGGGTGGGGATGACCTACCCTGGGGTAGGAAGCCTGTGTGTAATCTCCGCCGTCAAGTACCTCGCCTCACGAAGATCCTTGATGTCCTTCTCTGTTACAGAGGAGGCCATCCAATTACCTTGGGAACCGGATCCATCCATAGCCGGAGAAGTTGGGGTGAAGGGAAAGATTGGAGCCTGGGCGCTGGAGCTCGAGGATGGAGAGGCAGGAAGGAAGGAAGGTGTGGGGTAAAAGGATAGATCTTCATCCGTTTATATAAGCTGCGAATATCAAGCACCTCCCTCCTCATAAGCCTTAAACATCGCCTATTCCCAAGGGGACGTGCGAACGGCACGGTTGGATTACCCAAACCCGTATTGATGAGAATCCCGGGATAAGAGGACACGATCTTTGCTTTGACAAGACGTGCCAATGGTCGTGCCCCGAAACGCGAAGCGGGGGCTGTAAAATGGTTCAGAATAATAACAAGGCTAGAACATAATGTCTCGCCAAAAAATTTGCCCGTGGACGTGACTTACTTTTTTTTAAGTATTGATGCCCTTACGGCTTAGGGTTGTAATTATTAAACGGAGTCGGATACAACTCTCATGTGCAGAAGACTGCTTTGGAGTATTCGGAGAAGGAACCCGCCTTGCAATGTCGAAGACAATTTATGCGCCGGATACATCGTCATTGAAGCCTGATTCAGGGGCTACTGAGGGAGTCCTGGATTATGCCGTCCTCGGGGAGCCTGCTTATGTTACATGGGCCTAACTAATGGGCCGTGAAGATACAAGACAGAAGGCCCTCCCTCGTGTCCAGATGGGACTATCCTTTGCATGGATGGCAAGCTTGGCGTTCGTATAATGTATCTTCCTTTCTCTGTAAACCGACTCCGTACAACCCTAGGCCCCTCCGGTGTCCATATAAACCGGAGGTTTTAGTCCGTAGAGGCAATCATAATCATACAGGCTAGACATCTAGGGTTTAGCCATTACGATCTTGAGGTAGATCAACTCGTGTAACCCCTATACTTATCAAAGTCAATCAAGCAGGAAGTACGGTATTACCTCCATTAAGAGGGCCCGAACCTGGGTAAACATCGTGTCCCCTGCTTCCTGTTACCTTCGATCCTTAGACGCACAGTTTGGGACCCCCTGCCCGAGATCTGCCGGTTTTGACACCGACAACCACTCCAGGTGAGTTATATGAACCTGGTTGTTCGCTTTATCAGAATGAACTACAGAGCATATTTCAGAAGCTAGAGCCGAACATGAGCCAAATGCTTAGCATGATGAAGCCTTTGCCCCAAGACGCTGAATATCCAAAGGAATTCTTTGTTAAGGACCTTGAGTATTTGCCACACACAGTATATCACATTCTGAGGCATACTCTCTCGCCCATCAAAGGCCATTCATCTGAAGCCAAACTTGAAGGCGCCATGAAGACTTTGGTATTCTCTATCATCAATAGCATCAGATTCAACACCTAGGATTTCTTCATCAGACAACTTGCTGCTTCCGGGATTGATCAGTTTGGTCTGAAGTTTTATGCTCCATGGGTGATGTGCTTGATTAAGCGTCATTCAACTGTTGACTATCGTCCATCAGCTTGCAATCACATTGTATTTTTTGTCTGATGTTGATATGTCTGTTGAAGCCATCTACACTGAGCCTGCCAAGAAGCCCCTCCACCTTCAGAATGCTGAGTTCCAGAGCTTCACATAGCCCATTGATGGTGTTCATGTGCCCAATGCTGCAACTCCTGCTTATCCTTTGGCTGGCAACCTACGTCTACCGCACCATGCAAATACTGAAGCCACTGCAAGCACCATTGCTCAAAGGCCTCAGAAGCGTCCTCGTGTACTTAATGAGCGTGAGCTTCTGGTGGCTTTACATCAAAAGGCAGGACAAACATCATGACGGGTTAAAGCGTTAGATGCAAAGTATCTTGGTGGATGTCAATCACATTCGCAACTTGGCCACCAAGAACTCGTTTGTAGCCCATGAAGCATGTCGTCGTTGTTGGAAGAGTCTCACCTTGCTCTGCGTTGAAGATGATCTTCTCACGGATGGCTTCACTGAAAATTTCAAGTTTGACTCCAGGCCTCCTCAAAATGCAAGTTGGCATCGCATACCCTCCATTGGAATTTCGGAGTGCTCATCTTCGGCTGCAACTATTGTTGCGAGAGTCGTCGATGAAGAAGATGACGCCACTTCGCCGGTTCTAACTTCATTGCATGATGATGATGCCCAAGGCCCGTCTGCACCACCAAACTCCAACATCGACCCTGCTGCTCAAACTTCGTCTCACTACAAAAAAAATACACATCCGTGACATTTTGGGCCGAACGAATTTTTTTCGTCATACTTATGACACTACTATGACGATAATTGTGGCAAAACCCGGTATCATGACAGAAAATGGTCTTTTCTTCCTGGGCGGGCCGGAGATGCAGATGCATGACATTCTTTGGGCTGTCCATGGCGGAAAAAACCGTGGTAGAAGCGAGGGCAAGGAAAATTTCAGGGAGTTCCCGGTTACGATGGGTGGTCGGGGGCCGAGCGATGCGCGTTTCTCTCGTACACGTACGCGCGTCTGTGCGAGGCATTTGGGCTCTAACTAAACCCGAGCGAGGCGTTGGGCTCTAACTGAACCCGAGTGATTCCTTTGCTACTGCTGCTAACTGAAGCCGATCGAACCCTGCTGCCTCCTGATACGTCTCCAATGTATCTATAATTTATGAAGTATTCATGCTATTATATTGTCCATCTATGATGTTTTATAAGCATTTATATGTCTTTTTATATGATTTTTGGGACTAACTTATTAACCTAGAGCCCAGTGCCAGTTTCTGTTTTCTCCTTGTTTTAGTGTTCTACAGAAAAGGGATACCAAACGGAGTCCAATTGACGTGCCAATTTTTGAGGATTTTTTCTGGACCAAAAGAAGACCACGGAGCATCAGAGTTGGGCCAGAGGAATCCTGGGCTGCCCACGATAGAGCCCCCCCCCCCCCCGGGGGGTGGCCCCCTATCTCGTGGACAGCCCGGAGGCCCCCTTGACGTGAAACCAACGCCAAAAATTCCTACAAATACTGAAACTTTCGGGAATTAACCTAGATCGGAAGTTCCGCCGCCGCAAGCCTCTGTAGCC
>NC_041383.1:336908464-336984003 GCF_002162155.2 Triticum dicoccoides | reverse complement strand
TCAGAGTTGGGCCAGAGGAATCCTGGGCTGCCCACGATAGAGCCCCCCCCCCCCCCCGGGGGGTGGCCCCCTATCTCGTGGACAGCCCGGAGGCCCCCTTGACGTGAAACCAACGCCAAAAATTCCTACAAATACTGAAACTTTCGGGAATTAACCTAGATCGGAAGTTCCGCCGCCGCAAGCCTCTGTAGCCACGAGAAATCAATCTAGGCCCTCTCTGGCACCCTGCCGGAGGGGGCCATCATCACCAGAGGCCATGGAGGAGGATCTTGGAGGGGCCATCATCGCCATGAAGGCCAAGGACCAGAGGGGGAAAGCCATGGAGGAGGAAGCACAAGGGGAAGAACCTCTCCTCCTCTCTCTCGGTGGCACCGGAGTGCCATCGGGAGGGGAATCATTGCCGCGGTGATCGTCTTCATCAACATCACCATCAACATCACCATCCTCACCTCTTTTACGCGGTCCACTCTCCCACACCCCGCTGTAATCCCTACTTGAACATGGTGCTTTATGCCACATATTATGATCCAATGATGTGTTGCCATCCTATGATGTTTTGAGTAGATATCTTTTGTCTTTGAGTTGATCGATGATCTAGATTGGTATGAGTTGTATGTTTTATTTTTGTGCTGTCCTATGGTGCCCTCCGTGTTGTGCAAGCGTGAGGGATTCCTGTTGTAGGGTGTTGCAATATGTTCATGATTCGCTTATAGTGGGTTGCTAGAGTGACAGAAGCTTAAACCCGAGTAAGGGGGTTGTTGCGTATGGGATAAAAGGGGACTTGATGCTTTAATGCTATGGTTGGGGTTTTACCTTAATGAATCTTTAATATTTGCAGATGCTTGCTAGGGTTCCACTCATAAGAGCATACAATCCATGTAGGAAAAGTATGTTAGTTTATGCCTCTCCCTCATATGAAATTGCAATGACGACTATTGATCTTGTTAACAATTGCTTAGGACAATTCCGCGCATCAATCCACCATTATTCCATACTCACTATTTATATTATTTAGTAATATATTCTAACTTTATGATAACAACACCTACTTTTATGTTTTAGCTCTCTGATATCATACAAAGTTATCCTCTTTATACCCGCAACACAGTTTTACTTCTTGTTTCTAGTTGGAAGCAAACGTTCGGTGCACGTAGAGTCGTATCAGTGGTAGATAGGGCTTGAGAGAATATTGATCTTACCTTTAGCTCCTTGTGGGTTCGACACTCCATACTTACCACATCCACCTTTGGGAATTGCTACGATGATTCCCTGCACTTGGGGATTATCAAGCTCTTTTCTGGCGCCGTTGCCGGGGAGCAATAGCGTGGGGTTGATATTTTCATGTGTGCTTGTTTGCTTTCTTCACTAAGTAGATTTTGTTTTTTCTTTTGTTTCTGTTTAGTTGTGGGTGAAACATACAAAAAATTTAAAAGAATGAAAATAACAAAAATATTTACTTGCCTCTCATGCCTAAAAAAAGGTTTTTCAAAAAGAGAAGTGATTGGAAAGTTATGCATTGAAGAAGTGAGGGTCGACCTTGAGCACTTGTGTTCATGCTCACGGAAACAATGTAGAATTTTTCATGGAAGTTTCTCTGTAAATAATTATCCCCTTTTACATATCCATTGTATTATAAAAATAATGTGCCAAGCTTTGGTTTTAGTATGATAAGATTGCTCGCTTACTATGTGCAGAACAAAAACAGAAACTTTGGCTGTAGTGCATGAATTTACATTTTTTACTGGAAAGTCAAATGGGTCTGAAACTTTTTGCACATTACTTCTGTACAAATTTTTCAAATTGTCAAATTTATTTCATAACTTTTGGAGTTATAGGTTTACTAAACTTCCAGATTACTACAGACTGTCCTGTTCTTAACAGATTCTGTTTTTGTGTGTTGTTTGCTTATTTTGATGCACCTATGGCTAGTATGCAGGGTATGAACCATAGAGAAGTTGGAATACAGTAGGTTTAACACCAATATAAACAAAGAATGAGTTAATTACATTACCTCAAAGTGGTAGTTTGCTTTATTACACTAACGGATCTCACAAGTTTTTGTTTAAGTTTTTGTGAATGAAGTGTTTGAAGAACGAGGAGTTACCGATGTGAGAAGAATAAAGAGAGACAAGAGTTCAAGCTTGGGGATGCCCAAGGCACCCCAAGTAAATATTTCAAAGGATACTCAAGCATCTAAGCTTGGGGATGCCCCGGTTGGCATCCCATCTTTCTTCTTCAACAAATATCGGTATACCTCGGTTTTTGTTTTGTTCACATGATTTGTGTCCTTTGTGTTTTTGTTTTTATTTAAAGAATCATGCTAGTATGAGATAGCTCTTCATTGATTTATAGAATACTTCACGTGCTTCACTTATATCTTTTAAGTATGGTCTTATAGAATTGCTCTTTGTGCTTCACTTAAATCGTTTGAGTATGGTTTTATAGAATGCTTCATACGCTTCACTTATATATTTTGAGCTTGGATATTGGTTGTAGAATGCTCCATGAACTTCACTTGTATATTTTGATGTATGAATAATACTATAATTTAAAGTGGGTTTGGAAGAGTGTCAACTTTAGGAATTAGTGATCCCACTATCTTGGAGGGTGTTGAATCTTCGTACGATATTTATAAAAGTGGATTTGGAAGAGTGTCAACTTTAGTAGTATTACACTATTTAGGAAGAGGTTCCAATTGAGTATGAGAACAAAGTTGCTATTTATGATGCTACTGAAAATTATTATGAGGGAGGAATATGTGCTTGTAGGAGTGGAATAATATCAAGCTTCCTCTCTATGTGCTTAAGGTTTTGAAGTTATACTTGTTTTGCCTTCCTATGCTAGTTGAATTTTGTTCCTATAAATTGTGTGCTCAAAAAATCCCTAGGCATAGGAAGTGGGTTAGATTTAAATGTGCTAGTCATATTCTTCATGATGCTCTCTTTGTGTTTCAACTCTTTTCTTTTATGCGAGCATCATTGAAATCATCATGCCTAGCTAAAAGGCATTAAAGAAAAGCGCTTGTTGGGAGACAACCCAATATTTATCCTTACTGTTTTTGTGTGTCCACGTGATTAAGATACTGTAGTAATCATGTTTTATAGCTTTTTTTCAATAAAGTGCCAAGTAAGACCTTTGGGAAGACTTGGGTGAGAGTTAATGTGATCTTGCTATAAAAACAGAAACTTTGTGCTCACGAGATTAGCTGTATTTTTTTACAGAAGAGTGTTTTTGAGTTGATTCTTTTTTAAGAAGATTAATAGACAAATTCCTCACGTCCACCAATTTATTAAATAATTTTTGGAGTAGCAGAAGTATGGTTATTGTTCAGATCATTACAGACTGTTCTGTTTCTGACAGATTCTGTTTTCATCGCATAGTTTGCTTGTTTTCTAGTTTCTATGGCTTATATTTCTCTATATAAATGGTAGAAATGATATGGTACAGTAGGCATTATGTGAAAACAATTATGAACCTTGTCTTTTACGGTACCAAAGTACATGGTTTATTCTTTATCATACTAACCTATCTCACGAAGTTCCATTAAGTTTTGTGTGATTGAAGTTTTCAAGTTTTGGGTGAGATATCGGTATGAGGAGAATAAGGAGTGGAAAGACCCTAATCTTGGGGATGCCCAAGGCACCCCAAGGTAATATTAAAGGAAGACTCAAGCGCCTAAGCTTGGGGATGCCCCGGAAGGCATCCCCTCTTTTGTCTTCAAAACTATCGGTACACCTTACTCGGAGCTATATTTTTATTCGTCACATGATATGTGTTTTACTTGGAGCGTCATTTTATTTTGTTAGTATTAGCTTGCTGTTATTTATAATAGTGTTTTGCATCTTTATTTTCAATAAAAATGCCAAGGATAGCCTTTACCATGTTTATTTTGCTAGTATACATGTTGCTGTTTGAAAACAGAAAGTTTACCGCTGTTGCCAAAATTCCATAGAAAAGTCAGAGCATGATATAATGTTGAAACTTTTTGGATATTGAGCTCTGATAAATATACTACAGTGGGAATTTTCTCTCATAATTTTTGGAGTTAGGGAAGTATTGATACTCTTGCATCCTTTACAGGCTGTACTGTTTTGACAGATTGCTGTTATGTCTGCATTGTTTGGATATAATTGCTTGTTTAATGATTCTATTTGAGGATAGGAGTATTAAATATGCAGATGCATTTAGTATGCAATGTTTAATAATAATTATAGTTATTTGTTACAGTATAAAATGATAAGGTTTTGCATTGGTTTATACTAACCTATCTCACGAGTTCTTGTTGAGTTTGGTGTGGATGAAGCTTTTGATAAAAAAGAGAAACCGTGATATGAGAAGAATTAAGGAGACAAAAGTTCAAGGTTGGGGATGCCCAAGGCACCCCAAGATAATATTCCAAGAAGTCTCAAACATCTAAGCTTGGGGATGCCCCGTTAGGCATTCCACCTTTCTTCTTCAACAACTATCGGTTAGTATCGGTTGAACCTAAGTTTTTGCTTCTTCACATGAGTTGTGCTACCCTTGCAATGTCATTTTATTTTGTTTTACTTGCTGTTTGAATAAAGTCATTGGATCTGAAATTTTGAATAGAAAAGGAACCCTCCCATGGCTAGTTAATTATTTGCCTACTCAGTGTCTTTGACTCATATCTTTTGGAGTAGTTTGTCATTTACTCATGCGCTTCACTGTAAGTGCATCTAGTGCCACCCCTAGTTGGTTTTGGAGTATTGACGACAAAGTTGGTTGAGGGACTAATGCGTTTGTGAGAATTGCAGGATAACGCAGGTAGTGTCCCTCATTGATTCGGTTTACCTACCGGAGATGACCCCTAAAAATGTATGAAGACATTGAAGAAAATGGTGGTATGTGAAGAGGATCACATTGAAGACTATGACATGAGAAGACATTGAGTGAAGACTATGGAGCGCGAAGACTGAGTTATTTCGTTGTTTCCTCTTCTTCTGTGTTGAGTCATAGGAACCACTGTACTGTTAAGTGGGGTCCAAGTGAACTAAGTCAGAGTGACTGAAGTGATGCTCAACCCAAATCCTATGTCTTCGAGCGAAGACAATGAGAGCAAATCTTATCCAGAGTTGGATAAGTCAGCTTTGCTTGTAGCCCAAGTAAAGTTGTCGCGTGTGTTTGAAATCTGACCGTTGGAACACGTGTCAGTTCCTTAGTGACCCAGGGTCATTTCGGACAAATCAGGTCGGGTTGCCTTGTGGCTATAAATAGCCCACCCCCTACACCATAAATTGGTGGCTGCTCAGAGTTAGTATACGGCTTTTGTCGTTTGAGAGCAACCCACCTCGAAGCATTTGAGAGAGGGAAATCCTTGAAGACTTACCAGAGTGATTGGGCGAGGACTAAGTGACCTTAGCTCAAGGGGAATAAGGTGAAGACACGGTCTTCTGAGTTGAATCTCAGCCTCCCCAACCATATGTACAGTTGTCACAACAACTGGAATTGGTCCAACAAATCATGTGTCTTCAACAAGTGACTGGTTCTATCTCTTCCCTCCTTTACCTTGAGTTTGTCTTCGTGAAGTCGTTGCTTATCTATCTTATCTGATTGACTTCATTGCTTGACTACTATTGTTGATTGGTTTCATACTATCTTCCATCCTGATCCGACTACCTAGCTGCTATTAGTCTTCGTACGTTAACGCTATTGCTTACTTGACTATGGCTTGATTGTTGTAGTTTATCTTCCGCTGCATATCAATTAGGTTATTTCTATTGTTTGTCTTCAAAACTTCCATGTTTTGAAGACTTTGATAAAAATCGCCTATTCACCCCTCCCTCTAGTCGATAACTAGCACTTTCAATTGGTATCAGAGCAAGGTACTCCCTTGTTCTCTGTGATTCGGTTTAACCACCTGGAGTTTAGCTATGTCGACTGCAGGGATAATCAGAGTCTCCGCTGCTTGCCCCGTGTTCGATGGAACAGAATATCTCTACTGGAAGAATAAGATGTGCATGCATCTTGAAGCCATTCATGTCGACCTCTGGTATGTCGTCAAGAATGGCGTTCCCAAAACTGGTGAAGGTGTCACCCCTACTGATGTCAAGAAGTTCATTGAACTGGACTCAACTGCAAAGAACATCATCTGTGGTCATCTGACCAAAGGACAGTATGGCCGTGTGAGTGCTCTGGAAACGTCAAAGCTAGTCTGGGACTGGCTGTCCAAGGTCAATGAAGGCGTCTCTACACCGAGAGACCAGAGGATCAGTGTTCTTCACAATCTCTTCAATCGCTTCAAGAGAAACGACAATGAAAATGTCCAGCTCACGTTTGATCGCCTCACCGACATCACAAATGAGCTTCAGGCTCTCGGCGCCACTGAGATCACCAAGCATGAAATTTTCAAGACACTTATGAGATCACTTGACACCTCCTTTGACACCCTTGCCCTCATGATTCAAGAACGTCCTGACTTCAAGTCACTCGATCCGTCTGATATACTTGAGAGGCTCAACACACATGAGTTCCAGCTTTCTGAGAAAAGAGATATCTATGGCCCCAACTATGTCTGAACTCGTGCTTTGAAGGCAAAAGTTGTTTCCTCATCTGAAGAAGAAGAATCTGACTGCGGTTCTGACGATCCTGAAGACATTGGAAGGGAGCTTGCTATGCTTGTGAAGAAGTTCCAGAAATTCACCAAGAAGAAGGGCTTCAGAAAGTCTTCACGATCCATTTCAAGAAATGATGAAGCTTCCACTCAAGACAACAAGAAGAGAACATGTCACAAGTGTAAGAAGCCTGGGCACTACATCTCTGAGTGTCCTTAGTGGGACAACGAGAAGAAGAAGAAGAAGAGGAATGAATATGACTCCGATGACAAGAAGAAGAAGAAATCTTCGAAGTCTTCTTCCAAGTCCTCATCAAGGTCATCATCTCACAAGAAGAGCTCATCTGGCAAGGCTCGTGCTTTTGTTGGCAAGGAAATGGATTCAGAGGAGGAGTTTGCTTCTGAGGAGGCAGAGGTGGAATCTGAAGCTGAGTCCGACTCTGGCGTTGCAAGTCTGGCTCTAGCCACAGCCTACGTTGCCAAGTCCATCTTCAACACTGAAGACAATGACTCCCACTCCAACGCTTATGATGACAAGGACGATCGTGCTCCCACCTACTGCTTCATGGCACGCGGTGCCAAGGTAAAATCACGCGATGCTTACTTTCAAACATCAAGTGAAGATGACTCTGATTGTGAATCTAAACCCAGCTACAAAACACTTGCTAAAATTGCTACTGAACAACAAAGAGCTATGGAACATACTCAAAAACTGTCAGACAAAAGCGATGACCTGTTGGATGCGGAAATGACACGTTCACAGTCCTTAGTTGAAGACATAAAAAATCTTCATGGTAAGTATCAAGAACTTGAAAGTCTTCATGAGACGCTCTGAACCACTTATGAAAAGCTCTCCTATGATTATCTTCAAAGGAAGCAAGAGCTTGAGAAATTGAAAGCGACTCATGAAGATCTTCAAAAAGAGAATGAGTCACTTCGCGCTCAACAGACCAGTCCTGCTCAGGATGAATTTGAACCACCATGCTTAAAATGCATTGAGCTTGATAACGCTGCCTCTGTTGCTGAATGTTCCACTGTTGCTACTATTGCTCTGTCTTCAACTACTGATGTGGTAACTAACCCCTCTTCTGAGGATACCACTACTATTGCTGATCAAAATGCTAGGTTGAAGACATTGCTTGAAATAGGGATGTATAAAAGTTTGAAAGGGCATCAGACACTTTGTGATGTCCTCAAAAAGCATATTCTAAACCGAAACCCTAGGAAAGAGGGTGTTGGGTTCGAGAGGAAAATGAATGCTGATGGTTCCTACTGGAAGCCTGAGCAGTATCCCAAAACCACATGGGTTGCTACAAAGGAACCTTCAGTGGATCCATCCACTTTATCTGGCTTTATCTGTGCTAATCCTATTATCATTGATGAATCCGTTGATGCAAACTATAAACTGTTCAAAAATCAGAATGGTGAAGTGTTTGCCAGGTATATTGGTACTAACTGTAGGAATGGACCATCAATGAAGAAGATCTGGGTTCCCAAAAGCTGTCTTGAGAATCTTCCTGTAAATGTTGTCATGACACCACCAGGGAAGAAGACAAACCCCAGATCAAAGGCGTCACATGGTCCAACGGCTTCATACGGAAACAGGACTCACTTGAGTCAGCCTAACGCCAATGTTTTGCAGGGAAATCACACTCAAACTTATGAATATGAGCGTGTGTCTTCAAACCGCTATGTTCACAATACTAAGAACTTTTCTGCTTATTCATACGAGTATCATTCATCACCTGCAAGGCTATTTGCTAGGGCTCCAAAGCCGAAATTCTCAGATGCTGCACTTAGACTCATTGCTTCTAAGCCACCCCTAAGGATGTGGGTGGTGAAGAAGAACTAACTCTCTTTTGCAGAACATGGTCTCCAGCCAGCAATCAAAGGCGTCCGATATTATTGCTGGGGACCTAAAACACAAAGGGACGCATGATAAAATGACTTACTATGTATTCCACATATGAATCGCTTACCTGTCATACTGTGTGCTAACTTTCATCTATGCTGTGATAATCCAAATGTGCATCAAATGCTTATGCTTCACAACATACCTTGTGAAGCCTATCCTCCTAACTGCACTGTAGGGCATGTCACCAAAAGCTTCAGAATGGATTATTGACAGCGGATGCACTAATCATATGACTGATGATCAAAGTCTTCTCATGGACTCAACCTTACGTCCATCCGACAAGAGTCAAATCACATTTGCTGACACTGGTAAAGGCAAGGTATTGGGTCTAGGTAGAGTTGCAATTTCAAAGGATCAACACATGGATAAAGTGATGCTTGTTGAATCCCTTGGATTCAACTTAATGTCTGTCTCAATGCTTTGTGACTTAAACATGATTGTGATATTTGGAAAATATCGTTGCCTTGTAGTAATGGAATCTGACAAGTCTCTAGGCTTTGAAGGGTATAGGAAAGGTGATATATACATGGTAGATTTCTCAGCAGGTCCACAGCTTGCCGTATGTCTTCTTGCAAAAGCTTCAGAATGCTGGCTTTGGCATCGAAGGCTGGGGCATGCTGGCATGAGGAACTTGCACACTCTCGTCAATAAGAAGCATGTCATAGGCATCAAAGGTGTCAAATTCAAAAAAGATCATTTGTGTGGTGCTTGCGAAGCTGGGAAGATGACAAGGGCCAAGCACCCCTCGAAGACAATCATGACGACATCTCAACCCTTTGAGCTGTTGCACATGGACTTATTTGGCCCTACTCACTACTCCACCCTCACAACAATGGCGTGTCTCTATGGCTTCGTCATTGTTGATGACTACTCAAGATATACATGGGTGCACATAATTCTCTACAAGACTGAAGTACAAGATGTCTTCAGACGATTCGCCAATCGAGCAATGAACAATTATGGCATCAAGATCAAGCATATCAGAAGTGATAACGGCACTGAATTCAAGAACACCGGGCTTGATCTTTATCTGGATACAATGGGAATCACTCATGAATTTTCTGCTCCATACACACCTCAGCAAAACGGCATTGTAGAGCGCAAGAACAGAACCCTCATCGAGATGGCTCGAACAATGCTTGACGAGTACAAGACACCAAGAAAGTTCTGGCCTGAAGCCATTGATACAGCTTGTCACATCATCAACCGTGTCTACATCCATAAGCTTCTGGGCAAAACATCCTTTGAGCTCCTTACTGGCAAGAAGCCAAATGTCAGCTACTTCAGAGTCTTTGGTGCTAGGTGCTGGATCAAGGATCCCCATCGCAAGTCAAAATTTGAACCCAAACCTCACGAAGGCTTCATGCTTGGCTATGGAAAGGATTCGCACTCTTATAGAGTCTTCAACCTCTTCCACCACAAAATCGTTGAAACAGTGGATGTGCGATTTGATGAAACCAATGGTTCACAACGAGAGCTCCTGCCAAGCACACTTGATGAAGCTCCTTCCAGTGAATCTATCAAGCTGATGGGAACTGGTGAGATCATGCCCTCTGAAGCACAGCCTGAAGAGGAACTTATCATTTCTGCACCAAACCAACCTGAAGACAATGCTCAGACCGAAGACAATACTTCCAATGATGACAATGATCAGCATGAGCAAGGTCTTCGTCCAGTTCATCCTCGTGTTGCAAATGAAGTACAAACTGAGAAGATAATTGACAGCATCAATGCGCCTGGTCCGCTTACTCGCTCAAGAGAAACACAGTTAGCAAACTTCTGTGGGCACTTTTCATTTGTGTCAATATCAGAACCCAAGAAAGTTGCTGAAGCTTTTATGGAACCTGAATGGATTCAAGCCATGCAAGAAGAACTTCAACAGTTCAAGCTGAATAATGTTTGGGAACTTGTCAAGTGACCTGACCCTCGCAAGCATAACATTATTGGAATGAAATGGATATATCAAAACAAGCAAGATGAGCATGGTCAAGTCGTCAGAAACAAAGCACGTCTTGTGGCTCAAGGATATACTCAAGTTGAACGAATTGACTTCGATGAAACATTTGCTCCTGTTGCTAGGCTTGAAGCTATTCGCATACTGCTAGCCTATGCAAATCACCACAACATCTTGCTATATCAAATGGATGTGAAGAGTGCATTTCTCAATGGCAAGATTGAAGAAGAAGTGTATGTTGCTCAACCACCTGGCTTTGAAGATCCAAAACATCCTGATATGGTGTACAAACTAAACAAAGCACTGTATGGCCTCAAATAAGATCCTCGCGCATGGTATGATACGATCAAAGACTTCCTGAAGAGCAAGGGCTTCAAACCAGGATCTCTAGATCCCACACTCTTCACGAAGACATATGATGGTGAACTGTTTGTGTGCCAAATATATGTGGATGACAAAATCTTCGGCTGCACCAACCAGAAGTATAGTGATGAGTTTGGATACATGATGCAAGATATCAGATGTCCATGATGGGTGAGCTGAAGTTCTTCCTTGGTCTTCAAATTCGTCAGCAAAGAAATGGCGTCTTCATATCTCAAGAAAAATATCTCAAAGACTGCCTGAAGAAGTTCGACATGCAAGATTGCAAAGGCTACACGACGCCAATGCCAGCCAAACATCATCTTGGTCCCGACGACAATGGTAAAGAGTTCGATCAAAAGGTATACCGCTCCATGATTGGTTCTTTACTTTATTTATGTGCATCTAGGCCAGATATTATGCTTAGTGTTTGCATGTGTGCTCGATTCCAAGCGGCACCAAAGGAATCGCATCACTTAGCTGTGAAGCGAATTCTTCGATATTTGGCTTACACCCCAACACTCGGATTATGGTATCCAAAGGGCTCAAGGTTTGACCTAGTTGGATTCTCGGATGCTGATTATGCTGGTGACAAGGTGGATCGCAAGTCTACATCAGGCACATGTCATTTTCTTGGTCAATCACTTGTCTGTTGGTCTTCAAAGAAGCAGAATTGTGCATCACTCTCAACTGCTGAATCTGAATACATTGCTGCTGGATCCTGTTGTGCTCAGCTTCTGTGGATCAAGCAAACTCTCAAGGACTATGGGATCAACCTGAAACAAGTACCTCTCTTCTGCGACAACTAGAGTGCCATCAAGATAGCCAACAATCCAGTTCAGCACTCGAAGACAAAGCACATTGAAATTCGTCATCATTTTCTCAGAGATCTTGTCATGAAGAAAGATATTGACATCATTCACGTCAACACAGAAGAACAACTTGCAGATATCTTCACAAAGCCCTTGGATGAGAAAAGGTTTTGCAAGTTACGGTGTGAGCAAAATATCTTGGAATCCTCTAATGTCCTGTGATCAGGCACACATCCTAACACTTATGCATGTTGATGACTTAGATGTGCAACACACGAAGTAAGCTATATCTTCAATCAATGAAGACTTACACTCTGAGTGTGAATACATTAACATGGAATTTGACTTCGGAGCGCCATGATAATTGTGCGCCGTGTCTGGGTCTAATACTTCCTATGCGGTGGGTAACGCCACCACAAAATTTATCTGTTTGAAGTGTTTCACTCATGGCGTTACTTTTGCAAAGACATCGCATTTGGTTTGTCTTCAGTTTCAATTTATCTTATGATTTTCTGCGCTATGATGATTTGATTGCATATACATATACTAGTGTTCTGTCCTCTACAACATTCACTTATAGCTATGTCTTCAAGTTGAATCTTTTGAACTAAGTGAATATGATCGGACCCTAACCCCTCTATGCTTTCTATATCAAACTCAATCTGTCCAAATCATATGCATTCTATTGAAACTGTCGAATGTCTTCTCTGTGTCCTAGTTAGCAGAAGACACAGAGACAAACATCAAGTCTTATTTAAATGATTCATCTTTATTGTCGATATCCGGAGAAGCCGAAATGAACATCCGACAAACTTGGCGGGCGTGGGAACGTGGGACAACTCTAAGTATGTTGCATGCTTGCCACATGTTCCATGGATGTGAACAGACAGGGGCACCTGCGTAATTGCACTGTGCCGCACACCTACTTATAAATATGTGTCCCCTACGGTCAAGAAAACCTTCTTCCACCTCTCCACCTCGTCAAAACCCTAGCGCCACCACTAGCTCTCGACGACGCCGGTGACGAAGCGCTTAGCTGCCGCGACTTCTCCGACGCCGTCCTCACGCCGGCCGCGGACATTGTCCTCTCCACCGTCGCCGTAGGTGTCCTCCGTCACCAAGTTAGGGCACGGTGGGCTGAACTGCTCGGTCTCCTATTCATCCAATCTAGCAGTTCTTCGTGCGGTAATTATAACTCTATTTTTACCACCTTTTTGATCTTCATAGATTCATCCTATTTATCGAAAGTGGTTTCTCCCTACTCAATGTTAGATCTATTCTGTCTGCATCTCATTATGCCTAGTCTATTCACTTAGATTTCCTATCTAGTTTGATTCCTCACTTGTACTTATTCATGGATTGGTACAAATCTGGAACCAACTCACCTCATATAAGTGAATGTCTTCGCATCATGAGGTTAATGTCTTCAAATTGATTTATCTTCAAAATCTTCTGAGAATGCATATGACCTCTTCCCCTTCCCTCCATCTCTAATGCTGTCACAGGTACATGTCCGTGGGAGAATCCCTAAGTTCTCATAGTCTGCATTCGTTTGCAGAATTCTTACAACAACACATTGATTCTCCTGAAGCCAGTTCCTGTCTGACCAGCAAGCGAAAGCCTTTGAAGCCTTTGAACATATTGAAACCATTCAGTTTGAAGTTCATGGCTACGGAGAAATCTGTCAGGAAGGGTGGCAGACAGCGTCGTGGGGGAACTTCAAAGGATCTGCCTGATGATCTGGCAGAAATGTATAAAACAGATCCTGAAGAAGATTACAATCAGCGCAAGACTCGAATCCAATGGATTCGACGCTATTGGGCTGAACAGTGGTACAAGTACAAGTTCGTCACCCAGGAGTACGCAGAGAAAAATGCTATCAAAAGCCCTTGGGGTGATATTCTCTATCGAGGCCTTCCCCCAAGAACAAAGCTGAAGCCATTGAGCAAGAATTCTATCCTTGCATGGTCCGTGGACCACAGCCTGAAGAAGCCGACCCATCATCATTGCTCTGGTGTCGTGACGACAATCTCTTCAAGCGCAACCTCCAGTTTGCTAAGGCTTCGGCAAAGGAAAACAAGAAGTCATGGGGATTAGACTTCAATCCTGGCCCCTTTGCTCCCCGTGATGATGGCACACGTGAAGCTGAAGAAAATAGAATCGGCCCCTTTGCAAACCTTGATGGTCTCATCACCTACATCATGGTACAAGGAGCCAAAGTGGATCATTCTGACAATGATGTTGATTCTAATGAAGCCCCAGCTCCTACTCCAAGGCCGCAGAAGCCAAAGAAAATTAAGGCTTCATCATCAGCTGCACCTACAAAAGCTTCTCGTGTGAAGCCACTGGCCATTGCACCTCCTGAAACCAGTGTGCAGTCTGAAGATCAATCCCGCATCTCCAAGAAGACGGAGAAGAAAAAGAAACTTGTCAGGCGTACTGATCAAGCTCTGACTCCTGCTGCTATTTTGCGTGAAGAGCCCATTGATCTGTCCAGCGATGAAGATCTTGCTGATGATGCCCTTGAGCAGCTGATAAAGAGCAACGAAGAAGCAGAAATCTTCAACAACTTGCCTCTCTTTGATGTGGTCGTTCTCCATAACTTCATTGATGAATGGTTCGACAAACCAAATCTCAGCTTTGAAGATTTGCAGCTTCCCATTGGCCTCAGCGTCGCTTTCAATGGCGCCATTGCTTCTGAGCTAGCTCTTGCTCAGCGCATCGTTGAGCTGAAGAACAAAATTGATTATGAGAAGGCTCAATTCAAGAAGCATGTGGCGAAGCTCAGTGTTCAAGACGTCAGAAACTTCAAGGTAATACTGCATGAGCTTAAAGAAGCTTTTCTGAAGAAGCGCCAAGAAGCTCAAGGCTCTCGTGAGCGCATGAAGAGTTTAGCTGATAAGTGTGTGCTTGCCTACAATGAGGCTGAGAAGCGCAAGTCACTTGGCCGTCCTGGCATTGACCCCAGGATGGCAGCAAACAAAAAGAAGAAGCTTCCTGTTGACCAGCCTGCACCTTCAAGCCAAGAAGCCCCTCGCATTATCTTCCCGAGCAGCATGACTGGCTCAAAGCCAAAGGTCACCACAACCACTTCAGAACAGAAGAAGACGAGGGCTGCCGAGGCTGAAGCCAGAAAAAGGAAGAACACTGAAGCCTCTGATGCCGCTCCCTCCAAGAAGAAGCGCAAGTCCAAGAAGAGTCGGGCTGCTCCCACAGAGCCCCTTTTTGTTGAACCCATCTCAGTGGTTCATCCTGCATCTGCATCCCAAGAACTTTGCATGACTGTTCATGAGTCTGCTTCCACAGAGGCTCCTGAAGCTGAAGATATACCAGCAGCTGAACCCACCACTGCTGAAGACATTGGTCATCATGACAATGTTGAAGATGATGAAGTTCTTCCTCAGATCGAATATAATGTGGTATCATCGCCTGTTCGTACGAACAGCGAAATCATCAGCATTGGTCGTCCTTTGACGCCAATTGCTCAGGATGCATCGTGGGCTGATCACCCACAGCAACAAGACTCCCCTAGTACTCCCCAACAACAACAAACCACACCGTCCGTCCAAGTTGAAGAGGATGAGGACCTTACCACTCCATCTCCAAAAGCGTCGCCTGTACTACAAAGGCTTCGCAAAGGACCAAGGCCTCAAGTCTCTCTTCCGAGCGTTCCAGAAGGAGAAGTGCACCGTCAACCTGTTGCACGTCAAGTGTTCTCTGAAGCCACTCCAACTGTGAATGTCTCTGTGTCTGAAGCACAAGCTGCTGAAGACAATCTGGCTGCATCAGCCGATGAGGAACGTCAAGAAGAATGTGTCCAAACTCCCCCCATGCCTGAAGAAACAGTTCATGAAGTGAACATGTCTGTGCCTGACCCTCCAGCTCCTCAAGTGGAGGTTGAAAATCCTGAAGCTGCCACAACCAACGCAAGTGAAGCCAATGACGTTGTCATGGCTAATGTGGAGCTTGAACCATCCAGTGTGCCTGAAGCTAATGAGGCCACTGCACCTAAAGCTAATGAGGCAACTGCTCCTGAAGCACCTATTGTGCAGCCTGAAGCCTCGGTTGCTGCCACTGCTCCTGTTCCGCCACCACGGCCCTATACAATCGAGCAAGCATACAACCATGGCGAGCTAATCACAATCAAATGGCCCGTTCTGGTCCCTCCGCCTAATGTCTCTGGTCCTCAGTTTGACTATCACATTGAGCATAGGCCTCTGGTCCAAAAGCCCAAGCCAAGACTGCCAAGGTTTCCAGGTACTACAAACTCACCAGGGTCTTTCAATGCAAATGGCTTCAAGAGCCACAACACATTCTTTGACAGCTCGAAGAACCCCTACACGAAGCCAAGAATATCATCAGATCAGTTCTGGAGTCATCAGCAGCGAAGCTATTACTCCTGTGTTCTGTATGATCAAGGGCGCATTTTCCCTCTTATGCGCCTCGACACTGAAGCCATTACACTACAAGAAATATGTCGACTTGTGACCACCACTATTGGTCACTGAAAGGTCACAAATTTCCATTTGCGACCTTTTTGTGACCAAAAACACAAGGGCAAAAGCTGGCCGTCATAAACTGACTATAGCGGCCTTTCTTCTGGAATGGTCGAAGACGTTTACGACCAAAATATGTCCACTATGGCGTTTTGGTCACTAGCAACCTCCCCAGGACACGTAGGCATCCAGCGTGGCAAGCTGATGTGGCACAAGATTCAGCCCGGTCCAATTCAGTTTTCTACATGGGCCTAGCCCATTAATTCAGCCTTTCTATATTTTTTCTGTCGTTTTTTGGTCGACTTCATGGGCCTGGCCCAACATTGCAGCCTTTTTTATTATTGGGCCTTGGCCTTTTTGTCTAAATAATTATAATTTCCTTTTTTTAATTAAATGGGTCCACCAGTCAGATGGGTCCCGGTTGTCAGGTTCTGGTAACTGGGTCCGATTTGTCATGTTCTGGTAAGTGGGTCCCATCTATCAGGCTCATATTCTTCGTATTTGAACCAGTATTTAAATGGGCGGACAAAAAGCACACATAATACTTTAAATAAGAGCAACCAGATCCTTACAATTGTAATACAGTGGCAATCACAGTAATGACTACAAGTGTAATACAATACTTTACAAGCTTTACAAGCAATCACAAACTCAAAACATGCCAAACTCGTTGGACTACAATAGTGATATGAACAACATGCCGAACTAGCTGGACAACTGTAGTTAGGGCTGGGAACAAACAAAACGACCTTCAAGAAAACAGACAACATGCCTTCCTCGGTCGCCCTGTTACATGAATCAGCAGGGAAGAATCAGAAAAGGTGAAGAATCAGAACAAACCATTCAAGAAAAGGAAACTTATTTAGAATGATAACAAAAATTGAGCTAGTACCATGCTTTTTGTTCTCCAGCTAGTTAAAATGAGATAACTCGTTCATACAAGAAAACAGAGACGCAATATGAACACACAGCAGGATTGACAAGTACACAGCAGGATTCAATAATGTTTTAGGATCGCAAGACACCAATATAAGCTAGAATTGACAAGTACACATCAAGATTCAATTCATCTTGCCCATATACAGCAACCAACAGACATCTAACATTTCAGCATGCACATACAATTTATTTACTTATTTTTGAGCAAAACCGCCCACTGCCAAACAGAATGTCCTTTCATTTGATAAACAGAATGCATACAAACTAATTCGCAGTACTATATATGATGCAGCATACAGACAGAATTCTACCTTGTTATCATTAGGGAGCAACAGGGGGTGGGGGAAGATTTCAATCGGCTTCGTGTCAGTTGCCATCACCACAAACTCAGAGTCTTGGTAGCTGGGGAAAATAGAAAACGGAGATTAAAAATCATAGGAACTGAAATTAGTAGGACCGACCAAAGCACGCAGCTAGGGACTGGTCACCTTCAAGGTAGAACAATGAATTAACTAGTTTTAGTCAAAGTCGTAAGCATGCACATACAGACATACATACGAATTGAACCAGAATCCATGTATGTATGTGCACTTAATTGTAGGTTCTATCCAACTTGCAATTGGAAGGAGTACAACCTAGTTTACTAGCAGCCTAACAAAAGATTCAGGTTCTTGGTTTGGTGCATGAATCCTGCTGTCGTAGACAGACAGAGAGGAAAGAGCACTGACGGCACAACTACGACAGCAGAGCGATGCGAGCCAGTCAGGCAGTGCTTGATAAGCTATTGATAAGCAGTTTGCACACAATTAGCAGGCAACCAAAAAAGTAATGTTGTATACTGTTCTGCAGTAAAGAGTAGAATTTCTTTCTGTTGGCTCTGAAATTTCTGTCCATGGTGCACACATGACATACCATCGATTTGAATGTGAAACTTAATTCTGCACAATTTAGTTGCTTATAAATTTCAGCACCAGATTAGCATGTCTCGTTACTAATGAAGTACTTCCTTTATCAATCATAGAATGGAAGGAATCACACAACATCAGGTAGTACTGTAATTGGATTTAGTAGTAAATCTGTAGATACATGTGGTTGGTATCTACTAGTATCTGGTGTTCTAATTAGAGAGTTGCTAGTGTGTTTTACTTACCCTTCTCTGCTCTTCTTTTCTACTCCATCCGTCTGGAAATACTTGTCGAAGAAATGCATAAAAATGAATGTATATAGAACTAATATACATCTAGATACATCCATTCCTCCGACGAGTATTTCGGAACGGAGGGAGTACAAGCGAAAGCAGAGCAGGGAGAGCAAGCACACTACCATAACATACAAAGCCATCTACAACCAGCCCAAAAACATACATACCTACAGGACTCACTCATGCACTGCCATTGTGTTATGGATGAGCAAGTCTAGTGTGCGAGACAAAATGCAGACAAGTTGAGGTAAAGTGCTGACCCCACGCTGTGAGGAACAGATCGAGGAGCTAATAACTGGGCAATGCAGCACCAAGTCCGACTCTACTACTACTACCTGTGATGCATCATTGTTGATCCATGGCAGATAATAGTAAAGATTAGAATCCATGATTTTGATACAAAAGTTACCTAGCCTGGTAGCCTAGCATAGAACAACACTACATAGTACTTGGCGAGCAATTTTGAGCAATTCAGTGACCACATCGCTTGACAACAAATATAAAAACTATGAACAACATTGCATACGATGTGTGACAACAGAGAACACATTTGACAATGCAGAATGCATGCGCAACCACACATCCCATAACAGGGTTACAATCTAGAGGTAGTTAGCTAGCTGCTACCAGATTGCTCACTCATCAATATAGAACTGCAAAAGAGCGCAAAAGAAATAAATCAACGAGAGCATAAGGCATACTGTAGCCAGCTAGCTAGATTTCATCTTGAGACTTATCATTGTGCTTCTGTAGCATCTCGATAACTTGGTCCAGGGGTGGGTCTCCGGGCCTCCGAAAAACCCGGTCGCCGATCTTGAACTTGTACGCCTCCGGCTGCACAGAATGAACTCCTTCAACTACAAAACACATACGGAATTAAAAGGACGCCGGTAAGAGCAGGGAAAAACAATGTTCGGTAATGCTTCACAGTAACTAAGTAATCGATCCTTGATAAAGTTGTGCAACATTATTATTTCTCAGTGTATTGGCCAGTCATAACATGCACATTTTCAGTATTTGTAGTGTCCTAAATCTGAGGATAATAAAGGGGGCAAAGATAGTAGTATGAAGGAATGACACATATGATTGAAGATTTGTAGTGTCCTTTGTGCTACAGCAGTGGTATAGTGGGACAAATGCACCATAAAAAAGTGGTGATGGTAACTGCAACTGATTCCCGGATATTTGATGAGCAAACAAGCATGTATTGTAAGCAGCATTTTGTCCCTTGGAAATCAGCATGTACATACAAGTCGATTTGAAATATTTCTCCCCCAATGCAGCACCCAGTACATTGGTACAGGCACTAGTGAATCAGAAAACAAAATGATGACTGCACCAATGGTAAGCAACTGCAAGCAATCTTCTGTCCCCAAACAGTCGATGAGTCAACAACCATGTAACGAGGTAAACAACAATGTAGCAAGTGCAGGAAGATAAAGCTGCTCCCTCCAACAGGAGGGAAGCCACAACAGCTATTAGATCTACAGAAATCATCTACAAATCTATACTAGGGAGGGCGTTCTCAGGAAATAGCAGGGGGCAAGGTACAATATGCATCCATGGGGCAAGCAAAGCAGAGTGGATTATTAGGCGAGAACCATGCCAATAAACCTACTAATATGTTAGGCGTAGCTACTGACCACAACTAGCAGCTGCTTCAAAATGATACACAAATCGCAAGGCGAATGAGAGCAGGAGACCTCGTAAGAGGCCGATTTGAGAACTTGCTTGCCGAGGATGAGGAGGTCGAGGGTCTCCTAGAGCGCGAGGGCGCGGAGGATCTTGGCGACGGCGAGCCGGAGGACGCGGGCGAAGGCGTCGGTGATCCCGCGGTAGGGCCGCGTGAGGGCGCCCCAACGCAGCATCTCGGCCTGGTTCTGCAACAGCAGCTTGACGCGCTCCACCGGCGCCGCCCCCATCTTGGCCAACACCGCCGCCGCGCCGCCCGCGCCACACGCGCACAACCGTCGCAGTAGGAGGCGGCGCACGGCA
Source organism: Triticum dicoccoides (assembly GCF_002162155.2). Lineage (NCBI taxonomy): Eukaryota > Viridiplantae > Streptophyta > Magnoliopsida > Poales > Poaceae > Triticum > Triticum dicoccoides. The sequence continues at coordinate 336,963,760 of NC_041383.1, read as the reverse complement.
TCGGCGTCCGCGGATCAGATGGCCACAAAGAGCGCCTGGTGGGAGAGCGGCGGGAGATGCATCGTCGGGCGGCCGGCCAACCGGAGAGCCGGCGCGGAGCTGACCAAACGGAACCCTAGCGTGTCGGCCGACCTGCTCGACTCGATCTGGGGCATAGGGTAGGAGAGATGGCGAGGGAAGGGAGTGACGAGGTCGGCGGCGGTGGTGAGGAGGGCTGCGAGGTCGGCGGTGGGTGGGAGCGGCGGGGAGAAGACTGGATCGAGGGAGGAGGTGGCGGCGGCTGCGAGGAGAGGAGGGAGTCGATGGGATCTGACCTAGGGTTTGGGCTGCGGGTGGGGGGTATCTCTTTTTCATTTTATTTTCTTTTTTTCAGTAGATAGATGGATGGATGGATGTGGGATGGAGAGATGGATGGATGGATGGATGGGCGCCATGTCATCGATCCGTGGGAAGAGTCCTGATTGGTTCAAAAACCAGTGATTTAAAAAACTATCTAAGTACTAAAAATAGAGGGATTTTGTGAAGTAGCTATCAAAAATATTTTGCAAAATGGCACCACACAAATTTTCACTAGAGTTAGACCACATTTTATGGATAAGGACTAATTTCTATGCATTTCTGATCTTTCTAGCTATTTTTAATCATTTTCCGAGTGCCCGAAAGGACGTTTTTTGTGAAGGAACTACCAAATAATTGTTGCAAAATTGGACCAAATCATTTTTCTAAAATACTAGGACATATTTAATGCACAATTGACCAAATGGTTGGGTGTAAAAAGTTTTGATCCACCTCTCGTGAAAAAGACAAATTTCCGCCGATTCAGTTGGAAGCGGGTCAAATTTGAACTGCAGCTGCCTCATAGTTTGCTATTTATTTTTTCCAAAAATCATTTCTAGGTACATAAGTATCTATTTAATCAGAGAAACACCAAAAAAATTCGAAGATTCAACAACTAGCTAGGAACGGTCATTCCCGCCGTTTTGACCGCATTTTGAAACGGGCATAAAAAATTCAAAAAAAATCAAAAAATTGGGAAACCTTCGCATTGTGTCATTATATGTGGCCAAGTTCCCAGGAAAAATAACAAACTTGTAATACGACAATTATTTTTAAAAAGTGTTCTCAGAAATGAGCTATCATCTCTCAAGATTCATGGCTTTCAAGGCAAATGATCAAACTTATGGCCACATTTGTGGCATAGTTTGTTCAAATGATCTCATATTGTGCACAAGGGTGCATATTGGAATGGCAAACAATGTTGCCTAAGGAAGTTTTCATTTTCTTTGGACGAAAAAACCATTTCTCATTTTTTGAGTGCCCGAAAGGAGGTTTTTTTGTGAAGGAACTACCAAATAATTGTTGCAAAATTGGACCAAATCATTTTTCTAAAATACTAGGACATATTTAATGCACAATTGACCAAATTGTTGGGTGTAAAAAGTTTTGATCCACCTCTCATGAAAAAGACAAATTTCCGCCGATTCAGCTGGAAGCGGGTCAAATTTGAACTGCAGCTGCCTCATAGTTTGTTATTTATTTTTTCCAAAAATCATTTCTAGTTACATAAGTACCTATTTAATCAGAAATACATGGTTTGATGGAGAGACATTGAGGTTTCGACGGTGGCCGAGGGGCCCAACTCTAGAGCGCGTAAGCTCGCATGCCCGCCACGTGGTCACCGCGTGACCGTGGCGTTGACATGTGTTCTGGGCGGCCTAGGCATGTCTAGTGGTTTGGGAACTCCCCAGGTAGGTGCTAGGAAGAAACTCACAACATAAGATTCTCACGAGGAGACCGATCGATGCTTAAACATGAATAAGCAGCCAAGTGTTTGATTAGCGGTACGGGAAATGTACATGGCTAATGGTCGTGAGTTTTGGCTGAGGATGATCAGTTACTAAGAAGACCGTCTTCACAAATTTTCAGCTCAAAAGGAGGAGCCTAGGTGGTACTTGCTTTGCAAACCACCACACTAGACGTAAATACGAATGTTGAAGCTCGGCTCAAAATAATGAATGGATTGAGCTGGCATTTGGTGGAGGATGGTTATTTGGGCATAGGAAAGCACTGTAGAAAATGGATACTATTTGGACATGCCAAAGTGGTACTTCCTTCACAAATTGTTGTTCTGAACAGAATAGGAAAATGAATATTTTTGAATTATTTTTGAACTAGGAAAGGAAGGTTTTTACATATTTGACGAAGATATGACCCAAAGAATTTATGAGCTTTTTTGGGAATTTTGGGAATGACAGAAATATAGGTTGCTTCACAACCTAGGGCAAAAACTGCCACATGGACATGACACATAGGCAAAACTGATGAGATGGCGCCTAGTCATCGCAACCCACCACAATTTACAAGGCTATGACCATATATATTGGTCGTTAACAACTAGAAATAAGGCAGCGGACTAGCGCTGTTTGCTTTATGACCATTTCGTGTAATGAAATTACGACCTTTCTGACCAAAATAGTCGCAATGGTTTAGGGTTTGGAGCCCCCCGAACAGCTTTTGACCAATTGGTCTGAAATGGTCATAGATCTATGACCAATTCTTCCAGGGTCACTGACAGAAGGTCACAAGTTGACATATTTCTTGTAGTGTTACTGGACTGCCCTGCTTAGAAGAAGCACTTGACTGCTTTCGTGATGCTGGGCTGCTTAGTTTTGTCACAGATAAAGAACACTGGAATGAAGAGCTATTGCTTCAATTCTATGCTACTCTGCATATTCGCGGCTACAACAGAGATATCAAGACATGGATTCTAGAGTGGATGACAGGAAATGTTCATCATGAAGCCAAAGCTCTCGACATCATTTAGCTTACAGGCCTATCCACTCCCGGAGAACTCTATGAACCTGGTTGTCAGAATCACCGCAATGCTTTGGAAAGCATCTTCCATAAGCCTGAACCCAATATGAGTCAGATGTTGAGCATGATGAAGCCTTTGCCACGTGATGCTGAATATCCAACAGAGTTCTTTGTTGAAGACCTTGAGTATCTGCCACGCACCATATATCACATCATCGGGAGAACTCTATGGCCTATCAAAGGACATTCATCAGCGGCAAAGCTTGAAGGAGCTATGAAGACTTTGGTCTTCTACATTCTCAATGGCATCAGCTTCAATGCGCAAGACTTCTTCATCAGGCAACTGGTTGCATCTGGATCTGATCTGTTTGGTCTGAAGTTTTATGCTTCATGGGTCATGCGCCTCATCAAGCGACACTCATCTGTCAACTATCAACCTTCTACTTGCAATCATGTGATTTTCCTACCAGAGGTTGATATGTCAGTCGAAGCTATATACCCTGAACCTGCCAAGAAGCCTCTTTGTATTCAGAATGCCGAGCACCAAAGCTTCACTCAACCCATTGAAGGTGTTTAAGCAGCAACATGAATCTATCCATTGGCTGGAAATACTCGTATGCCTCATCGAGCACCTACTGAAGCCACTGAAAGCACCATTGCCCAAAGGCCTCGGAAGCGTTCTCGCGTTCTCAACGACCGAGAACTTCTTGTGGCCCTTCATCAGAAACAGGATAAACATCACTTTTGGCTCAAAATACAGATGCAAAGCCTCTTGGTGGATGTCAATCGCATTCGTAACCTTGCCACCAAGAATGCCTTTGTTGCTCATGAAACTTGCCGGCGATCATGGAAGAGCCTGACCCTGCTTAGTGCTGAAGCAGATCTTTAAGACGATGGCTTCAATGAACGATTCCAGTTTGACTCCACTCCTCCACGGACTGCTGTCCTATGTTGTACTCCATCTCTTGAAGACTCTGAATATTCTTCCTCCGCGGCAACTGTCAATGCCAGAGTGATCGATGACGAAGATGATGCTACTTCACCACCTCCTACTTCTGCACGCATCGACACTACACCAAGTTCGTCTGCACCGCCAAACGACAATGACAACCCTGTTGCTTCAACTACTCCTCATGAGGACGAGTAGATGCTCTATTTCTTCAAACCTTTTTGGTCATTAGTGACAAAAGGGGGAGAAGCGTATGAGTTTGATAGTCTTCAAGCGGGTTCATATGGGCGGTTGCATTATATTTTTGCCTCGTGCTTACAACTCTTGCTTTTTAAAAACATTGGTTCTTTGAGTTGTAACACCTAAACTTGATGGTCGTCTGCTACTTATTTGCTTTACTATGATGCGATGATAAATTCCGCATGTGCGATGATAAACTCCGCACTTAGATCATCCTGCAGACGTCCATTTTTCATTATGCATGTCATCCTATATGCTATATCATTTCATGCATGATGAATTATCTTCATAAGTTGAAGTGGATCTCCACAAGTACAACCTGCCATGTGCATTTGCATTCCAAAAGCAAAATTACTTATATGCACATCTTTAGGGGGAGCCCTTGCTACTTATGAAGACAATTTCCTACCCTTTACAATTTCACATACTTTATCCCCGTTGAAAACTTTAACCAGTTTGTCATCAATCACCAAAAAGGGGGAGATTGTAAGTGCATCTAGTGCCACCCCTAGTTGGTTTTGGAGTATTGACGACAAAGTTGGTTGAGGGACTAATACGTTTGTGAGACTTGCAGGATAACGCAGGTAGTGTCCCTCATTGATTCGGTTTACCTACTGGAGATGACCCCTAAAAATGTATGAAGACATTGAAGACAATGGTGGTATGTGAAGAGGTTCACATTGAAGACTATGACATGAGAAGACATTGAGTGAAGACTATGGAGCGCGAAGACTGAGTTGTTTCGTTGTTTCCTCTTCTTCTGTGTTGAGTCATAGGAACCACCGTACTGTTAAGTGGGGTCCAAGTGAACTAAGTCAGAGTGACTGAAGTGATGCTCAACCCAAATCCTATGTCTTCGAGCGAATACATTGAGAGCAAATCTTATCTAGAGTTGGATAAGTCAGCTTTGCTTGTAGCCCAAGTAAAGTTGCCGCGTGTGTTTGAAATCTGACCGTTGGAACACATGTCAGTTCCTTAGTGACCCAGGGTCATTTCGGACAAATCAGGTCGGGTTGCCTTGTGGCTATAAATAGCCCACCCCCTACACCATAAATTGGTGGCTGCTCAGAGTTAGTATATGGCTTTTGTCGTTTGAGAGCAACCCACCTTGAAGCATTTGAGAGAGAGAAATCCTTGCGAGGACAAAGCCCAAACACCCAGAGCCAAAGAGTGTTAGGCAACACTGAAGTCTTTCTGTCTGTGTGACCTGAAGACTTATTACACTTGAGGACTGTGCATCCTCCAGCCGGTTAGGCATCACGTTCTGAGCATCCAAGAGTCATTGTGGATTGCCGGGTGAATGAAGTCTGTGAAGGTTTGGAAGTCTACCTTGAAGACTTACCAGAGTGATTGGGCGAGGACTAAGTGACCTTAGCTCAAGGGGAATAAGGTGAGGACACGGTCTTCTGAGTTGAATCTCAGCCTCCCCAACCAGACGTACAGTTGTCACAGCAACTGGATCTGGTCCAACAAATCATGTTTCTTCAACAAGTGACTGGTTCTATCTCTTCCCTCCTTTACCTTGAGTTTGTCTTCGTGAAGTCGTTGCTTATCTGTCTTATCTGATTGACTTCATTGCTTGACTACTATTGTTGATTGGTTTCATACTATCTTCCATCCTGATCCTACTACCTAGCTGCTATTAGTCTCGTACGTTAACGCTATTGCTTACTTGACTATGGCTTGCTTGTTGTAGTTTATCTTCCGCTGCATATCAATTAGGTTATTTCTATTGTTTGTCTTCGAAACTTCCACGTTTTGAAGACTTTGATAAAAATCGCCTATTCACCCCCCCCCCCTCTAGTCGATAACTAGCACTTTCATTCACGTATATCCTTTGAGTAAATGGGGGAATGAATTGAATGTCATAAATCTGAACTTTTATATGTTTCATTTGCTTATAACATGGTTAGTGATGACTTCACACATAGAAAGTATGAGGCATAAAAGTTGTTGAGATTTGGCAAACGTAGTTTTGGTCATCGTCGCAATTAATAGGAAGTAATAAGGAAATAGAGGTTCACATACAAATATATTATCTTGCACATCTTTTATGATTGTGAAGCACTCATTAAGTATGACATGCTAAAAGAGTTGACATTGGACAAGGAAGACAACGTAATGGTTTATGTTTTCCGACATCTCAGTTAAAGTATATTGTCATTGACCTTCCAAACATGTTGAGCTTGCCTTTCTCCCTCATGCTAGCCAAATTCCTTGCACCAAGTAGAGATACTACTTGTGCTTCCAAATACCCGTAAACCCAGTTTTTCCATGAGAGTCCAGCATACCTACCTATGGATTGAGTAAGATCCTTCAAGTAAGTTGTCATCGGTGCAAGAAATAAAAATTTCTCTCTAAATATGTATGACTTATTAGTGCAGAGAAAATAAGCTTTGTACGGACTTTTTGTGGAAGTAATAAAAGCGACGGACTGCATAATAAAGGTCCACATACAAGGGGCAATATAAACTGACGTTCTTTTTGCATTAAGATTTCGTGCATCAACCCTAAACGCGCATGACAACCTCTGCTTCCCTCCGCGAAGGGCCTATCTTTTACTTTATGTTTTTACTTTATTCTTGAGTCAAGGTGATCCTCACCTTTTCCTTTTTCATTTTATCCTTTGGCAAGCTCTTCGTGTTTGAAAGATCATGATATATATATCCAATTGGATGTAAGTTAGCATGGGCTATTATTGTTGACATCACCTAAAGTTGAATACGTTGGGAGGCAACACAATAAGCCCCTATCTTTCTCAGTGTCCGGTTGAAACTCCATAACCACAAGTATTGCGTGAGTGTTAGCAATTGTAGAAGACTATATGATAGTTGAGTATGTGGACTTGCTGAAAAGCTCTATTCTTGACTCTTTCTGATGTTATGATAAATTGCAATTGCTTCAATGACTGAGATTATAGTTTGCTAGTTCTCAATGAAGTTTCTGAACCATGCTTGACATTGTGACTAGATTGTTACTTGATCATGAAAAGTTTTATGAGATAAGCTATTATTATGACACATTTTGATGCTAGAAAAGGTGATCGAAATTATCATTGATCAAACTTGTGCACCTACTAGCATTCACACTTCATAAATTATTTCTTTTATCATTTACCTACTCGAGGACGAGCAGGAATTAAGCTTGGGGATGCTGATACGTCTCCAACGTATCTATAATTTATGAAGTATTCATGCTATTATATTATCCATCTATGATGTTTTATAAGCATTTATATGTTATTTTATATGATTTTTGGGACTAACTTATTAACCTAGAGCCCAGTGCCAGTTTCTGTTTTCTCCTTGTTTTAGTGTTTTGCAGAAAAGGGATACCAAACGGAGTCCAATTGACGTGCCAATTTTTGAGGATTTTTTCTGGACCAAAAGAAGACCACGGAGCATCAGAGTTGGGCCAGAGGAATCCTGGGCTGCCCACGATAGAGGTCCCCCCCTGGGGGGTGGCCCCCTATCTCGTGGACAGCCCGGAGGCCCCCTTGACGTGAAACCAACGCCAAAAATTCCTACAAATACTGAAACTTTCAGGAATTAACCTAGATCGGAAGTTCCGCCACCGCAAGCCTCTGTAGCCACGAGAAATCAATATAGGCCCTCTCTGGCACACTGCCGGAGGGGGCCATCATCACCGGAGGCCATGGAGGAGAATCTTGGAGGGGCCATCATCGCCATGAAGGCCAAGGACCAGAGGGGGAAAGCCATGGAGGAGGAAGCACAAGGGGAAGAACCTCTCCTCCTCTCTCTCAGTGGCATCGGAGTGCCATCGGGAGGGGAATCATTGCCGCGGTGATCGTCTTCATCAACATCACCATCAACATCACCATCCTCACCTCTTTTACGCGGTCCACTCTCCCACACCCCGCTGTAATCCCTACTTGAACATGGTGCTTTATGCCACATACTATGATCCAATTATGTGTTGCCATCCTATGATGTTTTGAGTAGATATATTTTGTCTTTGAGTTGATTGATGATCTAGATTGGTACGAGTTGTATGTTTTATTTTTGTGTTGTCCTATGGTGCCCTCCGTGTCGCGCAAGCGTGAGGGATTCCCGCTGTAGGGTGTTGCAATACGTTCATGATTCGCTTATAGTGGGTTGCTAGAGTGACAGAAGCTTAAACCCGAGTAAGGGGGTTGTTGCGTATGGGATAAAAGGGGACTTGATGCTTTAATGCTATGGTTGGGTTTTACCTTAATGAATCTTTTGTATTTGTGGATGCTTGCTAGGGTTCCAATCATAAGAGCATACGATCCATGTAGGAAAAGTATGTTAGTTTATGCCTCTCCCTCATATGAAATTGCAATGACGACTATTGATCTTGTTAACAATTGCTTAGGACAATTCCGCGCATCGATCCACCATTATTCCACACTCGCTATTTATATTATTTAGTAATATATTCTAACTTTATGATAACAGCACCTACTTTTATATATTAGCTCTCCGATATCATACAAAGTTATCCTCTTTATACCCGCAACACAGTTTTACTTCTTGTTTCTAGTTGGAAGCAAACGTTCGGTGCACGTAGAGTCGTATCAGTGGCATATAGGGCTTGAGAGAATATTGATCTTACCTTTAGCTCCTTGTGGGTTCGGCACTCCATACTTATCACTTCCACCTTTGGGAATTGCTACAATGATTCCCTGCAGTTGGGGATTATCACCTCCATCCCTTGATGAACACTGAGCGTTGATGGGGGGGTCTGGATGAACAGTTCCCGGTGGGGGTGGATGAACAGGACCCCGTGGTGTTACCTCTGGATGAACAGGACCCCGATCAATCGAGCCGGTTGGGGCTGGATGAACAAGACCCCGATCGATCGAGCCAGTTGGGTCTGGATGAACAGGACCCCGTGGAGGGCTGGATGAACAGGACGACCCCGTGGAGGGCTGGATGACCAGTAGACGGTGGAGGGCTGGATGAACAGTAGCCCGTGGAGGGGTGGTTGAACAGGAGCCCGTGGAGAGGGCTGGTTGACCAATAGCCGGTGGAGTAGCGCGCGGTGGAGGCTGGATGAACATGAGCCCCGTGGATGAACAGACACAGGTGGAAGCTGGAGGAGGTCGACGGTGGATGCACAGTAGCCCGTGAAGGCTGGAGGAGGTCGATGGTGGAGATGAACAGTATCCCGTGGAGTCCCATTTTGCGGTACGCCACACCCCTCTTGATGAACAGGACCCCTGTTTCAATCGTAGCGCTCCAACACAAGTTTGTTTCCTCCGTTTTGCGGTACGCCACACCCCTCCCGATCGACAGGACCCCGTTTCGACCATAGGAGGTCCAACACAAGTTCGTTTCCTCTGTTTTGCGGTACGCCAGACCCCTCCCGATGAACAGGATCCCGTTTCGAACGTGGCAGGTCGAACACAAGGTCGTTTCCTCCATTTTGCGGTACGTCAGGCCTCATTTCCATCGGTTGTTCCGTCCAAGCTGGTTAGCTCCCACGCGTTCTGTTGCCTCCCCATGAACACGACGACGACGCAGTTTCTCCGTTTCGACCCAGCCATGTACATGAGCCCTGGCCGTACGTATGCGCGAGTAGGCATTCGAGACCCCACCCGTATATACGTACGTGGCTGTATTTTCTTTCTTGCACACTGGCCACAGTACGTACGTGTACATGCTACGTGCGCGCCTCTGCTACGACATGTGCGTGCCTCTACATCGACCAGTATGTACGTACATGTTTGCGACCAGAATGACTATGCTACGTACGCTTCGACCAGGTGGGTCTTGACTGTCAGGCACTTCCTTGCGTGCGAAGATGTAGATGGTGGGTCCCAGCAGTCAGGGGGGCAAATCGTTTTTTTTCAGAAGCACTTCCTTGCGTGTGAAGATGTAGCTTGTGGGTCCCAGCAGTCAGGGGGGAAACATTTTTTCGCGAAATATAGTGGCCCGTCCGGTGGGTCCCTGCTGTCAGGTGGAGGAATAATTATTTTGCACGTAATAAGGAGCCAATTCCTTGCGGCTGTCCTGGACCCAACTATCAGCCTATCAACGTACAGTATTCTTCCGATGGAAGTCATTCCTTGACCACGTTGACCACGCCACGCCGAGAGCACCAGGGCGGGGGACAATGGCGAGGCCTAGGAAGGGGAAAACACGGAGCCGGGGAAGACGCGGCAGTGGATGCCCACGCGGAGTGAAGTACGAGGGTTCACTGGTTCGGCTGCGATGTGAGGCTGCCATCGCCGCAGAATAACAGGGGTGTGGGTGAGTGGAGGGATGGTCTGGCTAGCGGTGGGAGTAGTAGGGGGCAGTGAGGCAAGAGTAGGTGGCACGGCTCGCGTTGCTTTGGGCGGATGGAGCAAGAAGACTAGAGGTTTAAGAAGCACGAGGGCCGTTGGATGGACATTGTATGGTCACTACAGCTAGAATCGTTTATATTTACTAAGTTGACAAAGCCCTTGGTACGCGTCAACTTAGTAGGCCCACGGGTCAGCTTCCGAAACGGTGCGCCCCAGATGTCGGGGGGGGGGGAATCATTTTTTGGGCGGGTGAAGCCAGAATATCCGAGATTGAAGAAGAAGCACGGCATCCGTTGGATGGACATCCAACGGTCACTGCTGCTAGAACCGTGTGTTGACTATAAGTTGACAAAGCCTTGCATACGCGTCAACTCTTTTTTTTGAGGGGACGCGTCAACTTAGTAAGGCCACAAGTGTGTAGCACAGAACTTATAGCCCATTTGAGATTTGTAAGAATGTGTAGCCCATTTTTGAATTATAATGGAATTTACCACAGCACATTTACAGGTTGTTAAAAGTAGCCCATTTCAACCAACCGTTCAAAATAGAATTCAATAAAAAATTCCCACATTTTGATGGGATCCGAAATATTTTTATCCTGAAATTTTCTATTCAGATTAAATAAAATTTCAATATAAATCTATATCTATACCTACTAATAAAGTAAGGTGCCTTTCGTGAGTTTTTTCATCCATTCACCACCGAAAAGAATTTTTTTCTATCTGAGGTGGTACTAAATTCTAATGCGCTACTCTGCAAGAAATACAAGGCTTTTTCAGAATTTCATACATGGCCGCGCACTGTGGCCCAACGAAGCCAGCCCACTTATTTTTCTGCCCATGCAGCTGGGAAAATTCTATTTTCCACACAGGGCAACAAACAGTCAGAGCTTTGCACAGTACAAACAATAATGGGCTGGCCCATTTTTCTTTGTTTATGTGTTTTATTTCTATTTTTATTTTACTTCCCCTATCTATTTTCCCCTTCTAAGTATATTTTTCTTATAGAATTAATTTAATAAATTCAAAATTCTCAAAATACGTTCAGAATAAGAAAACAAATTAATGTTCAGAGTTCCAAAATTTTGTTGCTATTTTGAAAAATATTCGGAACATGGAAAAAGTTTTTCATTTTTTCAAAAACTTTTATTGTTTTTCAAAAAAATTCAAGATCTCTAAAGACAAAATGGCATTTTTAAAAATGCTCCAAATTCTAAAAATATTTTTGTATTAGTGAAATTTTCACAATTCAAAATAACGCTAAAAGACACATTTTGTTATGAATTTGCAACACATGTTTCCATTCTAAAAAGATGTTCACAAATTCAAATGATATTCATGTTTTTATAAAAAGAATTGGTTTTTCCAAAAAAATATTTGTGAATTTTAAAATATGTTCCGATTTCAAATTTTGTTCGTGTTTTGTGAAAGTGTACATAAATTTTCAAAAAACTGTCCAGGATACAAAAACATGTTCATGTTTCCTAAAATATTCAGAAACTTCACACCTTAAAGTGTCCTCGATTGAAGAAAAGTAGATTCAATAATTCATGGACCATCTCTGACACACGATGACGTAACAAAACTCTTAAATGCCCTTGATCAATGAATGAAAAAAATAGCGGATTGATTACTTCACACCCGGCGAAACGGAGAAGCTAAATGTTCGTTTTTCACGTGCACACAGGGTTTTGCTTGCACATATAATTCTCGCCAACTTTAAATGCATACTATTTTTCTCCCATTGCAACGCACGGGCATATGTGCTAGTTTATATTACGTAAAAATCCAACGAAACATTGCGCGTGTAGCAATTAATGAAATTAAAATTTTCAATATCCAAAATAATATTTTATAAAGTAATTACGTGTTTGGTGCATTTTTTTGTAGTTACTGCCCAGTTTTTATAATTACATCCCATTTATTATTTCTTAAAGCCCATTTTCTTGTTAATCCTCATGCATCCCTCCTAGGAAAGAGTTGAGCTTGAAAAAAATTAATATCTAGGCTGGGTATTTGGCCTGGGCTAGACGAGCCACAGCGGGGCCCAGTTAATACCTGCAGCGATGTTTTCATTGTTGTTCAGAGGAGAAAATTAATATCTCGGCTAAACATCGCTCAAGAAAAACTCTGCAGTGCTCACACCTCAAAAACACAAATACTGCTCGAGCTGCTTGGTCCCAGCTGTCTGCCGCTCCTTGTGTAATTCTCTCGTTTATTGACTACATATGTTGACAATGGTGTGGGACCGTGATGTCAGGAAACCAGGAGGAAGCAAACAAAATTATAGTTTTATATAATAAGGAGGCACTTGCGTACATGCGGCTATGGCCCTGGTGGGTCCCCACTGTCATCCTCTCCAAGTAAAGTCATCTCCTCATCCTCATGTCCATTGACCATGTTGACAACACGAGACAGCGGTGCCACGACGAGCGCAACAACTCGAAAGACGACGGAGAGGGCCTTGCGGGCCATACGGATGGTCTAATATAGCGCCTATGTCACATCCCTAGCTTCTGGTAATGCACTAGGCTAGACCTCATGTGAGCATCATGTTTTATTTCAAATGAAATTTGAATTGAGGAATTTTCAAAGCCTCAGAAACCTTCTAAAAATGATCAACATTAAAATCTCCTCAAAGAAGTCCAAGAAAATGCTCCTTTTAGTCTCTGAAAATATTGCAAAGAGGTAAAACTCAAAACAATATTTTTGGTATCACAGAGTTAATTATTTTGGGCCTTTGAATTAAATAAATAGCTATTTGCATTGGATATATATTTGATATATAAATAATATATGTCCAATAATTACTGGAACATTTTATGTGGTTTGGTATATTTTAGTTCTAGCCACATAATTATTTTCAGGATTTTATAAAATGGTTTAGTATTTATTCCTAAACCAAAACAAAACAGAACAAAATAGAAAACAATAAATAAAAGACAGAGGAGAGAAATCTCACCTGGACCTACCTGACAGCCCACCTAGCTGGCCCAGCTGGTGGCCTAGCCCACCAAGGCCCATGCCAGTCATCCTCTACCTCTGCCAGTAGGCAGAGGAGGGAGACAGCGCATGCGCGCGCCGTGGCGACACGCCACCTCCCTGCCTGCCTGCATCCCACGCCACCGCGGCGCCTGAACCGCCTCCCCGGCCTCCCCTCGACCCCTGGACACCGCACTCTCCCCTCTTCGCTCCTCTCTCGCCGTTCCCCACCACAGCCGAGCGCGCCCATCGCCGCCGACGCCGTTTACCGGGGCCACAGCCACCCCCCCTCGCTCCCTCTATGCATCCCTGAGCTCCGCCCTGACCCCGTGGAGCTACACACGCGACGCACGCGGCCAGAGGAGGCCGCAGTCGACCGGAGCGTCGTCGTCTTCATCTCCGGTGCCCGGAGATCGCCGTCGTCAATTCGCCGTTGCAGAGGCTTCCCCGAGGCCACCGAGCTTCTCTCCCGACCCCTCGTGAGCCCCTGTCCATTTCCCCTCTCTCCCCGTGCCGTCCGCGCCTTCTAACCACCCCGGCTGTCGGAGCCGACAGTTCCTCGCCGCCGGCGATGACACAGACGGGGCTAGAGCCACCGTAGCTAACCCCCGAGCACGGCAACGTGCTCAGCACCCTTCCAGGAGCCGAGCGCGCCCACCCGTGCGACCTGCCGTGCCCCCTAGCGCCAACCCCGACCTCGCCGTGCTCCGGCCGCCGCCCCGCTCGCCGCCGTCGCCAAATCCGACCTCCCCAGCACGAACGGATGCCACGATTCGATGCGCGCACACACCAGCTACGCGTAGAGCCCCTCAGTCTCCGATTTGGTCGCCGGAGGAGGAATTCCGACCCCCTCCGCCGTCTCTGGCTCCGCCGGCGACGAGCCGCGGGTCAACTCCGGCGAGTTGACCCGGGGTTTGACCCCCCTGACGTGTGGTCCCAGGCGCCTGCTTGATTAGTGTTAGATTAGTTAGCGCTAATTAACTTAGCTAATTAGATAGGCCACTGACATGCGGGCCCCGCCCGGCTAACTAAGTTAGTTAGGGCTAACTAACTTGGTTAGTTGACTGGGTCACTCACCAGTGGACCCCACTGGTCAGGTTTGACCTGGTCGACGCCTTTGACCTGCTGACGTCACCCCGGCGTCATGCTGACGCAATATTCCTTTTCTGGAATTTAGTTTATTTTATAAATAATCAGGAAATTCTAGAAAATAGCTAAAACTTCAATAAATCATAGAAAATTAACCGTAACTCCAAATTAAATAAATTATATATGAAAAATTATCAGAAAAATTCAAGGAATCCATCTGTACCATTTTCATGCATGTTTGAACAATGGTTGTCCTCTGTTTTGGACAAAACCAATAAAGGGCATTTAAATAATCACATATGGAGTTTCAATTAGAATCTTGTATTCAAACCAACCCCATTTAACTTGTTGCTAGTTGCATTAGCTCAAAACACATTCATATTGCCATGTCATAGCATGCATCATTTTGTGCATTGCATTGATTGTGTTTTTCTGTGTTGCCGGTATTTGTCCCCTCTCGATAGACGCGATACCGATGATGTGATCGTTGACACTGATGAAGACTCAATGTTATCTTCAGAAGTGCCAGGCAAGCAAAACCCCCTTGTTCATTCCGATACAATCCCACTCTCTCGCTCGTGCTCTCTTTTACTGCATTAGGACAACAACGATTCATCGGTTACCTGCTGCGGTAGCTGAACCCCTTTATCCTTTGCATGACCTGTCATTGCCACAGTAAATAGATGAAACCCACTAGCATGAGTAGGAGTTGTTTGAGCCCTGTTGTGCCTACTCATTCATGCTTGTTTGTCACGCCTACTACTACTTAGAGTTGAGTCAGGTCTGATTCATCCGGGATGAATCAGAGGTGTGTGAACATGTCCTACTGTGTGTGAGCTAAGTGTGTGAATAAGATTTGGTAAAGGTAGCGGTGAGAGGCCATGTAGGAGTACATGGTGGGTTGTCTCATTGCAGCCGTCCTCAGGAACTGAGTTCTGTGTTTGTGATCCATGATTCAGCTACTACCACGCATTGGGCCCGAAACCAATGGACCCTCTCGGCTTCTTGATCACCCTTGTCCTCTGTCCAGGAGTTGCAAGTAGTTTCTGGTGTTTGTAGTATGCTGGAGGCCGTGCGCAGCGCTGACCGTAGGGGTGGGCTGTGATGCGGTAGGCACGTGGCCGGGTAAACCGGGCGCCCGTTTGGTGTCACGGAACCCTGTTCACATCGTTTGGGGCTGTGAGCGAAACTCCGGCCGGATCTCCTCATGGATGGAACCCGAATAGGCGATAAACCTGTACTAGAGACTCGAGTGTTTAGGTAGGCCGTGGCCGACACGCACGTTGGGCTTCCGCTTGAAGGTTGCCGAGTACATGTCGTGTAAACGGCGGTAAGTGGTGAGAGCGTGTGTGAAGAAGTACACCCCTGCAGGGTTAACATCATCTATTCGAATAGCCGTGTCCGCGGTAAAGGACTTATGGGTTGCTTATATCAGTTCATAGACAAGTGAAAGTGGATACCCAAAAATACGCAAGATAAGCGTGAGTGCTATGGATGGCGTTCTCGTAGGGAGACGGGAGCGGTTCCATAGTGGTGTATTGATATGGTGAATATGTGGACTCGTGTGCGCCACCTCAAAAGAGTTACATTGCAGTCGTAGTTTAAGATAGCCACCGAGTCAAAGCTGGCTTGCTGCAGTTAAACCCCACCATCCCCTTTGTTGATAATGATGCATATGTAGTTAGTTCTGATGTAAGTCTTGTTGGGTACATTTGTACTCATGTTTGCCTATTTTATGTTTTTGCAGAGAGACTTCGGTCTCACTAGTAGTTCCGCGTGGACTTCGACGTTTAGCTTGTTACCTCAGCTACGATCTTGTGCCCTCGGCAGGATCTGGTAGATAGTCAGGCTTCTCAGCCTTTTTCATTTATAGATGTCTGTACCCAGACATGATAGCTTCCGCTTGTGCTTTGACTTGTATGCTCTGAGTGTTGGGTCATGAGACCCATGTTTGTAATATCTCGCTCCTCGGAGCCTATTGATTAAATACTTGAGTCGTAGAGTCATGTTGTGATGCCATGTTGTATTTGCACATATCGAGCATATTGTGTGTATGTTATTGAAATGCTTGGTATGTGTGGGATCTGACCATCTAGTTGTTTATCTTTAGTAGCCTCTCTTACCGGGAAATGTCTCCTAGTGTTTCCATTGAGCCTTGGTAGCTTGCTACTGCTCTGGAACACTTAGGCTGGCCGGCATGTGTCCTTCTTCGTTCCTGTGTCTGTCCCTTCGGGGAAATGTCACGCGATGAATACCGGAGTCCTGTTAGCCCGCTACAGCCCGGTTCACCGGAGTCCTGCTAGCCCAGTGCTACAGCCTGGATTCACTCGCTGATGACCGACACGTTCGATGCTGGGTCATGGATGCCTGTCCCTGTAAGTCTGTGCCACTTTGGGTTTACGACTAGCTATGTCAGCCCGGGCTCCTTATCATATGGATGCTAGCGACACTGTCATATACGTGTGCCAAAAGGCGCAAACGGTCCCGGGCAAAGGTAAGGCGACACCCGTGGGAATACCGTGCGTGAGGCCGCAAAGTGATATGAGGTGTTACATGCTAGGTCGATGTGGCATTGAGTCGGGGTCCTGACAGCGTTGGTATCAGAGCTTGACTGCCTGTAGGATTACCAAGCCAAACTGGTCGAAGTTGAGTCTAGAAATTCTTTAGTTATATAAGGGAATTGATTGTGGGATGGAACGTAAGGCTCTTTTTACTCCTTATACCTTATGCCTTCTGATCTGAGTCATCTTATCTTTCCTGCGGGGATTAAGAACTAGGCTATCTTTTCTTTCTATCAGGATCACGTGTTACTAATCCGTAGACTTATAGATTGTTGGACTTAAGCCTCGTTTCAGTTCCTAGTACTTCTGTATGTTAATTATTGATCTCGAGACCTTGATATTGTGCTTCTGAGTGGTTATGCCACCATTTTTGTGAATGTCTCAAATCTTTTCTGAGCATTTACAGTCGTTATGCTGTCCGAGTCATTCCAGGTTTCTAAATAGTCTGATGCATTTGCAAAATCCTTTCCCTCTGGTTTCGATGTTCCTTTATGCCAGCTCAATCACACTAATTGTTGAGTTGAGGTATTCTATTGCCTTGACATTATGTTGGAGTTACTATTATGACCCTAGGTGTGTCAGGGGATCATCTAGTAGTCTAGCCATGATTTATGTTCCAGTGTGATGACTCTGGCCGTCATTATCGAAAGCATCTCGTGATGCCATTTAGTAGTAGGCATTCTATCCCTGGGTTTTGAACCCGAGATTCACCCTACTTGCTTCATGTTGATAGTTTTGCTCGTTCCTTTAGGTCATTAGTAACCTTTGCATTAGTCCTCGATGTTCGTGGTATTCCTTTCTTCCAAATACTATGAACCGCTTATGGCAGATGTTCCTCGCTGATCGAAAGATCACAATCAGAGTGCTCTCGATGGGTTCTCGATTCTACATTGTGACTCTGCCAGTTCTACCTTTCTGCATGGGTTATCCGGAAGAAATATGTGGAATTCGTTCGACATGCTAAACCATGCATCCACAACTCAGAAAATCGTATGTTCCTTTGAGTTGTCCCTCTTTAGTTGTCTTCTGACCCTCGTCTATCAATTGATAGTCAAGAGTATGCGTGCATTCGTTCGTCGATGCCTATTACCCTTGTGGTCCGCCAAGCCATTCTATTTTAGAATGAATAGGAGAAACAAACTCCAGTACCTCATCCATATTTAGGATTGGGTCAAAGTAGTTGTGTTCCGCAGATCAAGTTACAATCCAGCTTCTGGTCTGCTCTACCCTGAAGTATTACCTTCTTTATGACAGGAATTTCATGAGAATTGCACCACCTTTTGTGAATTCTTGACATAGTGATACTTCTCGCCATCCTTTTTCATTCCTCGGTTCCGTGTTGTTGCAGCCGGAGTGCCGACAAGTGAATCATGATGTGTGAACTCAATACTCCTAGCAACCCCATTGCTTGGTAGTTAATGGACAATAATCTTATTCTTAGTATGTTGGTTATTGAATCACCATTCTAAGATTGATCGTGCTACCTAGTCCTTATTTCCTGGTGCACTCTTTGATTGATGAGTTAGGATTTTGTCAAGTCCTCGCTCATTTGATCATATCATCTTGCCCTGAAAAGCAAGATTGTTCTCGAGCTTAGTAACATATCGGTGGTTCGTGATTTCCGAAGATCTTCTCGTAAGTATTACCAGGTTGTCACCTGACCGCTATGTTGAGCTCGTGATCAAGTTGGTTTCTTGTGAACCACCTTCTCTCCAAGAATCGGTGTTAGATATCCCTGAGCTAGTTGGTTAAGCTAAACGACAACTTGGAGGGTTGGAAGATAAAAGCTTGCCTGACTTAGTTCGTTCCAAAGGGATATTCTTGTGTAGTGTGTGTTGAAGAAAGATGATATCTTCATCGATTGGTCCCTGTGATCAGTTGCTGGACCTATCGTCTTATCAATTCTTTGATTTGAGTGTGGGCTATCGTCAAATCAAGTCAGAACCAACGATGCTCGTAATGTTGTCTTCCTCGTGGTTCCTCCCTCGAGCATACACCATTATATCTTTTGGGTCTGACCAATGCTATCACCGTGTTCACACGATGGTGGAAGTCCAGTGATATGGAAATTCCGATGAGTTGTTGTTGAGTCCATTGAAAACATCCTTATCTCCTCCATGATGTTGTTGAACATTAAGTTAGTGTTGGAAACTTTTGAAAACATTTTCTTCATGCTAGCTCATGAAGTACTTGTTTGATGAAAGGAGTGACTTCCTTTGATTCACGTGCATTTTGATGTAAGCTGCCGTCGTGAATTCAAGAAAGTTTGTTTTTGCTCCTTTGGAATCATCCCAAGTCGGTCATGCACGTGCGAAGAATTCTATGGTCTGTTAGACTGATCATCTTCATTCCATATGTATATCCTAGCACACCAAGCCACTGACTGATTTGTTCAAGGAGAAGGAGTATCTTCATAAGAGTTAATCCGGACTTATGAAAGAACTTCGATATCCTCGCTGATGGTTCCCAACCAGAACTCGGTAGTGTTTTATTGTAAGACTACCATGTGATCATGTTTGTCTGAGGCAGCGTGTTCACACATGTGTAGCAGAACCAGCTCATGTTTTGGAGCTTGCTATCGTAGTTCATTTCCCAAGAATCTCGCAACGTCATCTCGTCGAATTGTGTTGCAAACTTTCATTTTCTTCCTAGACTCGATGAGTCTGGAATATCCTGACACCAACCAGATCTGAATCTCAGGCAGATATGATGGTTGGAACATTTCCCAAGAACTATAATATTGGTCCCTCGATAACCGGTAAAGTGGATGTCGTGGCCAACACACCCAGCCGGAAGACCTATCATTGTAGTATCTTGTTTGAGGAAGTTGGCCACCTCCCCATAAGGATTTCGTAGGATTTACCTCCGTAACTGTTCCTTATGGATTCTATTGCTCCCGAAGTCCGACCTTTACTTGATGTTCTAGTTATCAAACCATATCTATGAATGGGTTACACTAGCACGTCAAGGAGAACATTAGAAGCGGAGTGCTAAATGTCTCTCGGTCGATCATCCAGATTTTGTTTCCTTGGCCTCGCTAGGGTGAAATCTGAGTTGATGTTATCTTCCTATGCATCTGCCTCGTCCATCGTTGTTCATCATGGTGGTATGTTGTGTTGCCAGGATCCTTGACACGGATATTGGTAAAACCCTGATGAATATGGAAATGCTCAAGTTCTTGAGAGCACGCACAAGCGCTACGTGTTATCATCGGCACTAACTGGGTTTGCTCTCAGTTTCCTCGGCAATGCTATGATCCTTTCAAACAGTGAATTCACTCTCTATGGTTGGGTCCTTCCCCAGTTACCAGAATCATTCCCAGCATTTGCATTTTGTTCCCAGCTTGCACCGCCAATGTGCCATTCTACCATGGGTCTCATCCATTTCCGGTGATAAGCAAATTCATCCATTACGTTGTCTTCAACAAGGTAATCCACATCATCCAAGTCCGAGTATGCTATTCTACCGACCCCCGCCAGTCGATTGCTGTGATTTGCCTTAGGCTGATATAGAGAGTCTCAATGATCTCTATATCAAAGGTAATTCTTTTGCCACTTGGATATTTCTACGAGTCACCTACCCTAAGGTGCCTCGTTGTGGTGTCATGGCAACTCAACTCCTCGCTACATTGACAATCGTTTACCACCTTTTTAAGTGTGGAATTGTTGTCCACCTAGTGAACCTTCGTCATCCGTTTCTTTCCACCCCTCTTGATGTGTATCTCGTGTCTCCACCCGACAGATGGTTCTATGTCTCATTCCGTGAGTTGTTCGACCTTCGAGAAGTTCGATCCTTCTAGAGTTTCCCTTTCCTCTTCTTGTCATGATTAGTTGGAGTTCTCAGAACAAGACGACAAGACAAAGATGGTGATCGAATCAACGTTCATTTGAAGTGCAACCTGGATCGTGAAGATTATACTAGTTTGCGTTTCCCCTTCATCTTACCCTACGCTTGAATCTCGAGACGAGATTCTTGTTTAGTGGGGGTGAGTTGTCACATCCCTAGCTTCTGGTAATGCACTAGGCTAGACCTCATGTGAGCATCATGTTTTATTTCAAATGAAATTTGAATTGAGGAATTTTCAAAGCCTCAGAAACCTTCTAAAAATGATCAACATTAAAATCTCCTCAAAGAAGTCCAAGAAAATGCTCCTTTTAGTCTCTGAAAATATTGCAAAGAGGTAAAACTCAAAACAATATTTTTGGTATCTCAGAGTTAATTATTTTGGGCCTTTGAATTAAATAAATAGCTATTTGCATTGGATATATATTTGATAAATAAATAATATATGTCCAATAATTACTGGAACATTTTATGTGGTTTGGTATATTTTAGTTCTAGCCACATAATTATTTTCAGGATTTTATAAAATGGTTTAGTATTTATTCCTAAACCAAAACAAAACAGAACAAAATAGAAAACAATAAATAAAAGACAGAGGAGAGAAATCTCACCTGGACCTACCTGGCAGCCCACCTAGCTGGCCCAGCTGGTGGCCTAGCCCACCAAGGCCCATGCCAGTCATCCTCTACCTCTGCCAGTAGGCAGAGGAGGGAGACAGCGCATGCGCGCGCCGTGGCGACACGCCACCTCCCTGCCTGCCTGCATCCCACGCCACCGCGGCGCCTGAACCGCCTCCCCGGCCTCCCCTCGACCCCTGGACACCGCACTCTCCCCTCTTCGCTCCTCTCTCGCCGTTCCCCACCATAGCCGAGCGCGCCCATCGCCGCCGACGCCGTTTACCGGGGCCAACGCCACCCCCCCCCTCGCTCCCTCTATGCATCCCTGAGCTCCGCCCTGACCCCGTGGAGCTACACACGCGACGCACGCGGCCAGAGGAGGCCGCAGTCGACCGGAGCGTCGTCGTCTTCATCTCCGGTGCCCGGAGATCGCCGTCGTCAATTCGCCATTGCAGAGGCTTCCCCGAGGCCACCGAGCTTCTCTCCCGACCCCTCGTGAGCCCCTGTCCATTTCCCCTCTCTCCCCGTGCCGTCCGCGCCTTCTAACCACCCCGGCTGTCGGAGCCGACAGTTCCTCGCCGCCGGCGATGACACAGACGGGGCTAGAGCCACCGTAGCTAACCCCCGAGCACGGCAACGTGCTCAGCACCCTTCCAGGAGCCGAGCGCGCCCACCCGTGCGACCTGCCGTGCCCCCTAGCGCCAACCCCGACCTCGCCGTGCTCCGGCCGCTGCCCCGCTCGCCGCCGTCGCCAAATCCGACCTCCCCAGCAGGAACGGATGCCACGATTCGATGCGCGCACACACCAGCTACGCGTAGAGCCCCTCAGTCTCCGATTTGGTCGCCGGAGGAGGAATTCCGACCCCCTCCGCCGTCTCTGGCTCCGCCGGCGACGAGCCGCGGGTCAACTTCGGCGAGTTGACCCGGGGTTTGACCCCCCTGACGTGTGGGCCCAGGCGCCTGCTTGATTAGTGTTAGATTAGTTAGCGCTAATTAACTTAGCTAATTAGATAGGCCACTGACATGCGGGCCCCGCCCGGCTAACTAAGTTAGTTAGGGCTAACTAACTTGGTTAGTTGACTGGGTCACTGACCAGTGGACCCCACTGGTCAGGTTTGACCTGGTCGACGCCTTTGACCTGCTGACGTCACCCCGGCGTCATGCTGACGCAATATTCCTTTTCTGGAATTTAGTTTATTTTATAAATAATCAGGAAATTCCAGAAAATAGCTAAAACTTCAATAAATCATAGAAAATTAACCGTAACTCCAAATTAAATAAATTATATATGAAAAATTATCAGAAAAATTCAAGGAATCCATCTGTACCATTTTCATGCATGTTTGAACAATGGTTGTCCTCTGTTTTGGACAAAACCAATAAAGGGCATTTAAATAATCACATATGGAGTTTGAATTTGAATCTTGTATTCAAACCAACCCCATTTAACTTGTTGCTAGTTGCATTAGCTCAAAACACATTCATATTGCCATGTCATATCATGCATCATTTTGTGCATTGCATTGATTGTGTTTTTCTGTGTGGCCGGTATTTGTCCCCTCTCGATAGACGCGATACCGATGATGTGATCGTTGACACTGATGAAGACTCAATGTTATGTTCAGAAGTGCCAGGCAAGCAAAACCCCCTTGTTCATTCCGATACAATCCCACTCTCTCGCTCCTGCTCTCTTTTACTGCATTAGGACAACAACGATTCATCTGTTACCTGCTGCGGTAGCTGAACCCCTTTATCCTTTGCATGACCTGTCATTGCCACAGTAAATAGATGAAACCCACTAGCATGAGTAGGAGTTGTTTGAGCCCTGTTGTGCCTACTCATTCATGCTTGTTTGTCACGCCTGCTACTGCTTAGAGTTGAGTCAGGTCTGATTCATCCGGGATGAATCAGAGGTGTGTGAACATGTCCTACTATGTGTGATCTAAGTGTGTGAATACGATTTGGTAAAGGTAGCGGTGAGAGGCCATGTAGGAGTACATGGTGGGTTGTCTCATTGCAGCCGTCCTCAGGAACTGAGTTCTGTGTTTGTGATCCATGATTCAGCTACTACCACGCATTGGGCCCGAAACCAATGGACCCTCTCGGCTTCTTGATCACCCTTGTCCTCTGTCCAGGAGTTGCAAGTAGTTTCTGGTGTTTGTAGTATGCTGGAGGCCGTGCGCAGCGCTGACCATAGGGGTGGGCTGTGATGCGGTAGGCACGTGGCCGGGTAAACCGGGCGCCCGTTTGGTGTCACGGAACACTGTTCACATCGTTTGGGGCTGTGAGCGAAACTCCGGCCGGATCTCCTCATGGATGGAACCCGAATAGGCGATAAACCTGGACTAGAGACTCGAGTGTTTAGGTAGGCCGTGGCCGACACCCACGTTGGGCTTCCGCTTGAAGGTTGCCGAGTACATGTCGTGTAAACGGCGGTAACTGGTGAGAGCGTGTGTGAAGAAGTACACCCATGCAGGGTTAACATCATCTATTCGAATAGCCGTGTCCGCGGTAAAGGACTTCTGGGTTGCTTATATCAGTTCATAGACAAGTGAAAGTGGATACCCTAAAATACGCAAGATAAGCGTGAGTGCTATGGATGGCGTTCTCGTAGGGAGACGGGAGCGGTTCCATAGTGGTGTATTGATATGGTGAATATGTGGACTCGTGTGCGCCACCTCAAAAGAGTTACATTGCAGTCGTAGTTTAGGATAGCCACCGAGTCAAAGCTGGCTTGCTGCAGTTAAACCCCACCATCCCCTTTGTTGATAATGATGCATATGTAGTTAGTTCTGATGTAAGTCTTGCTGGGTACATTTGTACTCACATTTGCCTATTTTATGTTTTTGCAGAGAGACTTCGGTCTCACTAGTAGTTCCGCGTGGACTTCGACGTTTAGCTTGTTACCTCAGCTACGATCTTGTGCCCTCGGCAGGATCTGGTAGATAGTCAGGCTTCTCAGCCTTTTTCATTTATAGATGTCTGTACCCAGACATGATAGCTTCCGCTTGTGCTTTGACTTGTATGCTCTGAGTGTTGGGTCATGAGACCCATGTTTGTAATATCTCGCTCCTCGGAGCCTATTGATTAAATACTTGAGTCGTAGAGTCATGTTGTGATGCCATGTTGTATTTGCACATATCGAGCATATTGTGTGTATGTTATTGAAATGCTTGGTATGTGTGGGATCTGACCATCTAGTTGTTTATCTTTAGTAGCCTCTCTTACCGGGAAATGTCTCCTAGTGTTTCCATTGAGCCTTGGTAGCTTGCTACTGCTCCGGAACACTTAGGCTGGCCAGCATGTGTCCTTCTTCGTTCCTGTGTCTGTCCCTTCGGGGAAATGTCACGCGATGAATACCGGAGTCCTGTTAGCCCGCTACAGCCCGGTTCACCGGAGTCCTGCTAGCCCAGTGCTACAGCCTGGATTCACTCGCTGATGACCGACACGTTCGATGCTGGGTCATGGATGCCTGTCCCTGTAAGTCTGTGCCACTTTGGGTTTACGACTAGCCATGTCAGCCCGGGCTCCTTATCATATGGATGCTAGCGACACTGTCATATACGTGTGCCAAAAGGCGCAAACGGTCCCGGGCAAAGGTAAGGCGACACCCGTGGGAATACCGTGCGTGAGGCCGCAAAGTGATATGAGGTGTTACATGTTAGGTCGATGTGGCATTGAGTCGGGGTCCTGACAGCCTACTGCTCATTCGGGAAGCCAGGATCATAGGGCCACATGTCCGTGACGGCATTGTCATTCGCTTGTTCATCGATGCTCGTTGAGGAGACGGAGGTTGCAGTACATGTCCTCCTGTGCTGGTAGCTCTTCCGCCATTAGGGCATCAATGTGCGGCCACACCTGCTCTATGGTGAACAAGGCATGAACCGGCTTGGACAGTGGCGCCGGCTCCTGGTCGGAAGCTACGTCCATCGTCTGATTATCGTCGCTCGGCTCGGCGAGCTCGCTGGCGAGCCAGCATGTCCGACTACTGGACCGACCCACTGCCAAGCACGAGTCTGACTGCCCTGGCCCACCCAGACCGCCTCCCTCGCCCGCTCGCGCTTTGCGCCCAAAACGGTCAGCGCCGCCCACCCCGCTTCCCGGTGCAGGCGATTGCTCTGCCTTCAAACGACACAAGTGCCATCCGTCCATCCGTCTGCCGCCCATATTAATCATACGTGGTTGTTGAGGCGGCTACTCCAGCACCACACGTCCGTCCCTCCGTCGCCCACTATTGCTATATAAATTGCTGCGCCGGCCATAACCGCAGTCATCCGCATACGTTCCCTTTCTCCTGTCCACACCACTACAGCCCACCATGGCTTCCTCGCGCTCCAGCGTTCTTCAGGACGGGCGAACGACGAACCACAAGGAGATGGCAGCCATTGCTGCCGACTGGCTGGCCGGCAGCCAGCCGGAGGACGACGACGTCCCAATGGAGAACATGGTAGTCGACGATCCGGCGCCAACCCCCTCCTCCGCGCCATCCTCGCTGGTGCATTGCACCATGACCATAGGCGAGGCCCATGCCCAATATATGGACACGGTGAGGCAGAAGCATGAGGAGCAGTTCTGGAAGGCGCAGGCCGACGCCGCCTACAACCACCATCTCCTCCAGGAGAACCTGCAGGCAGAGGAGCAGATCACCACAGAGTGGGCGGAGTAGGAGGCGATGCTCGACTCGTACCGCTCCGCCCGCGAGGGCCGCCTTGAGCGCTGGTGGTACCGCATGCGGGTGGCGGAGGCTGCGACCGCCTACAAAGAGGGCGAGGAAGCGGGCGAGGCGCTATTTGGCAAGACTGAGAAAGAGGCAGAGGACAATGCCGGCTCCGACGAGTCCTCGCTCCGCTGGCATCAACAAGGCCCTGCTCCACCGAGGCCCCACGGCGCCAACAACGAGGCAGAGGACAGCGCCGGCTCCGCCAAGGCCCCGCCCCGCCAACAACTAGGCAGAGGACATCGCCGGCTCAGCCGAGGCCCCACCCTGCCGGCAACGAGGGGGGATTTCCCCCGCTCCGCCGAGGTGGCGCCCGCCGGCAACGAGACAGGACATCACCGGCCCCGCCGAGGCCCCGCCCCGCCGGCACCGAGGCGGAGGCCCTACTCCGTCGAGGCCCCGCCCCGCTGCCAACGAGGCCGCGCCACATAGAAAATGAGGAATAGTTGAACACGGTAGGTCACCGCCGCTCGGGTCCAAGTAAGGCCACCGCTGCTACCCTCCGGTTGAAGCCAAGCTAGGCGGGTTGACCATTGGCGGCCGATTAGCTTCTTGGCGGCGATATGAAGTCGAAGAGCTATGTTGGAGAAGGACGCTGCTTCTACTTAACTGCTGGTGCATTTGGCTGACTA
The DNA here is from genome assembly GCF_002162155.2 of Triticum dicoccoides. NCBI lineage: Eukaryota > Viridiplantae > Streptophyta > Magnoliopsida > Poales > Poaceae > Triticum > Triticum dicoccoides. Next base: position 336,937,046 of record NC_041383.1, on the reverse strand, counting down.
ACACATGGGCCCAACAGGCATCTGGGCGACATGTTAGTTACACAACTGCACCTGCAGATAAGTCACTGAAGCTTCTGTTTGGCTCAGCCGGACACAGGTGGGTAGCTTCGGTTAATTAATTATACCTCCAGCGCACCCCTTTTTAGTTGAAGATGTATGAAATGTAATGAAATCCGGCATGTTTATATGAAATCCGGCTGGTTATGAATGAACCTATTTCGATTAGTTCGAATTCTTGTACCACTGGCATTGGATGAACATGCAAAACAATACGTACTAGCATTATTCCCAGGGTGATCACCTCGTTTGCAGCAGTTTCACATGTACTCCCTCCGGTCCTTTCTAGTCTGCATACAAGTTTTGTCTGCAGTCAAAGTATCTCTACTTTTACCAATCTTATAGAAAAAAGTATGCACTTTCACAATGTGCGAAGTAAAAAGGAACAGAAGGAGTACAAAGAGTTTGAGCAGCTTTTTAGCGTTCCTGTACATTGCAATCAAACACACAAGCCTGACAATTCATAGAGAACGCTCAAATCAATCGATGATTATGCATCTCAGCGATTCACATATCAGCACCAATATTTACTTCACAACTAAAGAACAAAGAAAAAATTGATCGACGTTGCTGTCAGCAAAGGGCGTCCCATTCGAAAATATCAAACGCATGTCTTCTTGCTAAAATCAATGAGCAAAATTTGACAAGGTTGTCCCATTCCAAAATATCAAATGTCTGTGACTGTGGTATGGGTAGGGTTTGCCATCAGTTCGGACATTAACATGGCACCTCGTGCTAAATAAACCAGTTGTTCTTTTTGTGCAGTTCCACCAAAATCAACCAAATTCATGCGTAGCTTGTATGATTTCGCCCTTATATGTTGCAACTCCTTGAACTTATCGACACCTCCTTTCTTGTGGTGGAAATGAATGATTCGATGTATTCATGAACATTTTGTGTAGTTCCCATTGAAATCAAGCTGAGCACCCCTGTTTGCACAAATACAAAAAAATTGATTAGTATAAAGAAACTGTACTATGAATTGACAATTTAAACAGACACCTACATGGTCCATGTAGAGCACACTTTTAGAAAAATGCAACTCGCCGGAAAGAATCCTAGAACAACATTGTACTCGCGCATCACAGCAAGAAAATGGAGATTTGTCAGTCCTTCTGAGTTGAAGTTAGTTTGGTTTTGTGGGGAGTAATGTAACCATCCTTCAACTACTCCTAATGAGAAGATAGATAGGGCTTCTTCATCCTGGCATAATCGGAACTAGTCACTTCACGTACTACATATTCTTCTTCAAAGGAGGATGATCTTGTTGTGCAAAGACAAGAGGACAACTAAATGCTAGCATCCCTGTTTGCTCGAAAAAAAAGGAAAGGAAATATTTAAAACAGCACAGATGAAGCACTTGTCAATGACAATACGACTTTTTCATGACAGTATCTAAATAGTAGCATAACACCAATAGAGATGACAAAGCTCAATCATATGGATGAAATCAGTGGGCGAGTACCAACCTTTGTCAGGAGGCTTATTGTGTAGAGCATACAGATGAAGCACTTCTCCGGAACCATCTATTGCTATCTACTGTGGTGGCCATGCTTACTATATACTCCTCGATTAGTTTAATGTTTCCAACATCTTCTTGTGTGGTTCCACTAAAATATATGGTATCTTCAAAGAAGATCCCTGTTTGCACAAGTAGAGATAATTATGTATTACATTAAGAGTGGTATCAAATCAGTGGCAAAACGATTGCTCATTCCAGCCATAGCAATAAATTAAGATGCAAAACAATATCATTACTTGTGTCATCATAGTTCCAGTGCTTCATTACAGCACCGGGAGTTGATTTTTGTTTTTCTTTCGCTTGTTCTTCCCCTTCATCACTTGGTTCAATAATAGACAAGCTTCGCCTTCAATGTAAGATTTGGCATGTCAATTACGGAGCACAAGTATAGCACTAAACAATGACATTAATTTTCTGATGAAATGGCCAAATACAGGCCAACAGTTGTGAAACATCCTTATCTTACCTCAATGCGATATTACGGTGCACATACAGATTGGAAGTCTTGTCCCCATTTGTGCAGTTCACTAAAATCAAGCAACATTACCATACAAGTAGCACAACATATGAAAGCACACTGCAGAATCATGTGAAAGAAGGCTAGTATTGACCTCTCATGATGCGGAATTCAAACAACTCACAAGACGAAGATCTGAACCAAATTTGCCAACACGGATAGGAAGTAAGATCTCCTCTTGTGAAGTTCCACTAAGATCAAGCAATCAAGCAACGTTGTCGGTGTGACATTTTGGTTGAACTTCACAAAACACTCTTAAAACAAAAGTGTTTTGTGCAGTGCCACAAAAGGTCACAATGGCAACAAGGTGAAGTAGATAACCCTGTTTACACAGAGGTGCAAAGGAAACAACTAGTGGTCAATAAAGGTGGATGACACATAAGCCAACAAAAAGAAGCATCTACCTTATCTAAATGGGAAAGAAAGCAAGACAGTAGCATTTCTCAAATGGTAGCATTGATTAATATTAACAGAGAGATTATATTAACAATAAAATTCGTTAAACATGTAATTTGCTTTTAACTGTGGCATTGCATCAATTTTCCAGTGGCATTATTTGAGGGTGTTTGTTTACAAGGACATTTGGTGTAGGGACTAAAAAAACTCCGTGTCAGTCTCATCTAAACCAAACAGGAGGGACTTTTAGGGACTAAAAGTGGGCATTTGGGACTAAAGAAAGAAGACCCAGAGGGAGAGTCTTTTTGGGACTTTTTTCAATAGTTGCCCCTGCCACGCATCGCACCTTGTCTCTATTAGTTCATTACTAGGGGTAACATGGTCTTTTAGCATGTCATTTAATAACCTCTAGTCCATGCTTAGTCCCTGGAACCAAGCAGGTAGGGACTAGGGAGTTTTTAACCAAACAGGGCCTTAGATTAACAATAGCTAAAGAGTTGCAAGGGATAGTGGATGCACCAGCACCATGTGCATCTACCGATGTACTGGGGTGATGCATAGTCTGTTGCAACAAAGAACAAACAACCAAGGAGCATATTTGTGTTGGTCCCAGTTTTGTTATCTTTAGACACCTTTCCCTATGTGAGCGTAGCAAACCTAGTCCTGCTCAAACTCTATAGCCTTGTCCACCAAAACAAAAGATCAGTTCGTTATAGATGTGCGTACTGCGCTTGTCATTGTTTTCCTGATACATCTCCAACGTATCTATAATTTTTTTATTGTTCCATGCTATTATATTATCTATTTTGGATGTTTACACATATATGTTATTTTTGGGACTAACCTGTTAACCGGAGACCCAGCCCAAATTGTTGTTTTCTTGCCTATTTCAGTGTTTCGAAGGAAAGGAATATCAAACGGAGTCCAAACGGAATGAAACCTTCGGGAGAGTTATTTTTGGAACATACGCAATCCAGAAGACTTGGAGTAGACGTCAGGGAAGCTTCAAGGAGGCCACGAGGGTCCAGGGCGTGCCCTACCCCCTGGGCGCGCCCCCACCCTTGTGGGCCCCTTGTGGCTCCCCTGGCCGACTTCTTTCGCCTATATATATATATATATATGTATACCCCCAAAAACTTCCAGGAGCACCATAGATCGGGAGTTCCGCTGCTGCAAGCCTCTGTAGCCACCAAAAATCAATCGGGACCCTGTTCCGGCACCCTGCCGGAGGGGGATCCCTCACCGGTGGCCATCTTCATCATCCCGGTGCTCTCCATGACGAGGAGGGAGTAGTTCACCCTCGGGGCTGAGGGTAAGTACGAGTAGCTATGTGTTTGATCTCTCTCTCTCTCTCTCTCTCTCTCTCTCTCTCTCTCTTTGTGTGTGTGTGTGTGTGTGTGTCTATCTCATGTTCTTAATTTGGCATGATCTTGATGTACCGCGAGCTTTGCTACTGTAGTTGGATCTTATGATGTTTCTCGCCCTCTACTATCTTGTAAAGGATTGAGTTTTCCCTTTGAAGTTATCTTATCGGATTGAGTCTTTAAGGATTTGAGAACACTTGATGTATGTCTTGCATGTGCTTATCTGTGGTGACAATAGGATATTCACGTGATCTACTTGATGTATGTTTTATTGATCAACTTGCAGGTTCAGTGACCTTGTGAACTTATGCATAGGGGTTGGCACACGTTTTCTTCTTGACTCTTCGGTAGAAACTTTGGGGCACTCTTTAAAGTACTTTGTGTTGGTTTGAATAGATGAATCTGAGATTGTGTGATGCATATCTATAATCATACCCATGGATACTTGAGGTGACATCGGAGTATCTAGGTGACATTAGGGTTTTGGTTGATTTGTGTCTTAAGGTGTTATTCTAGTACGTACTCTATGATAGATCGAATGGAAAGAATAGCTTCGTGTTATTTTACTACAGACTCTTGAATAGATCGATCAGAAAGGATAACTTTGAGGTGGTTTCGTACCCTACAATAATCTCTTCGTTTGTCCTCCGCTATTAGTGACTTTGAAGTGACTCTTTGTTGCATGTTGAGGGATTGTTATATGATCCAATTATGTTATTATTGTTGAGAGAACTTGCACTAGTGAAATTATGAACCCTAGGCCTTGTTTCCTAGCATTGCAATACCGTTTATGCTCACTTTTAACATTAGTTACCTTGCTGTTTTATATTTTCATATTACAAAAACCTATATCTACCATCCATATTGCACTTGTATCACCATCTCTTCTTCGAAATAGTGCACCTATACAATTTACCATTGTATTGGGTGTGTTGGGGACACAAGAGACTCTTTGTTATTTGGTTGTAGGGTTGTTTGAGAGAGACCATATTCATCCTACACCTCCCACGGATTGATAAACCTTAGGTCATCCACTTGAGGGAAATTTGCTACTGTCCTACAAACCTCTGCACTTGGAGGCCCAACAACGTCTACAAGGAGAAGGTTGTGTAGTAGACATCAAGCTCTTTTCTGGCATCGTTGCTGGGGAGGTGAGTGCTTGACGGTATATCTTTAGATATTGCAATCAAATCTTTTTGTTTCTTGTTTTATCACTAGTTTAGTCTATAAACGAAAACTACAAAAAATGGAATTAAGGTTGCCTCATAAGCTTCATCTTTTTAATGTCTTTCGTGAAAATGATGGGAAGGAAAATTGTGCTCAAGTACTAGAAGAAGAATTACATAGAATGCTTGGCATAAAATATGTGAATGATGAGCATGATTGCAATGTTGTTAGTATGAATTCTTTGAATACCCATGATGCTAATGATATGCAAATCCACAAGCTTGGGGATGCTATGTTTGATGAAGATGATATGTTTAGTCTCCTAAATTTTGATGAGAATATTTATTATGATGAAAGGATGCCTCCTATTTATGATGATTATATTGATGAAAGTGGGTTTGGAAGAGTGTGAACTTTAGGAAGTAATGATCCCACTATTTTGGAGGATGTTGAATATTATTGTGATAATTATGAAAGTGGATTTGGAGAGGTCATGACTTTATTTAGTGATGAATCCACTATTTCAGAAGAGGTTCCAATTGATTATGAGAACAAAGTTTCTATCTATGATGATTATTGTGATGACTTGTATGCTATTAAGAATAATGATAACCATGAAACTTGTCATCATGATTTTAGTTTTCAATTGGATTATGCCTCACATGATAATTATTTTGTTGAGTTTGCTCCCACTACTATTCATGAGAAGAATTTTGCTTATGTGGAGAGTAATAAAATTTCTATGCTTGTAGATCATGAAAAGAATGCTTTATGCGATAGTTATATTGTTGAATTCATTCATGATGCTACTGAAAATTATTATGAGGGAGGAATATATGCTTGTAGGAATTGCAATAATACCAAGTTTCCTCTCTATGTGCTTAAAGTTTTGAAGTTATGCTTGTTTAGCCTTCCTATGTTAGTTGATTATTGTTCCCATAAGTTGTTTGATCACAAAATCACTATGCATAGGAAGTGGGTTAGACTTAAATTTGCTAGTCATATTATTCATGATGCTCTCTTTATGTTTCAATTCTTATCTTTTATGTGAGCATCATTTGAAATCATCCTGCCTAGCTAGGGGCGTTAAACTTTAGCGCTTCTTGGGAGACAACCCAATATATACCCTTACTGTTTTTGTGTGTCCACATGATTATGCTACTGTATTAATCATGTTTTATAGCTTTTGTTTCAATAAAGTGCCAAGTAAGACCTTTAGGATAGCTTACGGTGATAGTTGTGTTGATCCTGCTGAAAATCAGAAACTTTTGCGCCTAGTAAATTAGTTTTGATAATTCACATAAACGTTCTTTTGATCTGATTCTTCTTTCTATGGATTGGTACACAAAGTTCTCAGGTGTTCCTAATTTGGCAGGATTTTTGGAGTTGCATAGGTATACGTTTGATACAGATTACTACAGACTGTTCTGTTTTTGACAGATTATGTTTTCTATGTGTTGTTTGCTTATTTTGATGAATCTATGAGTAGTATCGGAGGGTATGAACCATAGAAAAGTTGGAATATAGTAGATATTACACCGATATAAATTTAGAATGAGTTCAAAACAGTACCTAAGTGGTGATTTATTTTCTTATACTAACGGAGCTTACGAGTTTTATGTTGAGTTTTGTGTTGTGAAGTTTTCAAGTTTTGGGTAAAGAGTCGATGGACTATGGAATAAGGAGTGGCAAGAGCCTAAGCTTGGGGATGCCCAAGGCACCCCAAGGTAATATTCAAGGACAACCAAGAGCCTAAGCTTGGGGATGCCCCGGATGGCATCCCCTCTTTCGTCTTTGTTCGTCGGTAATTTTACTTGGAGCTATATTTTTATTCACCACATGATATGTGTTTTGCTTGAAGCGTCATTTTATTTCTTTTGTTTTGATTGTTGTTTGAATAAAATACTAAGATCTGAAATTCTTAAATGTTAGAGAGTCTTCACATAGTTGCATAATTTTCCGACTACTCATTGATCTTCACTTATATTTTTCGGAGTAGTTTGTCATTTGCTCTAGTGCTTCACTTATATCCTTTTAGAGCACGGCGGTGGTTTTATTTTGAAGAAATAGATGAACTCGCATGCTTCACTTATATTATTTTGAGAGTCTTGAACAGCATGGTAATTTGCTTTGGTTAGGAATTTAGTCCTAATATGATGGGCGTCCAAGTTGGGTATAATAAAAACTATCATATAGAGTGCATTGAACGCTGTGATCAATTTGATGCTTGATGATTGTTTTGAGATATGAGGATGGTAATATTAGAGACATGCTAGTTGGGTAATTGTGAATTTGAGGAATACTTGTGTTAAAGTTTGTGATTCCCGTAGCATGCACGTATGGTGAACCGTTATGTGATGAAGTTGCAGCATGATTTATTTATTGATTGTCTTCCTTATGAGTGGCGTCGGGGACGAGCGATGGTCTTTTCCTACGAATCTATCCCCCTAGGAGCATGCACATAGTACTTAGTTTTGATAACTTGTAGATTTTTGCAATAAGTATATGAGTTCTTTATGAGTAATGTTGAGTCCATGGATTATACGCACTCTCACCCTTCCACCATTGCTAGCCTCTCTTGTGCCGCGCAACTTTCGCCGGTACCATACACCCACCATATACCTTCCTCAAAACAGCCACCATACCTACCTATTATGGCATTTCCATAGCCATTCCGAGATATATTGCCATGCAACTTTCCACCGTTCCGCTTATTATGACACGCTCCATCATTGTGATATTGCTTTTGCATGATCATGTAGTTGACATCGTATTTGTGGCAAAGCCACCTTTATAATTTTTTCATACATGTCGCCCTTGATTCATTGCATGTCCTAGTACACCGCTAGAGGCATCCACATAGAGTCATATTTTGTTCTAAGTATTGAGTTGTAAATCTTGAGTTGTAAGTAAATAAAAGTGTGATGATCTTCATTATTAGAGCATTGTCCCAAGTGAGGAAAGGATGATGGAGACTATGATTCCCCCACAAGTCGGTATGAGACTTCGTACTTTTATGAAAATAAAAGAGGCCAAAGAAGCCAAAAAAATAGGCCCAAGAAGCCCACCAAAAAAATGAGAGAAAAAGAGAGAAGGGACAATGTTACTATCCTTTTTCCACACTTGTGCTTCAAAGTAGCACCATGATCCATGATAGAGAGTCTCCTATGTTGTCGCTTTCATATACTAGTGGGAATTTTACATTATAGAACTTGGCTTGTATATTCCAATGATGGGCTTCCTCAAAATGCCCTAGGTCTTCGTGAGCAACCAAGTTGGATGCACACCCACTTAGTTTCTTTTGTTGAGCTTCCATACACTTATAGCTCTAGTGCATCTGTTGCATGGCAATCCCTACTCACTCACATTGATATCTATTAATGGGCATCTCCATAGCCCGTTGATATGCCTAGTTGATGTGAGACTATCTTCCTCCTTTTTGTCTTCTCCACAACCACCATTCTATTCACATATAGTGCTATGTCCATGGCTCACACAAATGTACTGCGTGAAAGTTGAAAAAGTTTGATAACATCAAAGTATGAAACAATTGCTTGGCTTGTCATCAGGGTTGTGCATGATTCAAATACTTTCTGTGATGAAGATAGAGCATAGCCAGACTATATGAGTTTGTAGGGATAGCTTTCTTTAGCCATGTTATTTTGAGAAGACGTGATTGCTTTGTTAGTATGCTTGAAGTATTATTGTGTTCATGTCAATATGAACTTTTATCTTGAATCATTTGGATCTGAACATTCATGCTACAATAAAGAAAATTACATTGAGAAATATGCTAGGTAGCATTCCACATCAAAAATTCTGTTTTTATCACTTACCTACTCGAGGACGAGCAGGAATTAAGCTTGGGGATGCTTGATACGTCTCCAACGTATCTATAATTTTTTATTGTTCCATGCTATTATATTATCTGTTTTGGATGTTTATGGGCTTTATTATACACTTTATATTATTTTTGGGACTAATCTATTAACCGGAGGCCCAGCCCAAATTGTTGTTTTCTTGCCTATTTTAGTGTTTCAAAGAAAAGGAATATCAAATGGAGTCCAAACGGAATGAAACCTTTGGGAGAGTTAATTTTTGGAACAAACGCAATCCAGAAGACTTGGAGTAGATGTCAGGGAAGCTTCGAGGAGGCCACAAGGGTCCAGGGCACGCGCCCCACTCTCGTGGGCCCCTCGTGGCTCCTGACCGACTTCTTTCGCCTATATATATCCATATACCCCAAAATCTTCCATGGGCACAATAGTATCGGCGTTCTGGGAACGGGAGTCCCCAGACTTGCCTGCGTGCGGCTTGCGGCGTGGCTCAAGGGGTGGCCCAGTATGTCCTGTCTTCATCAACCCAAGCTCAAGACCCTCGCGAGGGGCCAAGCCTCGCGGGGTGGATGATGCAAGGCTTCCTCAGGGGCGGCCTCACCAGGCAAGCTCGCGAGGAGGCAGAGAGATCAAGGCAAGGAGTACCTCGCGAGGTGCTCGTGACGCAAGCCATGACGATCGAGCCTAGGCAGGTGCCAGGCGGGCGCCAGTCGGTGCAGTGTCCTTGTTTCCTCTTTGGTGCGAAGGGAGCAAGCGCAGGCGCGGAGTACCAAGGCATCAAGCAAAGGTTACCATATCGGTGCAACAAGACCAAGACCAGCAGGACGGTAGGACGGAGGTCACCGTGGAGCCCAAGACGTTGTCATTGCCAGTGCCTTTGGCAGTCGAAGACCAACTTTAGTCAGGCTAACTTGTACTAGCTGTCCCCCTTCAAAATGGCCGTTGTTGGCTCCCTTACCGCTCAATGTTTGGGAAGAGGACCAGGGCCTCTATATATACAGATAGCCACCACAGTAGAGAGAGGATCATCTAGATCTCACCTAGAGCCAACAGAGACGGAGCCATTCCTCTCCAAGCACACCGCCACAAGAACACCCCTCGCGAGGCTGTTCTTCCTCTGTACTGTTCATCATTAGCCCCAGAGGCAATCCACCACCACACACTAGAGTAGGGTATTACACCACAACGATGGCCCGAACTAGTATAAACCTTGTGTCCCTTGTGTTGTGCATCGTGTAGCTTAGATTCGCGGAGAGGCTTTGGGACACGGATTGATAGGGAGAAGATCTTCATGCGCACCCCAGAGTTCGAACCTTAAGGGTTTAGCCAGAACCCGATATCCGACATTTGGCGTGCCAGGTAGGTGTGCGCTGAAATCCTCTTTCCGCCAATCTGCATTCCACTGCTTCGTCGCATCCATGTCCGGCAACCCGACGGCCAACGCCGACTGCTGGGCGGCATGGCCTGCCCATGTCGTGCCGCCTGCCCAAGGTGACCTCAACCCTGTGCCTCAGGCAGCCCGCGCTCCGTAGAACGCTGTGGGGCACGGGCGACGCGGCCAAGCGTCGCCTGCCCTCACTCTGCGGCAGGTGCGGTCAGCAGCAAGGGCCTCAAACCACGCCGCGGCCACAGCGCCGCACACCCAGTGGGAGCAGGCGAACATGAAGGCCGCGCTCATGGTGGCTCGGGAACTGCTATGGTGCAGGCTGCAAGAAAGCGGCCATGACGTGCTGCTGGAGCACGGCGCCGAGCTCCTGGATGCTGCAGCTTCAGGGGCGCCTCCCTTCGGCGTCCAGCTTCCACCCCAGGCCCCGGGCGGATCATACAGCGGGCCCATCCGCGCCCGTGCGCCCTCAGGCGTACCCCAAGGCTTCATCAACACCAGCTCTACCATCAGCACCGAGCGTCAAGCGGCACCAGCACTGCCCCTAGTGAGAGAGGGCATGCGCATCGCCGCCTATGGCCCGGGCGGGCGGCCGCCCTATCGCCCCCAAGACGGCGCTTCGAGCCAAGCTGCGTGGAACATGGGGCACTACAACGAAGCCTTCGGGGTGGCAGCCTTGGAGGCTTACGTGCCCCACATGAAGACCACGGCTCGTTCCTCAGGCCAGGCTGGGGAGAAGAGACGCCAGAAGCCGAGCCTTTTCAGTAGCCTCAAGGGAGCCTCGCCAACCGCGTCGGCGGTAGCAGCTATCGGGTACCGCTAATTCCTCAGGAGCAAGCTTATGCTAACCATGGGTCGCAGGAAGTCCAGGTCACTGCAGCGGAAGGCTGCCCCAGCTTGTTAGCCACCCTCCCGCCAGGAGGAGAACACTTGGGGCTGCAGGAGAGGGATCGGGAGCCAGGCCCCTCCCCACGGCGCGCGGAGCAAGGTGTTTCTCGGAGGTAGGCCCTCTGCTGGGGAGGTGCCGCAAGGCCTGCCCCCGGCAGAGGACCCATGGTTGTCGGGGGAACCGTTGGTGTCCCCTTTACCCCATTGGCATCGCCCTTGGTTTCCGGTCGCCGTCAATGGCGGTCGAGGGTGGCGCAAGGCGGGGCCCTCATCTGGCAATATGAAGCAAGGCCGGTACCTGTGAAGAAGGCCCAATGCCTGTGAAGCTCGCCGCCCGTGACACTCTCATGTAATAATGAGTTGGGGTTGTACACGCCCCGGAGTCTCTAGAGAGCCGCCCTTGGGCCTCGGGGGCTCCCTCCCACGCCCAGTGGAAGCACTTAGCTCCCCGCTGGTGAGAACACGTCGAAGACTAGACTAGGTGCCGGACGCGGCCTTTTGTTTTTCCCCTCCTTTTATGTGGTCGATCTTTCTCGCTTCGGATTTAAGTTGAAGTTGAATTTGTGTTGCGTATGCAGGGAGGGGTGTCTTGTCTTATTCGCGTGATTTCTCATGTTACGGTTTCTGCCCAAGCTGGAATTCGCACTAGCTTCCTCCCCCTCTCAAGCCCCTCATGGGCTGGGTTGGGTTCAGCATACTCGCGCATGTCGCCCTGCGGCCAGCACCCGCTATCGCGAGGCTCTCACCAAATGGTCAGCAGGTCTCCCGAAGGACCCTCGGGGAATCACCACAAGCCTGTTCAGGGCTTGCCCGGGATAAAGGTAAATTACAGCAACTAACCTGTCACGAGGCCCGTAGCATCATGCCGGCACACATTCAGCATTGTTCCTAAAGGCGTGAGGACAACAATCTTTCTTACATGAGGGGCTTCCCCTCCCAAAAATGCTCTTACAACCTTCAGGGCCATGCCTGAGCTTTTTGTGTGCAGGATAAACAGCAAAGGGATACAGGATCAATCAGACATGTCGCTCACCACATCCTCTTGGTTGCCTCCGGAGGCGTCACTGGCGCCGCTGTCAGTGTCACTGGCGTCGCCGTCGCCGCCACCGACGCCATCTTTGTCGTCGTTCACCATGTCACCTTCATCCACAGCAACTACCACACCGTCATCATCAGAGGTGAAGGCCCGGACAAGTGCATCCACGTTGTCCTCCACCCACCGCGCCAGGTCACCTCGAATGGCCACGGGCACCGGAGCGATGAAGCGTCGAAGTCAAAATGAGTATCCCTATCCTGAAGGTGGCCGAAGACACGAGAGAATGCACGGGCGAGCTGTTGGAAATATGCCCTAGAGGCAATAATAAATTAGTTATTATTATTATATTTCCTTGTTCATGATAATTGTTTATTATCCATGCTATAATTGTATTGATAGGAAACTCAGATACATGTGTGGATACATAGACAACACCATGTCCCTAGTAAGCCTCTAGTTGACTAGCTTGTTGATCAATAGATGGTTACGGTTTCCTGACCATGGACATTGGATGTCGTTGATAACGGGATCACATCATTAAGAGAATGATGTGATGGACAAGACCCAATCCTAAGCCTAGCACAAAGATCATGTAGTTCGTATGCTAAAGCTTTTCTAAAGTCAAGTATCATTTCCTTAGACCATGAGATTGTGCAACTCCCGGATACTGTAGAATGCTTTGGGTGTACCAAACGTCACAACGTAACTGGGTGGCTATAAAGGTGCACTACGGGTATCTCCGAAAGTGTCTGTTGGGTTGGCACGAATAGAGACTAGGATTTGTCACTCCGTGTGACGGAGCGGTATCTCTGGGCCCACTCGGCAAGACATCATCATAATGTGCACAATGTGACCAAGGGTTTGATCATGGGACGATGTGTTACGGAACGAGTAAAGAGACTTGCCGGTAATGAGATTGAACAAGGTATCGGGATACCGACGATCGAATCTCGGGCAAGTCGCTAGACAAAGCGAATTGAATACGGGATTGATTGAATCATCGACATCGTGGTTCATCCAATGAGATCATAGTGGAACATGTGCGAGCCAACATGGGTATCCAGATCCCTCTGTTGGTTATTGGCCGGAGAGTTGTCTCGGTCATGTCTACGTGTCTCCCGAACCTGTAGGGCCTACACACTTAAGGTTCGATGACGCTAGGGTTATATGGAATAGATGTACGTGGTTACCGAATGTTGTTTTGAGTCCCGGATGAGATCCCGGATGTCATGAGGAGTTCCGGAATGGTCCGGAGGTAAAGATTTATATATGGGAAGTCCTGCTTTGGTCACCGGAAAAGTTTCGGGTGCTATCGCTAACGTACGGGGACCACCGGGAGGGTCCCGGGGGTCCACCCGGTGGGGCCACCAGCCCCAGAAGGCTGCGTGGGCCAAGTGTGGGAGGGGACCAGCTCCAGGTCGGCTGGTGCGCCCCCCCACCAAGGCCCAAGGTGCAGGGAGAGTGGGAGGGGGCAAACCCTAGGTCCAGATGGGCCCTAAGGCCCATCCTACGTCCGCCCCCCCTCTCTCCCCCCTTGGCCGCCACCTAGATTGGATCTGGGGGCTGCCGACACCCCTAGGGAGGGAACCCTAGGTGGGGGCGCGGCCCCTCCTCTCCCCTTATATATACTTGAGGTTTGGGGGCAGCCCAAGACATGATTTGATCTCCCTCTTGGCGCAGCCCTACCCCTTTCCCTCCTTGTCTCTTGCGGTGCTTGGCGAAGCCCTGCTGGAGTGCCATGCTCCTCCACCACCACCACGCCGTCGTGCTGCTTCTGGACGGAGTCTTCCCCAACCTCTCCCTCTCTCCTTGTTGGATCAAGGCATGGGATACGTCACCGGGCTGCATGTGTGTTGAACGCGGAGGTGCCGTCCGTTCGGCACTAGGATCATCGGTGATTTGGATCACGACGAGTACGACTCCATCAACCCCGTTCACTTGAATGCTTCCGCTTAGCGATCTACAAGGGTATGTAGATGCACTCCCCTTCCCTCGTTACTAGATTACTCCATAGATTGATCTTGGTGATGCGTAGAAAATTTTGAATTTCTACTACGTTCCCCAACAGTGGCATCATGAGCTAGGTCTATTCGTAGTTTCTATGCAGAGTAGAACACAAGTTGTTGTGGGTGTTGATTTTGTTCAATATGCTTACCGTTACTAGTCCAATCTTGTTTCGACGGTATTGTGGGATGAAGCGGCCCGGACCGACCTTACACGTACACTTACGTGAGACAGGTTCCACTGACTGACATGCACTTGTTGCATAAGGTGGCTAGCGGGTGCCAGTCTCTCCCACTTTAGTCGGATCGGATTCGATGAAAAGGGTCCTTATGAAGGGTAAATAGCAATTAGCACATCACGCTGTGGTTTTTGCGTAGGTAAGAAACATTCTTGCTAGAAACCCATAGCAGCCACGTAAAACATGCAAACAACAATTAGAGGACGTCTAACTTGTTTTTGCAGGGTATGCTATGTGATGTGATATGGCCAAAAAGAATGTGATGAATGATATGTGATGCAAGAGATTGATCATGTTCTTGTAATAGGAATCACGACTTGCATGTCGATGAGTATGACAACCGGCAGGAGCCATAGGAGTTGTCTTAATTTATTGTATGACCTCCGTGTCAATGAACAATGCCATGTAATTACTTTACTTTATTGCTAAACCGTTAGCCATAGTGGTAGAAGTAATAGTTGGCAAGACAACTTCATGGAGACACGATGATGGAGATCATGGTGTCATGCCGGTGACGATGATGATCATGGAGCCCCGAAGATGGAGATCAAAAGGAGCAAAATGATATTGGCCATATCATGTCACTTTTGATTGCATGTGATGTTTATCATGTTTATGCATCTTATTTGCTTAGAACGATGGTACTAAATAAGATGATCCCTCATTAAAATTTCAAGAAAGTGTTCCCCCTAACTGTGCACCGTTGCGAAAGTTCATTGTTTCGAAGCACCACGTGATGATCGGGAGTGATAGATTCTAACGTTCACATACAACGGGTGTAAGCCAGACTTACACACGCAAAACACTTAGGTTGACTTGACGAGCCTAGCATGTACAGACATGGCCTCGGAACACAAGAGATCGAAAGGTCGTGCATGAGTCATATGGTAGATACGATCAACATGAAGATGTTCACCGATGATGACTAATCCATCTCACGTGATGATCGGACATGGCCTAGTTAACTCGGATCATGTAATCACTTAGATGACTAGAGGGATGTCTATCTGAGTGGGAGTTCATAAGATGAACTTAATTATCCTGAACATAGTCAAAAGGTTTTTGCAAATTATGTCATAGATCGCGCTTTAGTTTTACTGTTTTAGATATGTTCCTAGAGAAAAATTTAGTTGAAAGCTGATAGTAGCAATTATGCGGACTAGGTCCGTAAACTGAGGATTGTCCTCGTTGCTTCGAAGAAGGCTTATGTCCTTAATGCACCGCTCAGTGTGTTGAACCTCGAATGTCGTCTGTGGATGTTGCGAACATCTGACATGCACGTTTTGATAACTACATGATAGTTCAGTGATGTTAAACGGTTTAGAGTTGAGGCACCGAAGACGATTTCGAAACATCGTGAAACATATGAGATGTTTTGAGGGCTGAAACTGGGATTTTAGGCTCGTGCCCACGGCAAGAGGTATAAGACCTCCGACGAGTCTCTTAGCCTGCAAACTAAGGGAGAAAAGCTCAATCGTTGAGCTTGTGCTCAGATTGTCTGAGTACCACAATCACTTGAATCAAGTGGGAGTTAATCTTCCAGATGAGATAGTGATGTTACTCCAAAGTCATTGCCACCAAGCTGCTAAAGCTCCGTGATGAACTATAACATATTAGGGATAGAGATGATGATCCTTGAAATATTCGCGATGTTTGACACCGCGAAAGTAGAAATAAAGAAGGAGTGTCAATTGTTGATGGTTAGTGAAACCACTAGTTTCAAGAAGGGCAAGGGCAAGAAGGGATACTTCATGAAACGGCAAATCAGCTGCTGCTCTAGTGAAGAAACCCAAGGTTGAACCCAAACCCGAGACTAAGTGCTTCTGTAATAAGGGAAACAGTCACTAGAGCGGAATTACCCTAGATACTTGCTAGATGAGAAGGCTGGCAAGGTCGATATAAGTATATTGGATATACATTATGTTAATGTGTACTTTACTAGTACTCCTAGTAGCACCAGGGCATTAGATACCGGTTCGGTTGCTAAGTGTTAGTAACTCGAAATAAAAGCTACGAAATAAATGGAGACTAGTTAAAGGTGAGCTGACGATATGTGTTGGAAGTGTTTCCAAGCTTGATGTGATCAAGCATCGCATGCTACCTCTACCATCGAGATTGGTGTTAAACCTAAATAATTGTTATTCGGTCTTTGCGTTGAGCATAGACATGATTGGATTATGTCTATCGCAATACGGTTATTCATTTAAGGAGAATAATGGTTACTCTATTTATTTGAATAATACCTTCAATGGTCTTGCACCTAAAATGAATGGTCTATTGAATCTCGATCATAGTGATACACATGTTCATGCCAAAAGATATAAGATAGTAATGATAGTACCACCTACTTGTGGCACTGCCATGTAAGTCATACTGGTATAAAATGCATGAAGAAGCTCCATGTTGATGGATCTTTGGACTCACTCGTTTTTGAAAAGTTTGAGACATGCGAACCATGTCTATTGGTGTATATGCATGAAGAAACTCCATGCAAATGGACCGTTTGGACTCACTTGATTTCGAATCACTTGAGACATGCAAATCATACCACATGGGCAAGATGACTGAAAGCCTCATTTTCAGTAAAATGGAACAAGAAAGCAACTTGTTGGAAGTAATACATTTTGATGTGTGCAGTCAAATGAGTGTTGAGGCAAGCAGTGGATATCGTTATGTTCTTACTTCATGGATGATTTGAGTAGATACTGAGTATATTTACTTGATGAAATACAAGTCTAAATTATTGAATGGTTCAAGTAATTTCAGAGTGAAGTTGAAGATCATCGTGACAAGAGGATAAAATATCTATGATATGATCATAGAGATGAGTATCTGAGTTACGAGCTTTGGCATGCAATTAAGACATTGTGGAAATTGTTTCACAATTAATACCGCCTGGAACACCATAGTGTGATGGTGTGTCCGAAAATCATAGTTGCACCCTATTGGATATGGTGCGTACCTTGATGTCTCTTATCGAATTATCACTATCGTTCATGGGTTAGGCATTAGAGACAACCGCACTCACTTTAATAGGGCACCACGTAATTCCGTTGAGATGACACCGTTTGCACTATGGTTTGGAGAAACCTAAGTTGTCGTTTCTTAAAAGTTTGGGGCTGCGACGCTTATGTGAAAAAGTTTCAGGTTGATAAGCTCGAACCCAAAGCGGATAAAATGCATCTTCATAGGACACCCAAAAAAGTTGGGTATACCTCCTAATTCAGATCCGAAAGCAATAGGGATTGTTTCTTGAATCGGTTCCTTTCTCGAGGAAAAGTTTGTCTCGGAAAATTGCGTCGGAGGATGGTGGAGACTTGATATGGTTATTGAATCGTCACTGCAACTAGTGTGTAGCAGGGCACGGGAAGTTGTTCCTGTGGCACCTACACCAATTGAAGTGGAAGCTGATGATAGTGATCATGAAGCCTCGGATCAAGTCACTGCCGAACCTCGTAGGATGACAAGGACGCATACTGCTTCAGAGTGGTACGGTAATCCTGTCTTGGAGGTCATGTTGCTACACAACAATGAACCTACGAGCTATGGAGAAGCGATGGTGGACCCGGATTCCGACAAATGGCTCGAGGCCATAAAATCCGAGAGAGGATCCATGTATGAAAACAAAGTGTAGACTTTGGCAGAACTACCCAATGGTCGTAAGGCTGTTGAGTACAGATGGATTTTAGAAGGAAGATGGACAATGATGGTAACTGTCACAATTAAGAAAGCTCGACTTGTCGTTAAGATATTTTCCGACAAGTTCAAGGAGTTGACTACGATGAGACTTTCTCACTCGTAGCGATGCTAAGAGTCTGTTGGAATTATATTAGCAGTTATTGCATTATTTATGAAATCTTGCAGATAGGATGTCAAAACATTGTTTCCTCGACGATTTTCTTGAGGAAAGGTTGTATGTGATACAACCAGAAGGTTTCGACAATCCTGAAAGACGCTAACAAGTATGCAAAGCTCCAGCAATCCTTCTAAGGACTGGAGTAAGCATCTCGGAGTTGGAATGTGCGCTTTGATGAGATGATCAAAGATTTTGGGTTTATACAAAGTTTATGAGAAACTTGTATTTCCAAAGAAGTGAGTGGGAGCACTATAGAATTTCTGATGAGTATATCTTGCTAACATATTGTTGATCAGAAATGTTGTAGAGTTTTTGGAAAGCATATAGGGTTGTTTGAAAAGTGTTTTTCAATAGAAAACCTGGATTAAGCTGCTTGCACATTGAGCATCATGATCTATGAGGATAGATCAAAAACGCTTAATGGTACTTTCAAATGAGCACATACCTTGACATGATCTTGAAGGTGTTCAAGATGGATCAGTCAAAGAAGGAGTTCTTGCCTGAGTTGTAAGGTATGAAGTTAAGACTTAAAGCTTGACCGCGGCAGAATAGAGAGAAATGACGAAGGTCGTCCCCTATGCTTAGACGTAGGCTCCATAGTATGCTATGCTGTGTACCGCACCTGATGTGTGCCTTGCCACATGTCTGGCAAGAGGGTACAAAGGTGATCAAGGAGTGGATCACCAGATAGCGGTCAAAATTATCCTTAGAGGAATAAGGATATGTTTCTCGGTTATGGAGGTGATAAAGAGTTCGACGTAAAGAGTTGCGTTGATGCAAGGTTAACACCTATTCGGATAGCTCTGAGTAGAGAAACTGGATACATATAGTGGAGCAACCATTTGGAATAGCTCCAAGTGGAGCGTGGAAGCAACATTTACAATATGACCTAGAGATTTGCGAAGTACATACGGATCTGAATGTTGTAGACCCGTTGACTAAAACCTCTCTCACAAGCAAAACATGATCAAACCCCAGAACTCATTGAGTCTTAATCACATGATGATGTGAACTAGTTTAGTGACACTAGTAAACTCTTTGGATGTTGGTCACATGGCGATGTGACCTGTGAGTGTTAATCACATGCCGATGTGAACTAGATTATTGACTCTAGTGCAAGTGGGAGACTGTTGGAAATATGCCCTAGAGGCAATAATAAATCAGTTATTATTATTATATTTCCTTGTTCATGATAATCGTTTATTATCCATGCTATAATTGTATTGATAGGAAACTCACATACATGTGTGGATTGAAGGAAATATGCCCTAGAGGCAATAATAAAGTTATTATTTATTTCCTTATAATCATGATAAATGTTTATTATTCATGCTAGAATTGTATTTACCGGAAACATAATACATGTGTGAATACATAGACAAACAAAGTGTCACTAGTATGCCTCTACTTGACTAAGCTCGTTAATCAAAGATGGTTATGTTTCCTAACCATGAACAATGAGTTGTTATTTGATTAACGAGGTCACATCATTAGTAGAATGATCTGATTGACATGACCCATTCCATTAGCTTAGCACCCGATCGTTTAGTATGTTGCTATTGCTTTCTTCATGACTTATACATGTTCCTATGACTATGAGATTATGCAACTCCCGTTTACCGGAGGAACACTTTGGGTACTACCAAACGTCACAACGTAACTGGGTGATTATAAAGGAGTACTACAGGTGTCTCCAATGGTCGATGTTGGGTTGGCGTATTTCGAGATTAGGATTTGTGTCACATCCCTAGCTTCTGGCATTGCTCTAGGCTAGCTTCATGTGTGCATCATGTCTATATTTTTGAAACTTGAATTGAGGAATATTGGAAGCCTCAAAACCCTAAATAAAAGAGGGGCAAAAACCCTAGAAATCTCATTCATTGCTCCAAAAGGCTCTTCTTAAATGTTTGATAATTTTTGGTAAGGGTTCTGGTCCCAACCAAAATATTGAACATTTTTAAGGATTTATTTTTGGGACTTTGAATTTAAATCATTAGCTATTTGAATTTGAATTATATTCATATAATTAGAATATAATTTCAAATACCCCTGAATAAAAGAGAGAGAGAGAAGGACTTACCTGGCCTCACCCGTGCAGCCCACCAGAACCGGCCCAGCCGGCCCAGCCCGCCACCGCTACTCCCCCCCCTGTCGTCTTCCTCTTGCCAGTGGGAGCAGCTGCGTGCTCGCACGCGCGCGGCCGAGGAGGCCACCTCCTCCCTGCCTGGCTGCCTCCTCCTTCCCTGGTCCCTCCCGCGACGCCACGCAGCCCCGACCCCCTCTCACTTCTCCCTCGCTCTCTGGACCTCCCTCCCCCTCGCTCCTCTGTTTCCCCTCCCGCGACCGAACGGAGCCGCCGCCACCGACGAGAGCCACCGTGGCTACCGGCCACCCCACGGCTCACCGACGCCCCAGGAAGCTCCGCCGGTCCTCCCTCTACCTCCTCAACGAGCCACGAGGCCCCGGACGTGCCACAACACCGCCCTCGATGCCTTCTTCAACCTCGGGACCGCCGGCCATCTTCGTCAAATTCGCCGGCTCCGGACCGTCCCCCACCTCGCCGAGCGTCCCCTCGTCATCGCCGTGAGTCACTGACCCTCTCCCCTAACTCAGCATGCTCCCCTCCGTGCCGTAGCGCCGTTCCCCACGAGCACCGAAGCCACCGTCCGCCATTGCTGCTGCACGCATAGCCTCCGTGCTCCCCTGGCCTCACTGAGCTGCTCTTAGTGCTCCCCATGTCTAGCAGGTGCTACCCAGCCTCTCCATTTGCTCACTGATGCACCGTAGCGACGCGCCCGAGCACCACCGAACACCATCGCCGCCAAAGCTCGTCGCCGGCATGAGTTCCGGCGACCCCACGACCTCCCACTCGGTCCTCTGGATGCGCGGGAGCAAGGGCCATCCCCTGGTGCCCTCAGCGCGCCAAACTGACGCCTCTAGCGCAAGTCCGGCGTGCCCCGCCGTGTTCTGTGGTCGCCGTCGGCTGGTCTCCGGCGTGCTGACGTGGCGTCGTCGTTAGGGGCTAATGACCCTGCTAACTAACCCTGTGACACTGACAGCGGGCCCCGTAGCGGGTCAAAGCCCGAGTCAACGCGGGATTAGCCCATGTGTCACTGACGTGTGGACCCCACACGTCAGGTTTGACCTGGGGCGCCCAGTTGACCCTGCTGACGTCACTGTGATGTGGGGCTGACGCAATAAGTATTTTCTGGATTTAAAAATAATCAGGGAATTCCAGAAAATAGCTAAAACTTCAATAAATCATAGAAATTCAACCGTAACTCCAAATTAAATAATTTATATATGAAAAATTATCAGAAAAATTCAAGGAATCCATCTGTACCATTTTCATGCATGTTAGAACAACTTATAGCTGCTGTATAGCACAAATCAATTAAATGGCATTTGAATAATTACATATGGGGTTTGAATTTGAATTTTGTATTCAAACCAACTTCATTTAATCTGTTGCTAGTTGCATTAGCCCAAAACACATTCATTTTGCCATGTCATGATCATGCATCATATTGTGCATTGCATTGATTGTGTTTCTTCTGTGTTTGCCGGTGTTGTTCCCCCTCGGTAGACGTTATACCGACGATGTGATCGTTGACACTGATGAAGACTCAATGTTATCTTCAGAAGTGCCAGGCAAGCAAAACCCCCTTGTTCATTCCGATACAATCCTACTCTCTCGCTCCTGCTCTCTTTTACTGCATTAGGACAACAACGATTCATCTGTTACTTGCTGCGGTAGCTGAACCCCTTTATCCTCTGCATGACCTGTCATTCCACAGTAATTAGATGAAACCCACTAGCATGAGTAGGAGTTGTTTGAGCCCTGTTGTGCCTACTCATTCATGTTTGTTTGTCATGCCTGCTACTGCTTAGAGTTGAGTCAGGTCTGATTCATCGGGGATGAATCAGAGGCGTGTGAACATGTCCTACTGTGTGTGAGCTAAGTGTGTGAACACGATTTGGTAAAGGTAGCGGTGAGAGGCCATGTAGGAGTACATGGTGGGTTGTCTCATTGCAGCCGTCCTCAGGAACTGAGTTCTGTGTTTGTGATCCATGATTCAGCTACTACCACGCATTGGGCCCGAAACCAATGGACCCTCTCGGCTTCTTGATCACCCTTGTCCTCTGTCCAGGAGTTGCAAGTAGTTTCTGGTGTTTGTAGTATGCTGGAGGCCGTGCGCAGCGCTGACCGTAGGGGTGGGCTGTGATGCGGTAGGCACGTGGCACGGTGTACCGGGCGCCCGTTTGGTGTCTCGGGAACCCTGTTCATATCGTTTGGGGCTGTGAGCGAAACTCCGGCCGGATCTCCTCATGGATGGAACCCGAATAGGCGATAAACCTGGACTAGAGACTTGAGTGTTTAGGTAGGCCGTGGCCGACACCCATGTTGGGCTTCCGCTTGAAGGTTGCCGAGTACACGTCGTGTAAACGGCGGTAAGTGGTGAGAGCGTGTGTGAAGAAGTACACCCCTGCAGGGTTATCATCATCTATTCGAATAGCCGTGTCCGCGGAAAAGGACTTCTGGGTTGCTTATACCAGTTCATAGACAAGTGAAAGTGGATACTCTAAAATACGCAAGATAAGCGTGAGTGCTATGGATGGCGTTCTCGTAGGGAGACGGGAGCGGATCCATAGTGGTGTATTGGTTGGTGAATATGTGGACTCGTGTGCGCCACCTCAAAAGAGTTACTTGTAGTCGTAGTTCAGGATAGCCACCGAGTCAAAGCTGGCTTGCTGCAGTCAAACTCCACCATCCCCTTTGTTGATAATGATGCATGGGTAGATAGATCTGATGTAAGTCTTGCTGGGTACATTTGTACTCACGTTTGCCTATTTTATGTTTTGCAGAGAGACTTCGGTCTCACTAGTAGTTCCGCGTGGACTTCGACGTTTAGCTTGTTACCTCAGCTACGATCTTGTGCCCTCGGCAGGATCTGGTAGATAGTCAGGCTTCTCAGCCTTTTCCATTTATAGATGTCTGTACCCAGACATGATAGCTTCCGCTTGTGCTTTGACTTGTATGCTCTAAGTGTTGGGTCATGAGACCCATGTTTGTAATATCTCGCTCCTCGGAGCCTAATGAATAAATTACTTGAGTCGTAGAGTCATGTTGTGATGCCATGTTGTATTTGCACATATCGAGCATATTGTGTGTATGTTATTGAAATGCTTGGTATGTGTGGGATCTGACCATCTAGTTGTTTATCTTTAGTAGCCTCTCTTACCGGGAAATGTCTCCTAGTGTTTCCACTGAGCCATGGTAGCTTGCTACTGCTCCGGAACACTTAGGCTGGCCGGCATGTGTCCTTCTTCGTTCCTGTGTCTGTCCCTTCGGGGAAATGTCACGCTTTGAGTACCGGAGTCCTGTTAGCCCGCTACAGCCCGGTTTACCGGAGTCCTGCTAGCCCAGTGCTACAGCCCGGACCCACTTGCTGATGACCGACACGTTCGAAGCTGGGTCATGGATGCCTGTCCCTGTAAGTCTGTGCCACTTTGGGTTTACGACTAGTCATGTCAGCCCGGGCTCTTTATCATATGGATGCTAGCGACACTGTCATATACGTGTGCCAAAAGGCGCAAACGGTCCCGGGCAAAGGTAAGGCGACACCCGTGGGATACCGTGCGTGAGGCCGCAAAGTGATATGAGGTGTTACCGGCTAGATCGATGTGACATCGAGTCGGGGTCCTGACAGCGTTGGTATCAGAGCTTGACTGCCTGTAGGATTACCAAGCCAAACTGGTCGGAGTTGAGTCTAGAAACTCTTTAGTTATATAAGGGAATTGATTGTGGGATGGAACGTAAGGCTCCTTT
The DNA here is from genome assembly GCF_002162155.2 of Triticum dicoccoides. Lineage (NCBI taxonomy): Eukaryota > Viridiplantae > Streptophyta > Magnoliopsida > Poales > Poaceae > Triticum > Triticum dicoccoides. The sequence goes on along the minus strand of NC_041383.1, from coordinate 336,912,951 downwards.
TACTCCTTATACCTCATGGCCTTCTGATCTGAGTCATCATCTTCTCTTCTACGGGGATTAAGAACTAGGCTATCTCCTCTTTCTATCAGGATCACGCGTTACTAATCCGTAGACTTATAGATTGTTGGATTTAAGCTTGAGTTCAGTTTCTACTACTTCCGTATGTTAATTGTTGATCTCGAAATCTTGATATTGTGCTTCTGAGTGGTTATGCCACCATTTTTGTGAATGTCTCAAATCTTTTCTGAGCATTTACAGCCGTTATGCTGTCCGAGTCATCCCAGGTTTCTAAAGAGTCTGATGCATTTGCAAAATCCTTTCCCTCTGGTTTCGATGTTCCTTTATGCCAGCTCAATCACACTAATTGTTGAGTTGAGGTATTCTATTGCCTCGACATATATGCTGGAGATATTATTATGACCCTAGGTGTCTTAGGGGATCATCTAGTAGTCTAGCCATGATTTATGTTCCAGTGTGATGACTCTGGCCGTCATTATCGAAAGCATCCCGTGATGCCATTTAGTAGTAGGTATTCTATCCCTGGGTTTTGAACCCGAGATTCACCCTACTTGCTTCATGTTGATAGTAATTGCTAGTGCCTTTAGGATATTAGTAACCCTTGCGATAGTCCTTGAAGTCCGTGGTATCTTCTTCTTCCAAATACCATGAACTACTTATGGCAGAAGTTCCTCGTTGAACTGAAATATCACAACAGGATAATTCTTGAGGAGCTCTCCATTCATAAATCGTGACTCTGCCAGTTCTACCTTTCTGCATGGGTTATCCGGAAGAAATATGTTGAACTTGGTTCGACATACTAATCTATGCATCCACAACTCAGAAAATTATATGTTCCTTTGAGTTGTTCTCTTTAGTTGCATTCTGACCCTCGTCTATCAATTGATAGTCAAGAGTATGCGTGTGTTCGTTTATCGATGCCTATTACTCTTGTGGTCCGTCAAGCCATTCTATCGCAGAATGACTAGGAGAAACAAACTCCAGTACCTCTTCCATATCCAGGATTGGGTCAAAGAAGTTGTGCTCCGCAGATCAAATTGCTAATCCAGCTTTTGTTCTATTCTACCTTGGAGTATTACCATCTTTATATCGGGATTGTTATAGGAATTGCACACCATCCTATGAACTCTTGGTACAGTGATACTTCTTGCCATCATTAGTCATTCCTCGGTCTTCGTGTTGATGCAACCGGAATACCGACAAATGAATTGTGATGTGTGAAATCAATACTCCTAGCAACTCCGTTGCTTGGTAGTTAAATGGACAATAACGTCATCCTTAGCGAGTTAACTATTGAATCATCACCCTAAGTTTGATTGTGCTACCTAGTCCATTTTCCTGGTGCACTCTTCGATTGATGAGTTAGGATCTTGTCAAGTCCTCACTCATTTGATCATATCGTCTTGCCCTCAAAAGCAAGATTGTTCTCGAGCTTAGTAACATACCGGTGGTTCGTGACTTTCCAAATATCTTCTTGGAGGTGTTACCGGGTTGTCACCTGACCGCTATGTTGAGTTCGTGATCAAGTTGGTTTCTTGTGAACCACCTTCTCTCCAAGAATCGGTGTTAGATATCCCTGAGCTAGTTGGTTAAGCTAGACAACAACTTGGAGAGTTGGAAGATAAAAGCTTGTCTGACTTAGTTCGTTCCAAAGGGATATTCTTGTGTAGTGTGTGTTGAAGAAAGATGATATCTTCATCGATTGGTCCTTGTGATCAGTTGCTGGACCTATTGTCTTATCAATCCTTTGATTTGAGTGTGGGCTATCGTCAAATCAAGTCAGAACCGACGATGTTCGTAATGTTGTCTTCCTCGTGGTTGGTCCCTCGAGCATACACCATTATATCTTTGGTTCTGACCAATGCTATCACCGTGTTCACATGATGGTGGAAGTTCAGTGATATGGAAATTCCGATGAGTTGTTGTTGAGTCCATTGACAACATCCTTATCTCCTCCATGATGTTGTTGAACATTAAGTTAGTGTTGGAAACTTTTGAAAGCATTTTCTTCATGCTAGCTCATGAAGTACTTGTTTGATGAAAGGAGTGACTTCCCTTGATTCACGTGCATTTTGATGTAAGTTGCCGTCGTGAATTCGAGAAAGTTTGTTTTTGCTCCTTTGGAATCATCCCAAGTCGGTCATGCACGTGCGAAGAATTCTGTGGTCTGTTAGACTGATCATCTTCATTCCATATGTATATCCTAGCACACCAAGCCACTGATTGACTTGTTCAAGGAAAAGAAGTCTATGCTTGGGATCTAATCCATGGACTTGCGTAAAGACTTCGATATCCTCGATGATGGCTCCCAACCAGAACTCGGTAGTGTTTTATTATAAGACTACCACGTGATCATGTTTGTCTGAGGCAGCGTGTTCACATGTTTGTAGCAGAACCAGCTCATGTTTTGGAGCTTGCTATCATAGTTCATTTCCCGAGAATCTCGCAACGTCATCTCGTCGATTTGTGTTGCAAACTTTCATTTTTCTTCCTAAGACTCGATGAGCCTGGAATATCCTAACACCAACCAGAGCTGAATCTCAGGCAGATATGATGGTTGGAACATTTCCCTAAGAACTATAATATTGGTCTCTCGATAACCGGTAAGGTGGATGTCGTGGCCAACACACCCATCCGGTAGACCTATCATTGTAGTATCTTGTTAAGGAAGTTGGCCACCTCCCCATAAGGATTTCGTAGGATTTACCTCCGTAACTGTTTCTTATGGATTCTATTGCTCCCGAAGTCCGACCTTTACTTGATGTTCTAGATATCAAACCATATCTATGAATGGGTTACCCTAGCACATCAAGGAGAACATTAGAAGCGGAGTGCTAAATGTCTCTCGGTCGATCATCCAGATTTTATCTCCTTGGCCCCGCCAGGGGTGAAATTTGAGAAGGTGTTATCTTCCTTTGCATCTGCATCATCCATCATCATTCATCATGGTAGCAAGTTGTGTTGCCAGGATCCTTGACACGGATGTTGGTAAAACCTTGATGAATATGGAAATGCTCAAGTTCTTGAGAGCACGCTCAAGCGCTAGGTGTTATCTTCGGCATTAACTGGGGATCCTCTCCGTTTCCTCGACATGCTATGACCTACTCAAACAGTGAATTCACTCCCTATTGTTGGGTTCTTCCCCAGTTACCAGAATCATTCCTAGCATTTGCATTCTGTTCCTAGCTTGCACCGCCAATGTGCCATTCTACCATGGGTCTCTTCCATTTCCGGTGACAAGCAAATTCATCCATTACGTTGTCTTCAACAAGGTAATCCACATCATCCAAGTTTGAGTATGCCATTCTACCGAACCCCTCTAAATGATCGATTATGATTTGCCTTAAGCTGGTATAAAGAGTTTCAATGATCTCTGAATCAAAGGTAATTCTTTTTTCACTTAAGGGGAGATATTTACGAGTCACGGTTCCGAAGGTGTCTCGTTGTGGTATCATGGCAACTCAACTCCTCGCTACGTTGACAACCGATTACCACCTTCTTAAGTGTGGAATTGTTGTCCACCTAGTGAACCTTCGTCATCCGTTTCTTTCCACCCCTCTTGATGTGTATCTCGTGTCTCAACCCGAGAGATGGTCCTATGTCTCATTCCGTGAGTTGTTCGATCTTCAAGAAGATCGACCCTTCTAGAGTCTCCTTCTTCCCTCCATGTCATGTTGGCAGGATTTCTCAGAACAAGACATCAAGACAATGATGGTGAATGAATCAACGTTCAACTGAAGTGCACCCTGGATCGTGAAGATTGTACTAGTTTGCGTTTCCCCTTCATCCTACCCTACGCTTGAATCTCGAGACGAGATTCTTGTTTAGTGGGGGTGAGTTGTTACATCCCTAGCTTCTGGCATTGCTCTAGGCTAGCTTCATGTGTGCATCATGTCTATATTTTTGAAACTTGAATTGAGGAATATTGGAAGCCTCAAAACCCTAAATAAAAGAGGGGCAAAAACCCTAGAAATCTCATTCATTGCTCCAAAAGGCTCTTCTTAAATGTTTGATAATTTTTGGTAAGGGTTCTGGTCCCAACCAAAATATTGAACATTTTTAAAGATTTATTTTTGGGACTTTGAATTTAAATCATTAGCTATTTGAATTTGAATTATATTCATATAATTAGAATATAATTTCAAATACCCCTGAAATATTTTATGAGCTTTTGGAAAAGTCCATCTAGCCAAATAAAATTATTCAGAGGAGTTTTTGGCATTGTTTGAATTTGTTTAAAATTCAAAACAGTGGCAAAACGAAATTAATAAAACAAAACAGAAGAAAAAAATAAAAGAGAGAGAGAGAAGGACTTACCTGGCCTCACCCGTGCAGCCCACCAGAACCGGCCCAGCCGGCCCAGCCCGCCACCGCTACTCCCCCCCCCCCTGTCGTCTTCCTCTTGCCAGTGGGAGCAGCTGCATGCTCGCACGCGCGCGGCCGAGGAGGCCACCTCCTCCCTGCCTGGC
>NC_041383.1:336872175-336908081 GCF_002162155.2 Triticum dicoccoides | reverse complement strand
GCCACGCAGCCCCGACCCCCTCTCACTTCTCCCTCGCTCTCTGGACCTCCCTCCCCCTCGCTCCTCTGTTTCCCCTCCCGCGACCGAACGGAGCCGCCGCCACCGACGAGAGCCACCGTGGCTACCGGCCACCCCACGGCTCACCGACGCCCCAGGAAGCTCCGCCGGTCCTCCCTCTACCTCCTCAACGAGCCACAAGGCCCCGGACGTGCCACAACACCGCCCTCGATGCCTTCTTCAACCTCGGGACCGCCGGCCATCTTCGTCAAATTCGCCGGCTCCGGACCGTCCCCCACCTCGCCGAGCGTCCCCTCGTCATCGCCGTGAGTCACTGACCCTCTCCCCTCACTCAGCATGCTCCCCTCCGTGCCGTAGCGCCGTTCCCCACGAGCACCGAAGCCACCGTCCGCCATTGCTGCTGCACGCATAGCCTCCGTGCTCCCCTGGCCTCACTGAGCTGCTCTTAGTGCTCCCCATGTCTAGCAGGTGCTGCCCAGCCTCTCCATTTGCTCACTGATGCACCGTAGCGACGCGCCCGAGCACCACCGAACACCATCGCCACCAAAGCTCGTCGCCGGCATGAGTTCCGGCGACCCCACGACCTCCCACTCGGTCCTCTGGATGCGCGGGAGCAAGGGCCATCCCCTGGTGCCCTCAGCGCGCCAAACTGACGCCTCTAGCGCAAGTCCGGCGTGCCCCGCCATGTTCTGTGGTCGCCGTCGGCTGGTCTCCGGCGTGCTGATGTGGCGTCGTCGTTAGGGGCTAATGACCCTGCTAACTAACCCTGTGACACTGACAGCGGGCCCCGTAGCGGGTCAAAGCCCGAGTCAACGCGGGATTAGCCCCTGTGTCACTGACGTGTGGACCCCACACGTCAGGTTTGACCTGGGGCGCCCAGTTGACCCTGCTGACGTCACTGTGACGTGGGGCTGACGCAATAAGTATTTTCTGGATTTAAAAATAATCAGGGAATTCCAGAAAATAGCTAAAACTTCAATAAATCATAGAAATTCAACCGTAACTCCAAATTAAATAATTTATATATGAAAAATTATCAGAAAAATTCAAGGAATCCATCTGTACCATTTTCATGCATGTTAGAACAACTTATAGCTGCTGTATAGCACAAATCAATTAAATGGCATTTGAATAATTACATATGGGGTTTGAATTTGAATTTTGTATTCAAACCAACTTCATTTAATCTGTTGCTAGTTGCATTAGCCCAAAACACATTCATTTTGCCATGTCATGATCATGCATAATATTGTGCATTGCATTGATTGTGTTTCTTCTGTGTTTGCCGGTGTTGTTCCCCCTCGGTAGACGTTATACCGACGATGTGATCGTTGACACTGATGAAGACTCAATGTTATCTTCAGAAGTGCCAGGAAAGCAAAACCCCCTTGTTCATTCCGATACAATCCTACTCTCTCGCTCCTGCTCTCTTTTACTGCATTAGGACAACAACGATTCATCTGTTACTTGCTGCGGTAGCTGAACCCCTTTATCCTCTGCATGACCTGTCATTCCACAGTAATTAGATGAAACCCACTAGCATGAGTAGGAGTTGTTTGAGCCCTGTTGTGCCTACTCATTCATGTTTGTTTGTCATGCCTGCTACTGCTTAGAGTTGAGTCAGGTCTGATTCATCGGGGATGAATCAGAGGCGTGTGAACATGTCCTACTATGTGTGAGCTAAGTGTGTGAACACGATTTGGTAAAGGTAGCGGTGAGAGGCCTTGTAGGAGTACATGGTGGGTTGTCTCATTGCAGCCGTCCTCAGGAACTGAGTTCTGTGTTTGTGATCCATGATTCAGCTACTACCACGCATTGGGCCCGAAACCAATGGACCCTCTCGGCTTCTTGATCACCCTTGTCCTCTGTCCAGGAGTTGCAAGTAGTTTCTGGTGTTTGTAGTATGCTGGAGGCCGTGCGCAGCGCTGACCGTAGGGGTGGGCTGTGATGCGGTAGGCACGTGGCACGGTGTACCGGGCGCCCGTTTGGTGTCTCGGGAACCCTGTTCACATCGTTTGGGGCTGTGAGCGAAACTCCGGCCGGATCTCCTCATGGATGGAACCCGAATAGGCGATAAACCTGGACTAGAGACTTGAGTGTTTAGGTAGGCCGTGGCCGACACCCACGTTGGGCTTCCGCTTGAAGGTTGCCGAGTACACGTTGTGTAAACGGCGGTAAGTGGTGAGAGCGTGTGTGAAGAAGTACACCCCTGCAGGGTTATCATCATCTATTCGAATAGCCGTGTCCGCGGAAAAGGACTTATGGGTTGCTTATACCAGTTCATAGACAAGTGAAAGTGGATACTCTAAAATACGCAAGATAAGCGTGAGTGCTATGGATGGCGTTCTCGTAGGGAGACGGGAGCGGATCCATAGTGGTGTATTGGTTGGTGAATATGTGGACTCGTGTGCGCCACCTCAAAAGAGTTACTTGCAGTCGTAGTTCAGGATAGCCACCGAGTCAAAGCTGGCTTGCTGCAGTCAAACTCCACCATCCCCTTTGTTGATAATGATGCATGGGTAGATAGATCTGATGTAAGTCTTGCTGGGTACATTTGTACTCACGTTTGCCTATTTTATGTTTTGCAGAGAGACTTCGGTCTCACTAGTAGTTCCGCGTGGACTTCGACGTTTAGCTTGTTACCTCAGCTACGATCTTGTGCCCTCGGCAGGATCTGGTAGATAGTCAGGCTTCTCAGCCTTTTCCATTTATAGATGTCTGTACCCAGACATGATAGCTTCCGCTTGTGCTTTGACTTGTATGCTCTGAGTGTTGGGTCATGAGACCCATGTTTGTAATATCTCGCTCCTCGGAGCCTAATGAATAAATTACTTGAGTCGTAGAGTCATGTTGTGATGCCATGTTGTATTTGCACATATCGAGCATATTGTGTGTATGTTATTGAAATGCTTGGTATGTGTGGGATCTGACCATCTAGTTGTTTATCTTTAGTAGCCTCTCTTACCGGGAAATGTCTCCTAGTGTTTCCACTGAGCCATGGTAGCTTGCTACTGCTCCAGAACACTTAGGTTGGCCGGCATGTGTCCTTCTTCGTTCCTGTGTCTGTCCCTTCGGGGAAATGTCACGCTTTGAGTACCGGAGTCCTGTTAGCCCGCTACAGCCCGGTTTACCGGAGTCCTGCTAGCCCAGTGCTACAGCCCGGACCCACTTGCTGATGACCGACACGTTCGAAGCTGGGTCATGGATGCCTGTCCCTGTAAGTCTGTGCCACTTTGGGTTTACGACTAGTCATGTCAGCCCGGGCTCTTTATCATATGGATGCTAGCGACACTGTCATATACGTGTGCCAAAAGGCGCAAACGGTCCCGGGCAAAGGTAAGGCGACACCCGTGGGATACCGTGCGTGAGGCCGCAAAGTGATATGAGGTGTTACCGGCTAGATCGATGTGACATCGAGTCGGGGTCCTGACAATTTGTCACTCCGATTGTCGGAGAGGTATCTCTGGGCCCTCTCGGTAATACACATCACATAAGCCTTGCAAGCATTACAACTAATATGTTAGTTGTGAGATGATGTATTACGGAACGAGTAAAGAGACTTGCCGGTAACGAGATTGAACTAGGTATTGGATACCGACGATCGAATCTCGGGCAAGTAACATACCGATGATAAAGGGAACAACGTATGTTGTTATGCGGTCTGACCGATAAAGATCTTCGTAGAATATGTAGGAGCCAATATGGGCATCCAGGTCCCGCTATTGGTTATTGACCGGAGACGTGTCTCGGTCATGTCTACATTGTTCTTGAACCCGTAGGGTCCGCACGCTTAAGGTTACGATGACAGTTATATTATGAGTTTACATGTTTTGATGTACCGAAGGAGTTCGGAGTCCCGGATGAGATCGGGGACATGACGAGGAGTCTGGAAATGGTCGAGACGTAAAGATTCATATATTGGATGATATGGTTAGGCCAAGGGGTCAAGCCCATGAGGCTTTAGGTCGGTGCAAAAAGGAGTCTTGCGGAGGCCAGGGAGCCAAAAGCCGGAGACCCTGGCGTCTGGCCCTGGGCCAGACGCCGAGGCCCATGGCGTCTGGGCCAGACGCCAAGGATTGTGGCGTTTGGTCCTGGAGTCCGAGTGGGACTCTTGCCTTTCGGGCAAAACCGACTTTGAGGAGGCTTTTGCTCCAAGTTTCGACCCCGGGGCTCAACATATAAATAGAGGGGCAGGGCTAGCACCAAAGAGACAAGAAGTTGATCCACGTGATCTATTCCTTAGCCGTGTGCGGCGCCCCAGCCACCATATTCCTCGATAATACTGTAGCGGAGTTTAGGCGAAGCCCTGCTGCTGTAGTTCATCAAGATCGTCACCACGCCGTCGTGCTGACGGAACTCTTCCCCGACACTTTGCTGGATCGGAGTCCAGGGATCGTCATCGAGCTGAACGTGTGCTCGAACTCGGAGGTGTCGTAGTTTCGGTGCTTGATCGGTTGGATCGAGAAGACGCACGACTACTTCCTCTACGTCGTGTCATCGCTTCCGCAGTCGGTCTGCGTTGGGTACGTAGACAATACTCTCCCCTCGTTGCTATGCATCACATGATCTTGCGTGTGCGTAGGAAAATTTTTGAAATTACTACGAAACCCAACAGTGGCATCCGAGCCAGGTTATTTATGTTGATGTTATATGCACGAGTAGAACACAAGTGAGTTGTGGACGATACAAGTCATACTGCCTACCAGCATGTCATACTTTGGTTCGGCGGTATTGTTGGACGAGACGACCCGGACCAACCTTACGCGTACGCTTACGCGAGACCGGTTCCCTCGACATGCTTTGCACAGAGATGGCTTGCGGGCGACTGCCTCTCCAACTTTAGTTGAACCAAGTATGGCTACGCCCGGTCCTTGCGAAGGTTAAAACGGAGTCTATTTGACAAACTATCGTTGTGGTTTTGATGCGTAGGTGAGATTGGTTCTTACTTAAGCCCGTAAGCAGCCACGTAAAACATGCAACAACAAAGTAGAGGACGTCTAACTTGTTTTTGCAGGGCATGTTGTGATGTGATATGGTCAAGGCATGATGCTGAATTTTATTGTATGAGATGATCATGTTTTGTAACCAAGTTATCGGCAACTGGCAGGAGCCATATGGTTGTCGCTTTATTGTATGCAATGCAATCGCGATGTAATGCTTTACTTTATTACTAAACGGTAGTGATAGTCGTGGAAGCATAAGATTGGCGAGACGACAACGATGCTACGATGGAGATCAAGGTGTCACGCCGGTGACGATGGTGATCATGACGGTGCTTCGGAGATGGAGATCACAAGCACAAGATGATGATGGCCATATCATATCACTTATATTGATTGCATGTGATGTTTATCTTTTTATGCATCTTATCTTGCTTTGATTGACAGTAGCATTATAAGATGATCTCTCACTAAATTATCAAGAAGTGTTCTCCCTGAGTATGCACCGTTGTGAAAGTTCTTCGTGCTGAGACACCACGTGATGATCGGGTGTGATAGGCTCTACGTTCAAATACAACGGGTGCAAAACAGTTGCGCACGCAGAATACTCAGGTTAAACTTGACGAGCCTAGCATATGCAGATATGGCCTCGGAACACGGAGACCGAAAGGTCGAGCGTGAATCATATAGTAGATATGATCAACATAATGATGTTCACCGATGAAACTACTCCATCTCACGTGATGATCGGACATGGTTTAGTTGATTTGGATCACGTGGTCACTTAGAGGATTAGAGGGATGTCTATCTAAGTGGGAGTTCTTTAGTAATATGATTAATCGAACTTAAAATTTATCATGAACTTAGTCCCTGATAGTATCTTGCTTGTTTATGTTGATTGTAGATAGATGGCTCGTGCTGTTGTTCCGTTGAATTTTAATGCGTTCCTTGAGAAAGCAAAGTTGAAATATGATGGTAGCAATTACACGGACTGGGTCCGTAACTTGAGGATTATCCTCATTGCTGCACAGAAGAATTACGTCCTGGAAGCACCGCTGGGTGCCAGTCCTGCTGCTGGAGCAACACCAGATGTTGTGAACATCTGGCAGAGCAAAGCTGATGACTACTCGATAGTTCAGTGTGCCATGCTTTACGGCTTAGAATCGGGACTTCAACGACGTTTTGAACGTCATGGAGCATATGAGATGTTCCAGGAGTTGAAGTTAATATTTCAAGCAAATGCCCGAATTGAGAGATATGAAGTCTCCAATAAGTTCTACAGCTGCAAGATGGAGGAGAACAGTTCTGTCAGTGAGCATATACTCAAAATGTCTGGGTATAATAATCACTTGATTCAATTGGGAGTTAATCTTCCGGATGATTGCGTCATTGACAGAATTCTCCAATCACTGCCACCAAGCTACAAGAGCTTCGTGATGAACTATAATATGCAAGGGATGAACAAGACTATTCCCGAGCTCTTCGCAATGCTGAAAGCTGCGGAGGTAGAAATCAAAAAGGAGCATCAAGTGTTGATGGTTAACAAAACCACTAGTTTCAAGAAAAAGGGCAAAGGAAAGAAGAAAGGGAACTTCGAGAAGAACAGCAAGCCAGTTGCTGCTCAAGAGAAGAAACCCAAGTCTGGACCTAAGCCTGAAACTGAGTGCTTCTACTGCAAGCAGACTGGTCACTGGAAGCGGAACTGCCCCAAGTATTTGGCGGATAAGAAGGATGGCAAGTTGAACAAAGGTATATGTGATATACATGTTATTGATGTGTACCTTACTAATGCTCGCAGTAGCACCTGGGTATTTGATACTGGTTCTGTTGCTAATATTTGCAACTCAAAACAGGGGCTACGGATTAAGCGAAGATTGGCTAAGGACGAGGTGACGATGCGCGTGGGAAACGGTTCCAAAGTCGATGTGATCGCAGTCGGCACGCTACCTCTACATCTACCTTCGGGATTAATATTAGACCTAAGTAATTGTTATTTGGTGCCAGCGTTGAGCATGAACATTATATCTGGATCTTGTTTAATGCGAGACGGTTATTCATTTAAATCGGAGAATAATGGTTGTTCTATTTATATGAGTAATATCTTTTATGGTCATGCACCCTTGAAGAGTGGTCTATTCTTATTAAATCTCGATAGTAGTAATACACATATTCATAATGTTGAAACCAAAAGATGCAGAGTTGATAATGAAAGTGCAACTTATTTGTGGCACTGTCGTTTAGGTCATATTGGTATAAAGCGCATGAAGAAACTCCATACTGATGGACTTTTGGAACCACTTGATTATGAATCACTTGGTACTTGCGAACCGTGCCTCATGGGCAAGATGACTAAAACACCATTCTTCGGTACTATGGAGAGAGCAACAGATTTGTTGGAAATCATACATACCGATGTATGTTGTCCGATGAATATTGAGGCTCGAGGCGGATATCGTTATTTTCTCACCTTCACAGATGATTTGAGCAGATATGGATATATCTACTTAATGAAGCATAAGTCTGAAACATTTGAAAAGTTCAAAGAATTTCAGAGTGAAGTTGAAAATCATCGTAACAAGAAAATAAAGTTTCTACGATCTGATCGTGGAGGAGAATATTTGAGTTACGAGTTTGGTGTACATTTGAAAAACTGTGGAATAGTTTCACAACTCACGCCACCCGGAACACCACAGCGCAATGGTGTGTCCGAACGTCGTAATCGTACTTTACTAGATATGGTGCGATCTATGATGTCTCTTACAGATTTACCGCTATCATTTTGGGGTTATGCTTTAGAGACGGCCGCATTCACGTTAAATAGGGCACCATCAAAATCCGTTGAGACGACGCCTTATGAACTGTGGTTTGGCAAGAAACCAAAGTTGTCGTTTCTTAAAGTTTGGGGCTGGGATGCTTATGTGAAAAAGCTTCAACCTGATAAGCTCGAACCCAAATCGGAGAAATGTGTCTTCATAGGATACCCAAAGGAAACTGTTGGGTACACCTTCTATCACAGATCCGAAGGCAAGACATTCGTTGCTAAGAATGGATCATTTCTAGAGAAGGAGTTTCTCTCGAAAGAAGTGAGTGGGAGGAAAGTGGAACTTGACGAGGTAACTGTACCTGCTCCCTTACTGGAAAGTAGTTCATCACAGAAAACTGTTTCAGTGACACCTACACCAGTTAGTGAGGAAGCCAATGATAATGATCATGAAACTTCAGATCAAGATACTACTGAACTTCGTAGATCAACCAGAGTAAGATCCGCGCCAGAGTGGTACGGTAATCCTGTTCTGGAAGTCATGCTACTAGATCATGATGAACCTACGAACTATGAAGAAGCGATGGTGAGCCCAGATTCCGCAAAGTGGCTTGAAGCCATGAAATCTGAGATGGGATCCATGTATGAGAACAAAGTATGGACTTTGGTTGACTTGCCCGATGATCAGCAAGCAATTGAGAATAAATGGATCTTTAAGAAGAAGACTGACGCTGATGGTAATGTTACTGTCTACAAAGCTCGACTTGTCGCAAAAGGTTTTCGGCAAGTTCAAGGGATTGACTACGATGAGACCTTCTCACCCGTAGCGATGCTTAAGTCCGTCCGAATCATGTTAGCGATTGCCGCATTTTATGATTATGAAATTTGGCAGATGGATGTCAAAACTGCATTCCTGAATGGATTTCTGGAAGAAGAGTTGTATATGATGCAACCGGAAGGTTTTGTCGATCCAAAGGGAGCTAACAAAGTGTGCAAGCTCCAGCGATCCATTTATGGACTGGTGCAAGCCTCTCGGAGTTGGAATAAACGTTTTGATAGTGTGATCAAAGCATTTGGTTTTATACAGACTTTCGGAGAAGCCTGTATTTACAAGAAAGTGAGTGGGAGCTCTGAAGCATTTCTGATATTATATGTGGATGACATATTACTGATTGGAAATGATATAGAATTTCTGGATAGCATAAAGGGATACTTGAATAAAAGTTTTTCAATGAAAGACCTCGGTGAAGCTGCTTACATATTAGGCATTAAGATCTATAGAGATAGATCAAAACGCTTAATTGGACTTTCACAAAGCACATACCTTGACAAAATTTTGAAGAAGTTCAAAATGGATCAAGCGAAGAAAGGGTTCTTGCCTGTGTTACAAGGTGTGAAATTGAGTAAGACTCAATGCCCGACCACTGCAGAAGATAGAGAGAATATGAAAGATGTTCCCTATGCATCAGCCATAGGATCTATCATGTATGCAATGCTGTGTACCAGACCTGATGTATGCCTTGCTATAAGTTTAGCAGGGAGGTACCAAAGTAATCCAGGAGTGGATCACTGGACAGCGGTCAAGAACATCCTGAAATACCTGAAAAGGACTAAGGATATGTTTCTCGTATATGGAGGTGACAAAGAGCTCATCGTAAAAGGTTACGTTGATGCAAGCTTTGACACTGATCCGGACGATTCTAAATCGCAAACCGGATACGTGTTTACATTAAACGGTGGAGCTATCAGTTGGTGCAGTTCTAAACAAAGCGTCGTAGCGGGAACTACATGTGAAGCGGAATACATAGCTGCTTCGGAAGCAGCAAATGAAGGAGTCTGGATGAAGGAGTTCATATCCGATCTAGGTGTCATACCTAGCGCATCGGGTCCAATGAAAATCTTTTGTGACAATACTGGTGCAATTGCCTTGGCAAAGGAATCCAGATTTCACAAAAGGACCAAACACATCAAGAGACGCTTCAACTCCATCCGGGATCTAGTCCAGGTGGGAGACATAGAGATTTGCAAGATACATACGGATCTGAATGTTGCAGACCCGTTGACTAAGCCTCTTCCACGAGCAAAACATGATCAGCACCAAGGCTCCATGGGTGTTAGAATCATTACAGTGTAATCTAGATTATTGACTCTAGTGCAAGTGGGAGACTGAAGGAAATATGCCCTAGAGGCAATAATAAATTTATTATTTATTTCCTTATAATCATGATAAATGTTTATTATTCATGCTAGAATTGTATTTACCGGAAACATAATACATGTGTGAATACATAGACAAACAAAGTGTCACTAGTATGCCTCTACTTGACTAAGCTCGTTAATCAAAGATGGTTATGTTTCCTAACCATGAACAATGAGTTGTTATTTGATTAACGAGGTCACATCATTAGTAGAATGATCTGATTGACATGACCCATTCCATTAGCTTAGCACCCGATCGTTTAGTATGTTGCTATTGCTTTCTTCATGACTTATACATGTTCTTATGACTATGAGATTATGCAACTCCCGTTTACCGGAGGAACACCTTGGGTACTACCAAACGTCACAACGTAACTGGGTGATTATAAAGGAGTACTACAGGTGTCTCCAATGGTCGATGTTGGGTTGGCGTATTTCGAGATTAGGATTTGTCACTCCGATTGTCGGAGAGGTATCTCTGGGCCCTCTCGGTAATACACATCACATAAGCCTTGCAAGCATTACAACTAATATGTTAGTTGTGAGATGATGTATTACGGAACGAGTAAAGAGACTTGCCGGTAACGAGATTGAACTAGGTATTGGATACCGACGATCGAATCTCGGGCAAGTAACATACAGATGATAAAGGGAACAACGTATGTTGTTATGCGGTCTGACCGATAAAGATCTTCGTAGAATATGTAGGAGCCAATATGGGCATCCAGGTCCCGCTATTGGTTATTGACCGGAGACGTGTCTCGGTCATGTCTACATTGTTCTCGAACCCGTAGGGTCCGCACGCTTAAGGTTACGATGACATTTATATTATGAGTTTACATGTTTTGATGTACCGAAGGAGTTCGGAGTCCCGGATGAGATCGGGGACATGACGAGGAGTCTGGAAATGGTCGAGACGTAAAGATTCATATATTGGATGATATGGATAGGCCAAGGGGTCAAGCCCATGAGGCTTTAGGTCGGTGCAAAAAGGAGTCTTGCGGAGGCCAGGGAGCCAAACGCCGGAGACCCTGGCGTCTGGCCCTGGGCCAGACGCCGAGGCCCATGGCGTCTGGGCCAGACGCCAAGGATTGTGGCGTTTGGTCCTGGAGTCCGAGTGGGACTCTTGCCTTTCGGGCAAAACCGACTTTGAGGAGGCTTTTGCTCCAAGTTTCGACCCCGGGGCTCAACATATAAATAGAGGGGCAGGGCTAGCACCAAAGAGACAAGAAGTTGATCCACGTGATCTATTCCTTAGCCGTGTGCGGCGCCCCAGCCACCATATTCCTCGATAATACTGTAGCGGAGTTTAGGCGAATCCCTGCTGCTGTAGTTCATCAAGATCGTCACCACGCCGTCGTGCTGACGGAACTCTTCCCCGACACTTTGCTGGATCGGAGTCCGGGGATCGTCATCGAGTTGAACGTGTGCTCGAACTCGGAGGTGCCGTAGTTTCGGTGCTTGATCGGTTGGATCGAGAAGACGCACGACTACTTCCTCTGCGTCGTGTCATCGCTTCCGCAGTCGGTCTGCGTTGGGTACGTAGACAATACTCTCCCCTCGTTGCTATGCATCACATGATCTTGCGTGTGCGTAGGAAAATTTTTGAAATTACTACGAAACCCAACATGGATACATAGACAACACCATGTCCCTAGTAAGCCTCTAGTTGACTAGCTCGTTGATCAATAGATGGTCACGGTTTCCTGCCATGGACATTGGATGTCGTTGATAACGGGATCACATCATTAGGAGAATGATGTGATGGACAAGACCCAATCCTAAGCCTAGCACAAAGATCGTGTAGTTCGTATGCTAAAGCTTTTCTAATGTCAAGTATCATTTCCTTAGACCATGAGATTGTGCAACTCCCGGATACCGTAGGAATGCTTTGGGTGTACCAAAGGTCACAACATAACTGGGTGGCTATAAAGGTGCACTACGGGTATCTCCGAAAGTGTCTGTTGGGTTGGCACGAATCGAGACTGGGATTTGTCACTCCGTGTGATGGAGAGGTATCTCTGGGCCCACTCGGTAGGACATCGTCATAATATGCACAATGTGACCAAGGGGTTGATCATGGGATGATGTGTTACGGAACGAGTAAAGAGACTTGCCGGTAACGAGATTGAACAAGGTATCGGGATACCGATGATCGAATGTCGGGCAAGTACTATAACGCTAGACAAAGGGAATTGAATACGGGATTGATTGAATCCTCGACATCGTGGTTCATCCGATAAGATCATCGTGGAACATGTGGGAGCCAACATGGGTATCCAGATCCTGCTGTTGGTTATTGGCCGGAGAGTTGTCTCGGTCATGTCTACGTGTCTCCCAAACCCGTAGGGTCTACACACTTAAGGTCCGATGATGCTAGGGTTATAGGGAATAGATGTACGTGGTTACCGAATGTTGTTCGGAGTCCCAGATGAGTTCTTGGACATCACGAGGAGTTCCGGAATGGTCCGGAGGTAAAGATTTATATATGGGAAGTCCTACTTTGGTCACCGGAAAAGTTTTGGGTGCTATCGGTAATGTATCGGGACCACCGGGAGGGTCCCGGGGGTCCACCAGGTGAGCCAACAGCCCCAGAAGGCTGCGTGGGCCAAGTGTGGGAGGGGACCAGCTCTAGGTCGGCTGGTGCCCCCCCCCCACCAAGGCCCAAGGCGCAGGGAGAGTGGGAGGGGGCAAACCCTAGGTCTAGATGGGCCTTAAGGCCCATCCTAGGTGCGCCCCCGCCTCTCTCCCCCTTGGCCGCCACCCAGATGGGATATGGGGGCTGCTGCCACCCCTAGGGAGGGAACCCTAGGTGGGGGCACAGCCCCTCCTCTCCCCCTATATATACTTGAGGTTTGGGGGCTGCCCAAGACATGATTTGATCTCCCTCTTGGCGCAGCCCTACCCCTTTCCCTCCTCGTTTCTTGTGGTGCTTGGTGAAGCCCTGCTGGAGTGCCATGCTCCTCCACCACCACCACGCCGTCATGCTACTGCTGGACGGAGTCTTCCCCAACCTCTTTGAGGGAGTCCTGGATTAGGGGGTGTCCGGATGGCCGGACTATGACCTTTGGCTGGACTCTCAGACTATGAAGATACAAGATTGAAGACTTCGTCCCGTGTTCGGATGGGACTTTCCTTGGCGTGGAAGACAAGCTTGGCGATATGTTATGAAGATCTCCTCCCATTTTCACCGACTCTGTGTAACCCTAGCCCACTCTGGTGTCTATATAAACCGGAGAGTTTTAGTCCGTAGGACGAACAACAATCATACCATAGGCTAGCTTCTAGGGTTTAGCCTCTCTGATCTGGTGGTAGATCAACTCTTGTACTACCCATATCATCAATATTAATCAAGCAGGAGTAGGTTTTTACCTCCACCGAGAGGGCCCGAACCTGGGTAAAAACATCGTGTCCCTTGTCTCCTGTTACCATCCGCCTAGACGCACAGTTCGGGACCCCCTACCCGAGATCCGCCGGTTTTGACACCGACATTGGTGCTTTCATTGAGAGTTCCTCTGTGTCGTCACCCTTAGGCCCGATGGCTTCTTCAATCGTCAACCACGACGCGGTCAAGGGTGAGACTTTTCTCCCCGGACAGATCTTTGTATTCAGCGGCTTCGCACTGCGGGCCAACTCGCTTGGCCATCAGGTCAGGTTAGGAAGCTTAAATTACATGGCCGACATCCGCGGGGACTTGATCTTCGACGGATTCGAGCCACGGCCGAGCGTGCCGCACTGTCCCGATGGGCATGATCTAACTTTGCTGCTGGACAGCGCCCAGAGTGCCGCTCAGGTGTCCACTCCAACCATTAGCTCGGAGCCGACTCTGCTAGTCGGGGACGGACGGTTGGACGCCGCCCCAGAAGCCGCAATCTCTACGGCGATAGAGCCGAATCCCAGCCTACTCCTTTGCAAGGCCCGTGACTCCAAGGTGCTGAACTCCGAATCTTCTGCACCCCTTCCGATCGAACCCGATTGGGCTCCGATCATGGAGTTCACCGCCGCGGACGTCTTTCAGCACTCGCCCTTTGGCGATATCCTGAACTCCCGCAAGTCTCTCTCTTTGTCAAGAGAGCCCTGGTCGGACTATGGTCAGCAGGGTTGGGATGCGGACGATGAAGAAATTCGAAACCCACCCACCACCCACTTTGTAGCTACCGTCGATGATCTAACCGACATGCTCGACTTCGACTCTGAAGACATCGACGGTATGGACGCCGATGAAGGAGACGACCAAGAACCAGCACCTATAGGGCGCTGGAAAGCCACCTCATCACATGAGGTATACATGGCGGACACACCTAGAAGAAATGACGACGAGGATCAAAAGGGCGCAACCAGGGATCGCTCCCTGGAAAAACAATCAAAGCGGTGGCGTAAGCGCCGTGCCAAGCCCCACCTCGACAAAGACCCAACCATAGAGCAGGGCGTATCAACGGAAGACGAACATGCCATCGAGCAACCGTCCAAATAGGGCAGACAATCCGAACAACCCGTCCCCGGGAAAGATAATAGTCCGGACGACCTCACGCCGGACAAGTTGCTGGAACACTAGAACCTCCACCAAAGGCTCGTTACCACACCACGTAGCCTGAAGAAGCAGAAGCGGAGGCTCAAAACAGCGGAGGATGCACTCAGGATCAGCTGGGGCAAAGTCCTCAATACCGCACACAAGTACGGCAACAGTCGTCACCCAAAGAGCTATCCAAATCGGAAATTACTACCGGAATTTGATGAAGAGGCCCTAGAGCCCCCACAGTCAAAAAACAAGGAAGCCACCACGTCGGATAGATGACCCCATGATCGATCTCAAGCGACAAAGGGCGCCGCACTCAATACGGCGCTATCCGCCCAAGGATTCGCATCAAAAAACTGGCCCAACCAGATCCATCTATGGGCCAAGAAAGCAAGCTCTAGTGAGCAAAGCAATGCAAAAAATATCTGAACATCGTGGCACACCCACATACAGGGGCGCCGCACATCCCCTATGTTTTACCGATGAGGTACTGGATCATGAATTTCCAGCAGGATTCAAGCCCGTGAACATAGAAGCATATGACGGAACAACAAACCCTGGAGTCTGGATCGAGGATTATATCCTCCACATATGCATGGCCAGAGGAGATGACCTTCACGCCATAAAATACTTACCCCATAAGCTCAAAGGGCCAGCCCGGCATTGGCTTAAAAGCCTTCCCGAAAACACCATGGGAAGTTGGGAAGCGCTCGAGGACGCTTTCTGGGAAAATTTTCAAGGGACCTATGTCCGACCTCCGGATGCAGATGATCTGAGTCATATAACTCAGCAGCCCGGGGAGGCAGCCCAGAAACTCTGGAACAGATTCCTTACTAAAAAGAATCAGATAGTTGACTGTCCGGACGCCGAGGCCCTAGCATCTTTCAGACATAGCGTCCGAGACGAATGGCTCGCCAGACACCTCGGCCAAGAAAAGCCAAGAACAATGGCCGCATTAACAAGCCTCATGACTTGCTTTTGCGAAGGAGAGTATAGCTGGTTGGCAAGAAGCAGCACCGGCAACCCGAGTACATCCGAACTCAAAGATGGAAACGGGAAACCGCACCGTAACAAAGAACAGCGTCGGATCAAGGATAACAGCCCGAGGAGCACGGCAGTCAATGCCGGATTCAGAAGCTCTCGGCAAATTCAGAAAAAACTGCCCCCCAAAGATGACAGGGACGAGCTGTCTAACCTCAACAAAATCCTGGACAAAATATGTCAAATCCACAGTACCCCCGGGAGACCCGCAAACCATACCCACGGAGATTGTTGGGTCTTCAAGCAGTCCGGCAAACTCAACACCGAACACAAGGGGCTCGACACACCAAGCGAGGATGGCGACGCACCCCACAAGCAGAATACCGGAGAACAAAAGAAGTTCCCACAAGAAGTCAAAACAGTAAAATCACTCTAGATGACAAAAGGCAAAAACAGAACGGCGCTTACAAAGACACGCGTCATATGGCCAGCCCAAGAGGAGCACCGCCACTGGTTGTTACAACCGATCACCTTCGATCATCATGATTACTCCAGAGGGGCCCGGAACACAGACCGGACCGCCTTGGTCTTGGATCCGATTATTGACGGATTCCAATTTACACAAGTCCTTATGGACGGCGGCAGTGACTTAAACCTGTTATATCAGGACACAATCCGCAAACTAGGGGTAAACCCAACTATAATTCGCCATGGCAACACTTCCTTTCAAGGAGTCACGCCGGGTCCAGTTACCCAGAGTATGGGTTCCCTTTCGTTAGAAGTCATGTTCGGCTCACTCGACAACTTCCGAAGCGAAAAGCTAACCTTCCACATCGCCCCATTAATAAGTCGCTATCAAGCGCTACTGGGACGTGAAGCTTTCGCCCGCTTTAACGCAATACCGCATTATGCATCCCTTACACTTAAAATGCCCGGTCCACGAGGCATCATCTCATTAAAGGGAAATATAAATTGATCCCCAAAGTACGGGTAATAGTGCGGCCGCCTGGACAGCCGCACACTAATCCAGCCCTACTATCCCGGACGCGGCTCGACGAGTCTGACGTAAACATACAAAGGCTTAATAGCCGCATAAACCTGTACAAGGGGCTCCGCGTGTCCACGTCAGGAGACAATACGGCTCAATTCTTGCTCCAACTATCTTTTGTTTATTTTAACATAGATTTCTCGCACGCTTATTTTTTACTAAGTTCCTCTCTTTCGCAGATGAACACCGTGCTACGCCCGTCCAGGATACGGCACAACGGAGACACAGGCGCAGACGTGCAGTAGGGACCCGTTTCAAGGATTCTTTTCAGATTAAGACCCTGCGTAAACCTTTTTTACTGTCTCTTGTTGATAACATCCCTCGGTTTTCGCTATAACCGAGGAGGAGGCTGGCGTCTTGGCATGTGGCCATGCCAGAATTTTGCACGTACCTGGACACCAGGGGCTTTTTTACCAAGGGCTTTGTTTCGGCCCGTCTTCATAAAGACCGAATACCTTAGGGAGTGTTCGGCGTCGTGAGTTTGGCCCTATATGCATCAGCTCCGAATCATGTCTTTGGTCAAATGTTGGGTTTGCCCGGCTCCTGTGTTTTGCTGCCTTACGTTCCGTTATATCGGCTAGCACGGCACCAGGAGAACTACTGCGATTGTGCCCCGGTTCGGCCAGGCGAGCACCTCAGTAGAGAAAGCCAAAAACTGACTGTCATGATATAGCGAGAGACTGGTCAACCACTCGATGACTCTCAGAATCTTTAGGATTCCTCTGCATTAACGAAGGGCCGCTTCCCGGTCAGGCACACACGCGCCCCGAATTCAGGAGAGCGCGGTGCCTCTATGGGCTATTGAGTAGCCCCACTGTCAAACTCCTACGGCTAAGTGAAAGTGATAAAGCATTATAGTCCGGTTGCCTAGTTCTCCGCGTTCTCACCTCCTTTATAGGACCAAGACGTTGGATTAAGTGTGAAAAGGCGCCTTTTTGCGAACACCCCTGCATTATATGCGTGGGGGCTGAAGCCAACGACTGCCATCTTTCAGGTTATATACACATATACATTAAACGGCCGCACAGAAGGTATTATAATTCTTGCAAGCACAAGTATAAAAAGCTTTTACATTATATCAAAACATTCCTTTTACAATAGCACATGCTATTCGAACACAACATCCTTCGAGCACTGCGCTTCTATTAAACGAGCGCCCGGAAGAACTTCCTAAAAGTAGTGCCTGGCAGGTACTCGGCCTTCGTCCGAATCCCGGGATGCAACAACACTGGCCTTCATATCCGCCCAGTATGTCTTCACACGGGCAAGAGCCATTTGTGCGCCCTCGACGCACGCCGGCCTCTTCATTGCATCAACATGCGGCACAGAACCAAGGAACTGCTACACCAAACCAAAATAACACTTCGGCTCTGGCTCTCCCGGCCACAAACGACTCACAACATACTTCATGGCAAGTCCGGATAACCTGTTCAGCTCCGCCCAGGCAGCCAAACGGTCGGATACCGAAAGTGGACGTTCTGGATTGTGGAACTGCGACCAAAAAAGTTCTTCCAATTTATGGTCACCTCGACCTTGGAAGTGTTCGGTTGCGTCTGCCGCACTCGCGGCCAAATCCAGATAAGCATTTTCCACAATCCACTGCCGGTCTAATGGAGCATACTTAGGATCCCCGAACTTCATCCGCAGCATATAGGGCTTTCCAGCCATGATATCTCCGGCCTGACGTAGCTCCTCCTTCATAGCTCTCATTGCAGAGCGAGTATCCTTGGCCTCGGCAGTGATCTTCTCAGGGTCCTTCTGAGCCGCCCTTTCTTCTTGTTCAAGAAATTTACAGCGGTCGGCAGCATCCTTCAATTTTGTAGCCATCTCGGCTATTACCTTCTTGCTCTGGCAGTGAGCAGCCCGTTCGGCTTTCAGCTCTTCAGCCACCTTAACGGCAGCCGCATCACTTCTCCTTGCTTGCTCCTTGGCTCGGGCAAGTTCCGCCCGAATGTTCTCCACGGCAGCAGCGCTATCTGCATTAAGCACATATATTGTAAGGCACGAACATCGAACTCCTCTCATCAGATGTCTGTGGAGCATACCTTGTG
The DNA here is from genome assembly GCF_002162155.2 of Triticum dicoccoides. Classification (NCBI taxonomy): domain Eukaryota; kingdom Viridiplantae; phylum Streptophyta; class Magnoliopsida; order Poales; family Poaceae; genus Triticum; species Triticum dicoccoides. The sequence continues at coordinate 336,889,567 of NC_041383.1, read as the reverse complement.
CCTCGTCTAGCCGGTTATTTACAAGTGTGATGTCGGCATCCGCCACGTCAAGTTGCCGCTTTAGCTCGGCAGGTTCATCAGTCCGGCTAGCCACCGAACGCCTCGCCACCTTCATAAAAAGGTGACATTTTACACCTGGGGTTATGATACTCTATGCGCCATCACTCTTGACGACACACAGAGTCTCAGGGGCTACTATTTATACAGGGCACATTTTATATATGCGGCTCTACCAAAAAGTACACCTTTTCACGTACCTCAAAGCCTATCAGTAAACTCCTGGCGGCCTCGTACAATCCGCTTTCCGCGAATGAAATCCTTCCTATCATCGTGTTCATCAACATACGGTGTTCTTCTGAGAAGGACGCTCGCCCGAGCAGATCCCTCAGCCTCTCCGACCGCGCACCAGAAGGCACCGGACTAGCCCGACGACCTTTTTTAGGATCCGGACTTGGAGAAACCCGCCGGGACGACACCTCGGGGTCACCTGCCTCGTAAGTCGGTGCAGCTAGGGGAGGCGTTTCGCTCTCCATCATCTCCGAATGAAGATCCCCTGAAGACGAGCTCTGCTGAGAAGGGTTGAGATCCGAACTGCAAGTGGAAGACAAGCTTGGCGATACGCTATGAAGATCTCCTCCCATTGTAACCGACTCTGTGTAACCCTAGCCCTCTCCGGTGTCTATATAAACCGGAGAGTTTTAGTCCGTAGGATGAACAACAATCATACCATAGGCTAGCTTCTAGGGTTTAGCCTCTCTGATCTCGTGGTAGATCAACTCTTGTACTACCCATATCATCAATATTAATCAAGCAGGAGTAGGGTTTTACCTCCACCGAGAGGGCCCGAACCTGGGTAAAAACATCGTGTCCCTTGTCTCCTGTTACCATCAAACTAGACGCACAGTTTGGGACCCCCTACCCGAGATCCGCCGGTTTTGACACTGACACTCTCCCTCTCTCCTTGCTGGATCAAGGCATGGGAGACGTCACCGGGCTGCATGTGTGTTGAACGCGGAGGTGCCGTCCGTTCGGCACTAGGATCATCGCTGATTTGGATCACGACGAGTACGACTCCATCAACCCCGTTCACTTGAACGCTTCCGCTTAGCGATCTACAAGGGTATGTAGATGCACTCCCCTTCCCTCATTGCTAGATTACTCCATAGATTGATCTTGGTGATGCGTAGAAATTTTGAATTTTTGCTACGTTCCCCAACACGAGCAAGCTATGGCTCCTCTCCTCAACAAGCTGGCGAGCTCTCTCAGAGCGGTTCTCCAAATGCGTCACCATGTCAGTGAAGAGCTAGAGATTGCCGGCATAGTTGGTCACATGAGGTTGCGAAGTGGTCGCGTCACAGATATTGCCTAGGGCCATGTTGGCCCTGTCCCTGAGCGTTTGGAGCATGGGGCCTTGCACGTGCTCCAGCGTCTGCCGCTGGCGAATCTCATCTTCGTTCTGCCACGCAATGGACTCGGCGTCATTGACCCTATGTTGGAGAAGAAGCAGCTCAGCACGGGAGGAGTCCAACTCAGCCTGCGCCACGACTAGGGCGAATGCAGTGTCCACCATGCGTTGCGTCGCTTCAGTCAGCTTGGTCCTGAGAGCGGCAGTCCTGCCTGCAGCCTCGGCTTCAATCAGCTCCAACCTCTCGCCATACTCGCGCACAAGACCCGCGCGAACTTCCGCCACACGGCGGTCGACCTCTTCTTGGATTCGGGCCTCCCGTGCGACGACGTCATCCTCTGCCTGGGTAACCTGGCGCTCCCTCGTCTCCAACCGTTCAAGATCAAGGCTGCGCTCGGCAGCCTCTAGCGTCAGCACTTCCTCGCGCTTCCGGAGCTCCTCCTCTTCGACGGGCATCCCCTTCAGTGACGCAAGGGCAGCTTGGTGCAGCTCCACTTGCTGCTCCAGGGAAGTGCTCCAGGATTGGAGCTCCCATGCACGCTTCTCCATGATCTCGCATTGTTGGTCCACTTCTAGAGCCTCCTCAATAGCTCGGGAGCAGGCCTTTCACGAGGCCACGAGAGATGCTTCGGCCTTCGTGTTATCAAGCTTGCGCTGATGACGCGCAAGGCTGACCGCCACCTTCAGCTTGCGTTGCACCTCAACCAGTCGCAGGCCCTCAGCTTCAAGGCACGTGTCCACGTCCGCGAGCTCTCCACCAAGTTGGCCCATCGCGTCTGTCGCCTTCCGGAGGAACTGTTGGCGGATGACGCCGCGCTCCCACGCTCGCTTGAGCACGTCATCAATATCGTTCCCCGTCGCCGGTGTTGGCGGAGGACCCTGAAGTGGTTCGCTCCCTCTCGGCGGGGGGCCAAGGGCTGGCGCCCCCACAGTCGCCAGGCGGGCTCCGCGAGGGGCCCAGGCCGGCGCTGATCCATTCCCAGAAGAAGAGCCGAGGACTGACTTCAACCATTCGCCGTCCATGATCAGAGGAGGAGCCCGGGGCAGGCTGGTTGCACCCCGGGCGAGGTCGCGAAGGGAAGACGGCAAGCGCACAGGCTCAAGGCACCCTGCGGGTTGGCCCATTTCTCCGGCCGAACTCGCTTTAGGGGCAACACGCAAGCCCGGGGCGCTCAAGGCCAGCAATGGAGGTGAGGCCTGAGGAGGTGGCTTCTTAGCTGGCTCCCCAGGCTTGGCAGGAGGGATCCTGAGGGGCCACAGTCAGCAAAGGGAGCAGAGAATGAGGAATTACAAGAAGGAGGGACTTACTCATCTGTGGCGAAGTACTTCCTATGCTTCAGCGTCCGGCAGGGGCGCTCGCTGCCGCTCGAAGACTCCTTCCTCTTGCGGAGGGCGTCGAAGTCTATGCGGAACCGACCCAAGCTCTCAACGTGAGGGCCGGCACGTGGCGTGGACGAAGAAGCACCAAGGAGGCTTGCCTCAGGGGCGCCAGGCTGGGAGGAGCGATCAGGCGCCACTTCTTGGTGGCCTGCTGAGGCCTCGGGGGCTTCGGCCTCGGGAGCCGCAGGTTGCGTCCCCTCATCAACGACCGCCTCAGTACGGGCTTCGCATGCTCCAGAGGATGACGCCTCAGGAGCCCCGCGCGACATCGGCATCTCGACACCGGATCCTCAAGGATCCAGCGATGCTTGCCTTCCTGCACCTCCTCCTGAGGCAAGATCAATGTTGGCGGCGGGGAAAAGAGGCACGACGACTGGATTTTCATGAGACCCCACGAGGTTGCCCGGGCACAACCCCCATTCGTCAAAGTGAGGCATCTGCCTCGCGAACTCGGCCCTGCCCGAGCAAAGATACAGGAGGCTTCCCCCGTGTCGGATGTTGCCCGGAGAGGGGTTGCCAGTCAAGACCTCCAGCACCTTCTTCAGCGCTTCAGGCGCAAGCTCCTCCTCTTGGAGCCTCATGTGGTCTTGATGCCCAGTCAGGGTCCACATCGGTCGGGAGTGATGCTGGAGAGGAGCGATGCGACTCTGGAGAAACTCCTTCACCGCCTGGGCACCATCACGCCAAGCACTCTCAACCTCTCGAATCGGCGCTAGACAAAGGAGAGCCGGGGGCTCATGAGCCTCTCGTGGCCCCAGCCTGGATTGGGGATTATTGGGGAACGTAGTAATTTCAAAAATTTCCTACGCACATGCAAGATCATGGTGATGCATAGCAACGAGAGGGGAGAGTGTGTCCACGTACCCTCGTAGACTGAAAGCGGAAGCATTAGCACAACGCGGTTGATGTAGTCGTACGTCTTCACGATCCGACCGATCAAGTACCAAACGCACGGCACCTCCGAGTTCAGCACACGTTCATCTCGATGACGTCCCTCGAACTCTGATCCAGCTGAGCTTTGAGGGAGAGTTCCATCAGCACGACGGCGTGGTGACGATGATGATGTTCTACCAACGCAGGGCTTCGCCTAAGCACCGCTACATTATTATCGAGGTGGATTATGGTGGAGGGAGGCACCGCACACGGCTAAGAGATCCAAGGGATCAATAGTTGTGTCTATGGGGTGCCCCTCTCCCCCATATATAAACGAGTGGAGGAGGGGGCCGGCCAGGAGGAGGAGGCGCGCCCAAGGGGGGGATTTATACTCCCACCGGGAGTAGGACTCCTCCTTTTCCTATTTGGAGAGGGGGAGGGAAGGAAGAGGAAGGAGGGAGGAAGGAAAGGGGGCTGGCCCGCCTCCCAATTCGGATTGGGCTTGGGGGGGCGCTCCCCCTCCCTTGCTCCTTTCCCCTCCCTTCCACTAAAGCCCATTAAGGCCCATATACCTCCCAGGGGGTTCCGATAACCTCCCGGAGCTCCGGTATTGTCCCAATCTCACCCGGAACCATTCCGGTGTCCAAATATAGTCGTCCATATATCGATCTTTATGTCTCGACCATTTCGAGACTCCTCGTCATGTCCGTGATCACATCCGGGACTCCGAACTACCTTCGGTACATCAAAACACATAAACTCATAATATAACCGTCATCGAACTTTAAGCGTGCGGACCCTACGGGTTCGAGAACTATGTAGACATGACCGAGACACGTCTCTGATCAATAACCAATAGTGGAACCTGGATGCTCATATTGGCTCCCACATATTCTACGAAGATCTTTATCGGTCAAACCGCATAACAACATACGTTGTTCCGTTTGTCATCGGTATGTTACTTGCCCAAGATTCGATCGTCGGTATCTCAATACCTAGCTCAATCTTGTTACTGGCAAGTCTCTTTACTCGTTACGTAATGCATGATCCTGTAACTACTCATTAGCCACATTACTTGCAAGGCTTATAGTGATGTGCATTACTGAGAGGGCCCAGAGATACCTCTCCAACAATCGGAGTGAGAAATCCTAATCTCGGAATACGTCAACTCAACAAGTACCTTTGGATACACTTGTAGAGCACCTTTATAATCACCCAGTTATGTTGTGATGTTTGGTAGCACACAAAGTGTTCCTCCGGTAAGCAGGAGTTGCATAATCTCATAGTCATAGGAACATGTATAAGTCATGAAGAAAGCAATAGCAACATACTAAATGATCAAGTGCTAAGCTAACAGAATGGGTCAAGTAAATCACATCATTCTCCTAATGATGTGATCCTATTAATCAAATGACAACTCATGTCTATGGTTAGGAAACTTAACCATCTTTGATTAACGAGCTAGTCAAGTAGAGGCATACTAGTGACACTATGTTTGTTTATGTATTCACACATGTATTATGTTTCCGGTTAATACAATTCTAGCATGAATAATAAAAATTTATCATGAAATAAGGAAATAAATAATAACTTTATTATTGCCTCTAGGGCATATTTCCTTCAGTCTCCCACTTGCACTAGAGTCAATAATCTAGTTCACATCACCATATGATTTAACACCAATGTTCATATCTGTATATGATTAACACCCATAGTTCACATCGTCATGTGACCAACACCCAAAGGGTTTACTAGAGTCAATAATCTAGTTCACATTTCTATGTGATTAACACCCAAAGAGTACTAAGGTGTGATCATGTTTTGCTCGTGAGAGAAGTTTAGTCAACGGGTCTGTCACATTCAGAGCCATATGTATTTTGCAAAAATATTCTATGTCTACAATGCTCTATATGGAGCTACTCTAGCTAATTGCTCCCACTTTCAATATGTATCCAGATTGAGACTTAGAGTCATATGGATCAGTGTCAAATCTTGTATCGACGTAACCCTTTACAACGAACCTCTTGTCACCTCCATAATAGAGAAACATATCCTTATTCCACTAAGGATAATTTTGACCAATGTCTAGTGATCTACTCCTAGGTCACCATTCTACTCCCTTGCCAAACCAGGGCATAGTATACAATAGGTCTGGTCCATAGCATGGCATACTTTTATAGAACCTATGACTGAGGCATAGGGAATGACTTCCATTCTATTTATATTTTCTGCCGTGGTCAGGATTTGAGTCTTACTCAATTTCATACCTTTGCAACACAGGCAAGAACTCTTTCTTTGACTGTTCCATTTTGAACTACTTCAAAATCTTGTCAAGGTATGTACTCATTGAAAATCTTATCAAGCGTCTTGATCTATCTCAATAGATCTTGATGCTCAATATGTAAGTAGCTTTACTAAGGTCTTTCTTTTAAAGAACTCCTTTCAAACACTTCTTTATGTTTTCCAGAAAAATTCTACATCATTTCTGATCAACAATATGTCACTCACGTATACTTATCAGAAAGGCTGTAGTGCTCCCCACTCATTTTATTGTAAATGCAGGCTTCACTACAAGTCCGTATAAACCTATATGCTTTGATCAACTTATCAAAGCATATATTCCAACTCTGAGATGATTCCACCAGTCCATAGATGGATCGCTGGAGCTTGCACATTTTGTTAGCACCTTTAGGATTGACAAAACCTTCTGGTTGCATCATATACATCTCTTCTTTAAGAAAACCATTAAGGAATGCAGTTTTGACATCCATTTGCCAGATTTCATAAAACGTGGCAATTGCTAACATGATTCGGACAGACTTAAGCATCACTACAGTTGAGAAAATCTCATTGTAGTCAACACCTTGAACTTGTCAAAAACCTTTTTGCGACAAGTAGAGCTTTGTAGATAGTAACACTACTATCAACGTCCGTCTTCCTCTTGAAGATCCATTTATTTTCTATGGCTTGTCGATCATCGGGCAAGTCCACCAAAGTACACACTTTGTTCTCATACATGGATCCAATCTCAAATTTCATGGCCTCCAGCCATTTCGCGGAATCTGGGCTCATCATCGCTTCCTCATAGTTTGTAGGTTTATCATGGTCTAGTAACATGACTTTCAGAATAGGATTACCGCACCACTCTGGTGCGGACCGTACTCTGGAAGACCTACGAGGTTCTGTAGTAACTTGATCTGAAGTTTCATGATCATCAGCATTAGCTTCCTCACTAATTAGTGTAGGAATCACTGGAACTGATTTCAGTGATGAACTATTTTCCAATTCGGGAGAAGCTACTATTACCTGATCAAGTTCTACTCTTCTCCCACTCACTTCTTTCGAGAGAAACTTCTTCTCTAGAAAGGATCCATTCTTGGCAACGAATGTCTTGCCTTCAGATCTGTGATAGAAGGTGTACCCAACAGTTTGTCAGGGATATACCCCACGGTATGACCCGGCTGGAGTTGTAAATTGGCTGGGACTTGGTAAACCGGCGGACAGTTAAGACAGATGGCTAAGACAGACAGTAAACCGGCGAGTGTTAAACCAGCAAGCAGTTAAGACAGATGGCTAAGACAGACGGTAAACTGGCGAGTGTTAAACCGGCAGATTTAAGACAGATGGTAGCACCGTCAGGTGTTAAGTCAATCATAACCCGGCAGACAAAGTTAAACCGGCAGACCATGTTAAACTGGCAGACAATGCTAAACGGGCAGACAATGTTAAACCGGCAGACAATGTTAAACCGGCAGACGTTAAGAAGCCCAGGAAGGGAAGTCAAAATAGTTTAAGTCTTAGTCCGAGATGGACTCTACATGTAACCCGCCCCTTTAACTTATATAAGGAGGGGTAGGGCTCCCCAAAGAGGGACAAGCAAACAATAATATCTAGGGCTAGACACAATGAAGGAGAGCCGGTTTACGGCGACTCCCTCATGATGATGATAATGAGACCTAGCCTCAAACAACATGTAGGGTTTTTACCGGATGATGTTTCCCGGGGCCCGAAGCTGTCTAAATCTTTGTCTTGCATGTTGCCTCTCTCGATTCTGCTCAACCCCTCTCAAGCTACCACATAGATGCGTTGGCCTCACGACTAAGTCCTCACACTAAGGACATCTGACGTGTTAATTCCACGACAGTTGGCGCCCACCATGGGGCCAGCGCACGGTGGTGTTGAGTTCTTGGAGGGATCTCTTCCAGGAATCGGGAAGTCTGCAATTTTTCGGATGAGCTGGTTTGAAAGGATTTGCATCAACTTCAAAGGTCGTCAGTTCAGATTTGGATCTATAAGATTTTAAGGTTCAAGAAATATTAGGGTGACAACTTGTGTGCCGTCCTCGTCTGATGATCTATCGAAGTCAATAGGAAGTTTGACCATGTACGACTTTTCTCGGCGGTTTGAAGACAATATATATCAAACTGTCAAATCGCTACATCGCTAAGACGGTCAACTTCCATTGAAATCTGATCGGACACATTAAAGACCCAGAGCATCAACTCGTAGCTGCTGGTGTTTTTCCTTCAAAGTACAACAATTTGAAGCCGGATCAAGATCAACAGGAGTTCCGTACGCGAACAAAACACCGAGACCGACTAATTTTTTGCTACTTTGGGAGAAGAATCAATCGTGATCCGGAAGTAGATACAACTACGACCCAGAAGTGGATTCAACGTTGACCCGGTCTTGTTGCGCTGCTGACCTTCACCGGTTCACCAGTATTTTCCTCTAAATCATTGCCGACGACCCCTTAACGAGCCGCTGCCGTGGTCATGGCTGCGCCACGGGCCGCCAGCACCAGGTTGACCTGTTTCAGCCAGTCTCCGCCTCGGTTTCGGCCTCAAGTCGCCTTCCATCGCTGAAGCATTGCCAAGTCGAACGCCTGTGAGCCGCTGGCCTCTGCTCTATCAATCCGCCGAGTTTGAGGCGCCTCTGCTCCGCCTCCGAACCACCTGTGTATCAAACCACCGGGCGCTAACCCGCCACCCGTGCCGAATCGCCATGACCTGCTGCGGCCCTGCCCCCTCCTCTGATCCGAGTCACCGTCGTGGCCTCCCCGCACTTCCAAATAGAATCCGCTCTCAAGCCGGCCCTACTGCTCCTCTGCCCCGAGTCGACCTTGTACTACTGCACTGACAAACCACCCCGGCCAAGCACGTGGGCATCAGACCGAGCCACGGATCCGGAAGCGGATTGGATTTGGGTTCCGCGCCTAGTCACCGACCGGCTCCCCCGTCCCGCTCCCGAGCACCCCCGTGGCCGGATGCATAGCCTGCGGGTGCGCTTCTCCACTCCACCCACCACCAAGCTGCCGTGGCTGCGGGCCTGCTTCCGCGGCCTCGCGTCGCCTCCGTCGGTGATCCGGCCTGCCGGACTGTGTCAACTCCGAGCCGCTACCATCTGCCAGGGTCGAGTTACCGCCACGGCCTCCCATCGCCTTCTGGTCGGTCGCCACCACCACCCTCTCACACTTCAACCGCGCCCCGTCGCCAAAGCCTCAACCGCCGAATCACCAGCGCTTGAGCTTGGTCCGGACCCGGACTCTCCATCCGCGTGCCCGTCATGGGAGCCCCTTCTGCTGCGGCCGTGTTTCCACTCCACCGTGATTGCCGTCGAGCCGCTACCAAAGTCCACAACCACACCCTTGGGTAGCTGTCGTGGCATCTACTTTGAACCGGGCCAAACCGGCCTCACCTTGAGCCGGTCGTCTTGCTTTAAACCGCAGCCCCGCCGGGTCACCTCTGGCGTATTACACCTAACCCACGAGTCGCCGCCGCGGCCCCGAGCCGCACCTGGCCTCGCCTCAAACCGCCCTCCCACCGCACGACTCTGCTTCTAAGTCGCCGGCCCTCATTGCAAGTTGCCTCGCTGACTTGTCTACCGCTCTGAGCTTCCTCGGCCTCGGGACACACCTAGCCAAGCTGCCGGCCACCGTAGTTGAGCTACGATGTCAACTCGCCAAGCACCTATGCCCCGGCATCTCTTGTCCTGGTGACCGCATCGTAAACCGACTGGCCGTTTCGGAGGCGCTTTCCTTGACCCGCCATCCACGTGCCCGAATTAAGTCGCTCCCTGGACCGGCTCCGGTGTGCTTCGCTCAGCCTTGCTCTGCTTCTGAATCAATCCATGGAGCCGCTGGCTTAGATAAGTTGCCGCTCCGATTTTATTTCCATCTTGACAAACTGTCTCATTTTCAAACTTGCTATCACTATGGTAAACCGCCGGCCGCGCATCTCGCTGCCGCCTGAAATATACAAGGCAACAAACACACTGAGGAAATATTGCTAGGCGCTTTTGCTTAAGTTTGATGGAAGAACTATTGTTGAAAATCAAGGAGTACTACTTTTGTGCTGATGATTGGACGCATTCGGGAATATCAGCTACAGCTGCTGCTACGGTTTCTTCCACGTGCAGAATTTATGCAACACTAGCTAGGCTAGTATTAATGGGAGAAACGGTACAAATGTGCCTAGCTAGTGGGTGCTAGTACTATGCAGATCAATATACATGTGCATCTGTTATCTTTTTCACCCGAATATGTGCAGCATCATTCAACACCAGCATGTTGTTCATCCGGGAAAAATATCAGGTGATGTCTTTCATGTATATCTTATTAACGCATATTAATTTGTTTGAGAACAGTTATTCCATCTTTCAATATATTTTATGCAGGACAAAGTCCACTACAAAGGTGGTGTCATACCATGGACAGGAGGCTCGCACCGGTTTAAATGTCGTGGCGAACTCTCGCACCTGTACCGACTACCACTGCCGCGCCGGAATTGTCAGTCTGCACTGATTTACACATGTCGCGGTAGACTCTCTCGTCCACACTGGCTTACAATGCGAGGGCCTACTCATCTGTCTGTGCCACCTCTGATGTTGCGGTCGTCTTTACCGTCCATCCCTTGCGGCCTAGTCTACATCAATACACCGGGTCGCGCCTAATTGCATGAGCTATTTATTGAGTATGAGCAGTCACTGCTTGGGTATCCCGACTTTCTTCCAATACCTTGGAGGCAAATTATCATTCAGCCGCCGTCTACACTGGATGGATCAATGGACATGCACACAAATCGCTGCCACTACAGTTTGGTATACTTCAAACAGCCAGTTGGAAGGAACCGTTGGCCGATTTGTTGACACGGCTCATACGGGATCATTTATAACCTGCCGCAGTCACCTCAACCTTCTGTGGATTCACATTGCATTATCAATACCAATGTTCTATACCTTCTGCTATGTTCAAGTACGGAGAATCTCGAGACAACTCCTTGAGTCATCTTAAGACTCGGGGGCTATGATGATATGACTCAGCAAATCTTGCCAGTTTCAGCAAATTTAAGAACCCCAGGACGATGGAGGGAAAGATAACCCGGTCCCGGAGGCTACTGCTATATTGATGAAAAATTTCCGGGAAATCACAAAGGAGTCCGGTTCAAAATCTGGTTCGAGAGACATTTCTCTCCCACACAGCGCTGAAGCCCTTCATATCTGGTTCAAATCCAGTTTAAAGAGGAAACTATCTCTTGCAAAGCTCCGACGCTCTCAATATCCGATTCAAAATCCCGGTTCAAGAAGAATTTATCTCTTGCAAAATGTTAAAGGTTGCCAAAGAGGACTTGTTGCCTTGACGCGCGGTTCAAACATGGGTATCCCGCCATATTGGCTTATCATATTATTGGTTACATGGGGGCTTCAGCTGACAAAGAGGAGTTCTGTCCATGGGTATCACGCCACAACAAAGCTTGGGAGCTTCACACCCAAGGGGCCAAAGAGAGTCTTCTTGCTACGCACAGCTCAAACATAGGCACCCATTGAGCACAGCTCACAAAGTTACTTGGGGGCTCTTTGTGTAAAGTAACAAAGAGCTTGAAAGGACCCTTGTAATTGGGTGTCGACCGGCGGCTTGGAAGCCTGGTGTATTCACCTAAAACCCCAGGTTAACCTGCCTTCATCAAGTAAGCCACTCCTATCCAGGTAATCCTGGCATGACCCGCCGAACGTTTGACAAGTTACTCTTATACAGACCCTGAACTTGCCAAAGTTAAAACGACGATTGGTTAGTTGGAGGCCCATCTTAAAAGGCTTTGTAAAATGGTTTAACTCAGTGGCCTGGCAGGCCATGAAAAGCCTCGAATTTGGGCCTAACAGCCCTTGAAAAGCCTCGACTCCACGATTTTATTTGCCTTTGTCAAGATTTTTTTTCTTTTGATAAATTTTATGTTGAACCAGCGTCTATTGACCCGGCATGACTATCAGTCATCAAATTAACCCGGTGTTCTTTAAACCCGGCTCGACTTTCAACTACAAGTTGTCAGTGCATAATCACTAATAATCCAGTGTTTATTGACCCGGCCTGGCTTTAGACTATAAGTCGCCAGTATATATTTGGATTGTGCCATTGGAATCATGCGCTTATAAATCATTGGGTATATTATTCAAATCTTTAATAGCCAACATGGCTGGATTTTTATTATGGTTATCAATAACCAGTATTATGATTAAGGTTTTTGAAGTCGCTTTAGCGCAATGGCTATCATATTATCAATGGATATGATTTATTCTACAATTGAAGGAATAGTCCCGAGTCGCTGCAGGCTTATGACCCGGCACTTGGGGCCTACATTATTCAAGTTGAGATTACATCAAATATGCAAGTCTCATGTCGCTGCAAGCATGCACCATGACACTTGGGGGCTAATGCAAAGTCATTGTTTGCTCACCTTATTGAAGACCCGACTCATCACATTATAATGAGCCGGACCTTGGGGGCTACCAATTGCTCCTGTCAACTATTCAAGGTACAAAACTTTTTATCCATTATATTGAAGGGTCCACTGCTCAGTTGGTAAAGCACAAGGCTTTTAACCTTGTGGATGTGGATTCTAGCCCCATGATGGGGGTTACATCATATGATGTTATTTCAACTTGAAGTATATATCAAGTCCCAACTCAATATTATCTTACTGAGCTGGCCCTTGGGGGCTACACATTGCTGTTAAAGTCTACATGATCATATTTTCAAAGTCCCTACTCAATATTTTCATAATGACCCGGCCCTTGGGGGCTACACTGTTTGAAGTTTTTATGAGCATCAGGCAATTACAAGTCCCAGGTTGCTGCAAGCATGACAACACTGCACTTGGGGGCTACATATGTGGAATACTCAGTTCTGACTAGTGATTGAGATGAACAACCTGGATTTCTTCAAGCTTGTGACATTCATATTGAAGCAAATCTTAAGTTGTTACTACGTTACCTTCTTAAGATTTGAGGGCTACAAGTGATAGGCATATAAGAGGTATATTTTCAAAAGCTGATGTTAACAAACAGTAATGATCCGGTGCCATCAATATTTGTAAACCGGCAAGTTCTACATCCTTAAACCGGCTGAAGATCAGATGAGGATATCAAGGACCAATATTTTTTCATTGGGAGCTGAGTCAAATGAATTATTCTTCGTAATGTTTTCCTGTGACAAACCAGTGACAGCAAATTGATTATGAAGCTGGCATAATGGCCCGGATTTTCTAGAAGGAAATGACAAGGATTTAAAGATGCTCAGGATCAGTTTAACATGGATAAATCCAAATTAAACTAGGGGCTAATGTCGGGGATATACCCCGCAGTATGTGTCACGCCCAATATGCGACCCTATCCAAAAGGAACTCGAAGGTCCCACCAAGGATAGACCCGCATATTGAAACGCTTTTGCAAGGTGGATATCATTACATCAACATTACATAATAGATGGGGATACATACAAGAGGCATACAATGCCACACAAATACAACATCACAATACATAAGAGCAACATCCAACTACGGATGAACCACAAACAGAAACTCAAACGACATCCACGCTGCTAGCCCAGGCTGCCGACCTGGAACCTATCCCTGATCGAAGAAGAAGCAGAAGAAGAACTCAACGCAAGCAAGCATCGCTCTCGCGTCATGATCATCACACAACCTGTACCTGCAACTGTTGTTGTAGTAATCTGTGAGCCACGAGGACTCAGCAATCCCATTACCATGGGTATCAAGACTAGCAAAGCTTAAAGGGAAAGGAAGGGGTAAAGTGGTGAGGTTGCAGCAGCGACTAAGCATAATATGGTGGCTAACATACGCAAATAAGAGCGAGAAGAGAGTAAGCAGAACGGTCGTGAAGCTAGCAATGATCAAGAAGTGATCCTGAACTCCTACTTATGTCAAACATAACCCAGAAACCGTGTTCACTTCACGGACTCCGCCGAAAAGAGACCATCACAGCTACACACATGGTTGATGCGTTTTAATTCGGATCTTGTGTCAAGTTATCTACAACCAGACATTAACAAATTCCCATCTGCTAATAACCGCAGGCACGACTTTCGAAAGATTATACCTTGCAGGGGTGTCCCAACTTAGCCCATGACAAGCTCTCGCGATCAATGAAGGAATAGACCTTCTCCCAGGAAGACCCGATCAGACTCAGAATCCCGGTTTACAAGACATTTCGACAATGGTAAAACAAGACCAGCAAGACCGCCCGATGCGCCGACAATCCCAATAGGAGCTGCACATATCTCGTTCTCAGGGAAACACCGGATGAACACTACATACAACTAAAACCAACCCTCAAGTTTCCCCGAGGTGGCGCTGCAAGTGGCTCTGGTTCGGACCAACACTTAGACAAGCACTGGCCTGGGTGGCTATAATAAAGATGACCCTCGAGAGAGCGACTCCCAAGGGAAAAGTAGGTGGTGGTGAGGCAAATGGTAAAACCAAGGTTGGGCCTTGCTGGAGGAGTTTTATTCAAAGCGAACTGTCAAGGGGGTCCCATAAATCACCTGACCGTGTAAGGAACGCAAAATCCGGGAACATAACACCTGCATGACGGAAACTAGGGTGGCAAGAGTGGAACAAAACAATAGGCAAAAGGCCGAGTCTTCCACCCTTTACCAAGTATATAGATGCATTAATAATATGAGAGATATTGTGATATCCCAACCAAAATCCTGTCCAACATGGAGAAATCTTCAACTTCACCTGCAACTTGCAACGCTATAAGAGGGGCTGAGCAAGCGGTAACATAGCCAATCAATGGTTTGCATAGGAAAGGTGTCAAAGGTTAGAGGTTCATGGCAATTTGGGAGGCTTGATAAACAGGTGATAGGTAACGCAGCATAGCGATAGAACGAAGCAACTAGCATAGCAATGATAGTAGTGAGATCTAGGGTAGCAGTCATCTTGCCTGAAATCCCGCAAGGAAGAAGAACGAGTCCATGAAGAAGACGAACGGATGAAGCCGAACCAAGCGTAGACGAACGAATCCTCACGATCGCAACGAAACAGGAACTATCGAAAAGAAGCACACAACAAAGTAAACACACCACACATGAACAAGGCATGATGCACGAACAAGCATGATGCAAGACAAGACTACATGAAGCTACTCATGGCAAGAGATGATGCAAACAAGAACAACACATCAACGCAAGTTTAAATGAGGCCGGGAACAACATATAACAATTCCGGTAAGTCCTCATAAGCATATTTCGAAATTGGTCCAGATCTGAATAAACCTTATGTTCAAGTTGTTAAAAAGCAAGTTAAGATGCAACAAGATGATCTACACGAGATTCTAGTCAAGTTAAATATAAAGTTCATTTAGTTCGGAGCTACGGCCTAGAAGATATGAGCAAAAACAAGATAAACATGGCATTGATGCAAAATGCACCCAAACATCAAGCAAACACCTCAAAACATGGATGCAACATGATAATATGAAGCTACATGCAATTCTAAGCAAGTTTCATATAGAGCACACTCAAAACGGAGCAACGGTTCAAACACACATATGGAACAAGTTATAGCAACAATCTGTCCAAAACAGCAACTAGGCATATTGCAAGCATCAAAACAACATGCTACAGCATCTCAACATGAAAACAAAAGACATGGGCATGATCTACAGGTAAAGCATAACAAAACATGAACACTGAGCTATCTCTAGAAATCACTAGAACATGCTCAAACACACATGGTAAGATTGCAAGTTATAACAATTCAGAGTTTGCACAAAATAACATCACGATGCAATGTTTAGAGCTATCAAACAACATGTTACAGGAACTTATCATGGAAAACAAAGGCATGTCATGAATCTACTAAATGCATAAATCAAAAGTCCCTTACTGACCATAAGCCAAAAAGGATCAGAAAATATGATGGCACCCACGTAAACATGGCAAGTTATAATACAGATTCAAACATGGCAGGAACATAATTATGAAGGCATGTAGATGAGCTTGTGCAACTCTCTACAGGGAAAAACATGGCATGGCAAGGCAACCAACAGTAAGCAGACATATTTGTGAAGCTAAGAATGGCAATAGCAAGGTCATAGGGTACATGGATCACTAGCAAAACACATGGTAACAACTGAACTTAATGTTAACAGGCTGACAGCAACATTATGAAGCAACTTTGGAGCAAGATATGAACAAGCTACAACAGGCTATAAATGCAACCAGGGGCATGGATGGATAGAGGATGACATGTAGATCAAAACATGTTTATAGAACATCTCCAGATTAGCATAGAATGATTAGTAGCAACATGTTTATATAGCATCACGAAATAACAGATTCAGCCTAGCAAAACAGCAACAGCATGTACCCTACTAAACAAGCTTGATTCACTCACCACAAGTCATTGCATGACAAGGTAAGCATAGCATCATCAAGAAGACATGTAGATATAACAATCCAAGGCAAGAATAAGTCCATAGCATATAAGGATCAACTATAGCATCCTTGGCTAAATTGAATAACATGTAAACAATCTGCAAGGAAACATTTTGAAGCAAACGTAGAGCACTCAAATGACGTGCTAGACTACTCCATAATTGCAACAAGAGGCATGAATGGATAGACAATAACCACATGTTCAAAACATCCTTACTGAAGTATCTCAAAATATGCATGGATCTCTCTGTAGCCTCAAGTTTACATGGCATCAAAATAACAGCAGAACAGGGACTAAAATCAGCAACATCACGATGCCTAGTTTGCATACTTGTGCTAGTCACCATATTGATCACAAAAATACATGGTAAGCACCTCTATAAAGAAGACATGGCATAGATCAAAACACATGTAGACATCAACCTCATAGGATGCACACATCAATCATGGAAAAAATGACAAAAGAGCTCGTTCTGTTAACAGATAGCAGAAAACATTATGAAGCACTCTTACAATGATGATTCGGGCATCTAGATGACCTCAAATGAATATGATGCAATGGAATGAAACGATGTACTCGTTGAGACGAAAAATTTGACATATTACACGCACAAGATGGAGCTACATGCACAGAGATATGGCAGGTCGAACTTGGCATGAAAATATCAAATAACAGGGACTTAGTGGATTTTCGGGGTCAACCTCAGGCAGATCTGGATCTGGCACGGTTTACGGAGTTGGCCAGAGCGAGCTCGCTGGAGATGGACGCGGGGGCGGAGAAGGACGAAGGCGGCGCGGGGAGATGGCCCCGGACCTGATCCGGCCGGATCCGGTCGGCGGCGGGGACGGGGATCGCCGGAGGAGGCGGCCGCGGCGAGAACCGGCACGGGCTCCGGCGGCGCGGGGCCGGGAAGGCGCGACGACGTCCGGCAGGGCGCCGCGGAGGCGCGCGGCCTAGGGCAGAGGAGCGCTCGGGCTCCGGCGACGCAGGGATAGGGCGG
>NC_041383.1:336864919-336871653 GCF_002162155.2 Triticum dicoccoides | reverse complement strand
GGGCGAGTCGGGCGGTGACATGTGGCGGCGGCGGAGCAGGTCGGACACGTCCGGCGCGACGTGGACGTGTCCGACGGCGCGGGGAGGAGATTTTTTTTTAGGGTTAGGGGGAATTTTCGGAGGGGATCACATATTTATAGGTACAGGGAGCTAGGAGAGTCCAAATGAGGCACGGTTTTCGCTCACACGATCGTGATCGAACGACCGAGAGCATGGAGGGGAGTTAGATGGGTTTTGGGCCACTTTGGAAGGGTGTGGGCTGCAAATAGAAAGAGGGGTTCCGGGCTACGCGGTTAACCGTTGGAGTACCAAACGACCTCCAAATGGCACGAAACTTGACAGACGGTCTACTGGTGGTATACCAAGGCCACTTGGCAAACCTCGGTCCATTCCGAGAAAGTTTAACACCCACTCACAACGAGAGACAAAAGGGGGACGCCGGAGGGCATAGGAGTGCCGGATTGCGAAACGGACAACGGGGAAACTGCTCGGATGCATGAGACGAACACGTATGCAAAATGAAATGCACATGATGACATGATAAAATGCAACACGCAAGCGAATGACATGGCAATGACAGCAAATAATGGGCAGACACCTGGCGCATCGGATCCGGGGTGTTACAACACTCCTCCACTAACAAGAGATCTCGTCCCGAGATCTTAGGACCGAGACGGAAGGGAAAAGGGATGAGGTGAAGTAAGAACTCGAGAAGAAGCAAAGAATCAAGAGCACTCGAGAATACGAGAGGAAGGACGAGAATGACAAGAATCGAAAGCTCACGGACTCAGATAGACTATGAAACCACTCCGGTTAGAATGAGATAAGAAACGAATAAGACTGAAAGGATTTAGGCAGCACTCCGGCTGAAAATGGAAGGGAAAGAACATGAACTAGAGGGGATGGAATGATACCTAATGAAGACATGACACAAAACCTCCAGAAAGAATTAAAAGAGTTGAATGAAAAGACTTAGAGGGAAGGATTGAACGAAGTTGTTGAGAAAATCAACAACGAAAGAATAAGCTTGTCGTGGACTTATGGATAACATCTCAGAAATTATGAGGTGATAACCGACCACAAACGGACAACGGAAGGAAGGGATTAACCACTTTGAGGAAATAAGAATAAGATTTATTGTATGCTTATCCTTCATCAAATTAAATTGATGACCAACAATGGATTTTGCATACTACTTATTCTTCTTGAAAGGATTGAGAAGAGATATAGCGCGAACTTGAGAAAGTCTTCATGAACCACCGGTAGGATTGAAAGAATGAATGGAATAAAATGATAAACAAGGAAAAAGAATCTTGAACGAACCACCGTAAGAATTCGAAAAAGACTGATAAAAGAGAATGAATCACCGGGAAGAATTAGAAGAACAAATATGCTCGAAGGGATTTAGATGCAAAAGAACAAGGGGATCATGAGCTGATTAAAGAACACTTGAACGAAGCACCGGGATAAATAGATAACGGTAACTGAAATGTGAGGACGAAGAATTCTTCTGGAACGATGGCCTCCGGTGAGAATAAACAGGAAAACAACTCCTGGCATACTCCGGATGGGTGAGAAAAGAATATCTGACTATTGGAATAATTCGAGAGGATGACAAGAGCTAGAATCACGAATATTCGAGAGAACGGGCAAGATTGAGAAGGATAACTCTTCTTCGATCTTCAAATGACGACGAGAAACAACACCAAAATTATTGAGATACTCCGGGAGAATGAAAGCAGAGAGGTTGAGCCAACAATGAAAAGAATTTGAAAACAATCTTGGAGAAAGCATGTGGCTGATGGAATCCATACTTACGTCACACTTGAAAAGAAATTAGAATAACTCTAGGGGAATTAGAAGAGTCAGGTAAGATCCTGGGAAAAGACCTGTGGGTTAGGGCCCACTGAAGAGAAAACACCGTTGGAAAGGGATGTTGAGCAGATAGATGATGCACCGGAACAATTGAAATATTTGAATGAGGTGATAACCTCGAATTAATTCGAACACAGACGAATCTCCTGAGATGTCTTGAACACTCCGGAAGGATAAACTGGCGAGAGGCGAACGAGCAGGGAAAACACTTGATCCAAGGAAACTAATGTGATCAATCCGAAAAAAACTTGAATTGAGTCCACCGGAGAAGAAAAAAGAGATGAAGAATGACGAACGAGACGAGAATTCACCGGTTGAAATAACTGAGGAAAGACTGAAGATACTCTGCACGAATGAAATTAATGGTCGAAAGAGACTCAAACTCCGGGAAGAAAAGGGTGGGAGGGCGGGAAAACAAAGGCAACTTGGAAGGGGAAATCGACGAATATCTTGAAGAGAAAAACACCGATTGAAATCATTGAAGAAAAGAAGGCAAGGACTTCAGACGAGTAGGATGGATACTCGATTACGGACTCCGGTTCCGAGAAGAATAAGGGGTGGGCGGGTGGGAAAAACAACAACTGAGGATTGAACTCAAAGATGAAGAGGCTCGAGTCGACTTGACGAGAAATGCACCGGATGAAAAGAGCTGAGAACCAACGATCGGAAAACCAACTGCGTGATCCTAAAGAAAAAATTTGAAGGGGAAGAGGAGTAATTCAAAACACATACGTTAAGATTCCTTACCAGAGCGACGAAGGGGCTGAGGAGTAAAAAGAATTCCTACTCTCCGATATAACTAGACTCCGAAAACAGTCATTCTAGACTCAACAACGGCCAAACTACACGATCAATCAAGGGGCTCCTAGGGTCGGTCGAGGCTCTGATACCAACTTGTCACGCCCAATATGCGACCCTATCCAAAAGGAACTCGAAGGTCCCACCAAGGATAGACCCGCATATTGAAACGCTTTTGCAAGGTGGATATCATTACATCAACATTACATAATAGATGGGGATACATACAAGAGGCATACAATGCCACACAAATACAACATCACAATACATAAGAGCAACATCCGACAACGGATGAACCACAAATAGAAATTCAAACGACATCCACCCTGCTAGCCCAGGCTGCCGACCTGGAACCTATCCATGATCAAAGAAGAAGCAGAAGAAGAACTCAACGCAAGCACGCATCACTCTCGCGTCATGATCATCGCACAACCTGTACCTGCAACTATTGTTGTAGTAATCTGTGAGCCACGAGGACTCAGCAATCCCATTACCATGGGTATCAAGACTAGCAATGCTTAAAGGTAAAGGAAGGGGTAAAGTGGTGAGGTTGCAGCAGCGACTAAGCATAATATGGTGGCTAACATACGCAAATAAGAGCGAGAAGAGAGCAAGTAGAATGGCCGTGAAGCTAGCAATGATCAAGAAGTGATCCCGAACTCCTACTTACGTCAAACATAACCCAGAAACCATGTTCACTTCACGGACTCCGCCGAAAAGAGACCATCACGGCTACACACACGATTGATGCGTTTTAATTCAGATCTGGTGTCAAGTTATCTACAACCGGACATTAACAAATTCTCATCTGCCAATAACCGCAGGCACGGCTTTCGAAAGATTATACCCTGCAGGGGTGTCCCAACTTAGCCCATGACAAGCTCTCGCGATCAACGAAGGAATAGACCTTCTCCCAGGAAGACCCGATCAGACTCGGAATCCCGGTTTACAAGACATTTCGACAATGGTAAAACAAGACCAGCAAGACCGCCCGATGCGCCGACAGTCCCGATAGGAGCTGCACATATCTCGTTCTCAGGGCAACACCGGATGAAGACTACGTACAACTAAAACCAACCCTCAAGTTTCCCCGAGGTGGCGCTGCAAGTGGCTCTGGTTCGGACCAACACTTAGACAAGCACTGGCCCGCGGGGGGGCTATAATAAAGATGACCCTCGAGAGAGTGACTCCCAAGGGAAAAGTAGGTGGAGGTGAGGCAAATGGTAAAACCAAGGTTGGGCCTTGCTGGAGGAGTTTTATTCAAGGCGAACTGTCAAGGGGGTCCCATAAATCACCCGACCGCGTAAGGAATGCAAAATCTGGGAACATAACACCGGTATGACGGAAACTAGGGCGGCAAGAGCGGAAAAAAACACTAGGCAAAAGGCCGAGTCTTCCACCCTTTACCAAGTATATAGATGCATTAATAATATGAGAGATATTGTGATATCCCAACCAAAATCCTGTCCACCATGGAGAAATCTTCAACTTCACCTGCAACTAGCAACGCTATAAGAGGGGCTGAGCAAGCGGTAACATAGCCAATCAATGGTTTGCATAGGAAAGGTGTCAAAGGTTAGAGGTTCATGGCAATTTGGGAGGCTTGATAAACAGGTGATAGGTAACGCAGCATAGCGATAGAACGAAGCAACTAGCATAGCAATGATAGTAGTGAGATCTAGGGTAGCGGTCATCTTGCCTGAAATCCCGCAAGGAAGAAGAACGAGTCCATGAAGAAGACGAACGGATGAAGCCGAACCAAGCGTAGACGAACGAATCCTCACGATCGCAACGAAACAGGAACTATCGAAAAGAAGCACACAACAAAGTGAACACACCACACATGAACAAGGCATGATGCACGAACAAGCATGATGCAAGACAAGACTACATGAAGCTACTCATGGCAAGATATGATGCAAACAAGAACAACACATCAACGCAAGTTTAAATGAGGCCGGGAACAACATATAACAATTCCGGTAAGTCCTCATATGCATATTTCGAAATTGGTCCAAATCTGAATAAACCTTATGTTCAAGTTGTTAAACAGCAAGTTAAGATGCAACAAGATGATCTACACGAGATTCTAGTCAAGTTACATACAAATTTCATTTAGTTCGGAGCTACGGCCTAGAAGATATGAGCAAAAACAAGATAAACATGGCATTGATGCAAAATGCACCCAAACATCAAGCAAACACCTCAAAACATGGATGCAACATGATAATATGAAGCTACATGCAATTCTAAGCAAGTTTCATATAGAGCACACTCAAAACGGAGCAACGGTTCAAACACACACATATGGAACAAGTTATAGCAACAATCTGTCCAAAACAGCAACTAGGCATATTGCAAGCATCAAAACAACATGCTACAGCATCTCAACATGAAAACAAAAGACATGGTCATGATGTACAGGTAAAGCATAACAAAACATGAACACTGAGCTATCTCTAGAAATCACTAGAACATGCTCAAACACACATGGTAAGATTGCAAGTTATAACAATTCAGACTTTGCAGAAAATAACATCACGATGCAATGTTTAGAGCTATCAAACAACATGTTACAGGAACTTATCATGGAAAACAAAGGCATGTCATGAATCTACTAAATGCATAGATCATAAGTCCCTTACTGACCATAAGCCAAAAAGGATCAGAAAATATGATGGCACCCACGTAAACATGGCAAGTTATAATACAGATTCAAACATGGCAGGAACATAATTATGAAGGCATGTAGATGAGCTTGTGCAACTCTCTACAGGGCAAAACATGGCATGGCAAGGCAACAAATAGTAAGAAGACATATTTGTGAAGCTAAGAATGGCAATAGCAAGGACATAGGGTACATGGATCACTAGCAAAACACATGGTAACAACTGAACTTAATGTTAACAGGCTGACAGCAACATTGTGAAGCAACTTTGGAGCAAGATATGAACAAGCTACAACCGGCTATAAATGCAACTAGGGGCATGGATGGATAGAGGATGACATGTAGATCAAAACATGTTTATAGAACATCTCCAGATTATGCATAGAATGATTAGTAGCAACATGTTTATATAGCATCACGAAATAACAGATTCAGCCTAGCAAAACAGCAACAGCATGTACCCTACTAAACAAGCTTGATTCACTCACCACAAGTCATTGCATGACAAGATAAGCATAGCATCACCAATAAGACATGTAGATGAAACAATCCAAGGAAAGAACAAGTCCATAGCATATAAGGATCAACTATAGCATCCTTGGCTAAATTGAATAACATGTAATCAAATCTGCCAGGAAACATTTTGAAGCAAAAGTAGAGCACTCAAATGACGTGCTAGACTACTCCATAATTGCAACGAGAGGCACGAATGGATAGATAATAACCACATGTTCAAAACACCCTTACTGAAGTATCTCAAAATATGCATGGATCTCTCTGTAGCCTCAAGTTTACATGGCATCAAAATAACAGCAGAACGGGGACTAAAATCAGCAACATCACGATGCCTAGTTTGCATGCTTGTGCTAGTCACCACATTGATCACAAAAATTACATGGTAAGCACCTATGTAAAGAAGACATGGCATAGATCAAAACACATGTAGACATCAACCTCATAGAATGCACACATCAATCATGGAAAAAATGACAAAAGAGCTTGTTCTGTTAACAGACAGCAAAAACATTATGAAGCACTCTTACAATGATGATTCGGGCATCTAGATGACCTCAAATGAATATGATGCAATGGAATGAAACGATGTACTCGTTGAGACGTACAATTTGACATATTACACGCACGAAACGAAGCTACATGCACAGAGATATGGCATGTCGAACTTGGCATGAAAATAGCAAATAACAGGGACTTAGTGGATTTTCGGGGTCAACCTCAGGCAGATCTGGATCTGGCACGGTTTACGGAGTTGGCCGGAGCGAGCTCGCCGGAGATGGACGCGGGGGCGGAGAAGGAGGAAGGTGGCGTGGGGAGATGGCCCCGGACCAGATTCGGCCGGATCCGGCCGGCGGCTAGGACGGGGGTCACCGGAGGA
>NC_041383.1:336791704-336864379 GCF_002162155.2 Triticum dicoccoides | reverse complement strand
CGGCGGCGGGCCTGGCGGGCCGCGGGCGGCGCGCGGGCGCGGGCGAGTTGGGCGGCGACACGTGGAAGCGGTGGAGCAGGTCAGACACGTCCGGCGCGACGTGGACGTGTCCGGCGGCGCAGGGAGGAGATTTTTTTTAGGGTTAGGGGGAATTTTCGGAGGGGATCACATATTTATAGGTAGAGGGAGCTAGGAGAGTCCAAATGAGGCACGATTTTTGCCCACACGATCGTGATCGAACAACCGAGAGCATGGAGGGGAGTTAGATGGGTTTTGGGCCACTTTGGAAGGGTGTGGGCAGCAAAGAGAAAGAGGGGTTTCGGGCTACGCGGTTAACCGTTGGAGTACCAAACGACCTCCAAATGGCATGAAACTTGACAGGCGGTCTACCGGTGGTATACCAAGGCCACTTGGCAAACCTCGGTCCATTTCGAGAAAGTTTAACACCCACTCACAATGAGAGACAAAAGGGGGACGCCGGAGGGCATAGGAGTGACGGATTGTGAAACGGACAACGGGGAAAATGCTCGGATGCATGAGACGAACACGTATGCAAAATGAACTGCACATGATGACATGATAAAATGCAACACGCAAGCGAATGACATGGCAATGACAGCAAATTACTGGCAGACACCTGGCGCATTGGATCTGGGGCGTTACAGTATGACCCGGCTGGAGTTGTAAACCGGCTGGGACTTGGTAAACCGGCGGACAGTTAAGACAAAGTTAAGACAGATGGCTAAGACAGACAATAAACCGGCGAGTGTTAAACCGGCAAGCAGTTAAGACATATGGCTAAGACAGACGGTAAACTGGCGAGTGTTAAACCGGCAGAGTTAAGACAGATGGTAGCACCGGCAGGTGTTAAGTCAATCATAACCCGGCAGACAATGTTAAACCGGCAGACCATGTTAAACCGGCAAACAATGTTAAACCGGCAGACAATGTTAAACCGGCAGACGTTAAGAAGCCCAGGAAGGGAAGTCAAAATAGTTTAAGTCTGAGTCCGAGATGGACTCTACATGTAACCCGCCCCTTTAACTTATATAAGGAGGGGCAGGGCTCCCCAAAGAGGGACAAGCAAACAATAATCTCTAGGGCTAGACACAATGAAGGAGAGCCGGTTTACGGCGACTCCCTCATGATGATGATAATGAGACCTAGCCTCAAACAGCATGTAGGGTTTTTACCGGATGATGTTTCCCAGGGCCCGAAGCTGTCTAAATCTTTGTCTTGCATGTTGCCTCTCTTGATTCCGCTCAACCCCTCTCAAGCTACCACATAGATGTGTTGGCCTCACGACTAAGTCCTCACACTAAGGACATCTGACGTGTTAATTCCACGACAAGTTTCCTTTGGGTATCCTATGCAGACACATTTCTCCGATTTGGTTTCGAGCTTATCTAGTTGAAACTTTTTCACATAAGCATCGCAACTCCAAAATTTAAGAAACGACATCTTAGGTTTATTGCTAAACCATAGTTCATACAGTGTCGTCTCAATGGATTTAGATGGTGCCCTATTTAACATGAATGCACCTCTCTCTAATGCATAACCCCAAAACGATATTGGTAAATCGGTAAGAGACATCATTGATCGCACCATATCAAATAAAGTGCAGTTATGATGTTCGGACACACCGTTACGCTGTGGTGTTCCAGGTGGCATGAGTTTGTGAAACTATTCCACATTATTTTAACTGAAGGCCAAACTCGTAAC
The DNA here is from genome assembly GCF_002162155.2 of Triticum dicoccoides. NCBI lineage: Eukaryota > Viridiplantae > Streptophyta > Magnoliopsida > Poales > Poaceae > Triticum > Triticum dicoccoides. Next base: position 336,862,657 of record NC_041383.1, on the reverse strand, counting down.
TCAAATATTCATCTCCACGATCAAATCGCAGAAACTTTATTTTCTTGTTACGATGATTTTCCACTTCACACTAAAATTCTTTGAACCTTTCAACTATTTCAGAATTTTGTTTCATCAAGTAGATATACCCATATCTGCTCAAATCATCTGTGAAGGTCAGAAAATAACGATACCCGCCACAAGCCTTAATACTCATTGATATGCATACATCAATATGTATTATTTCCAACAAGTCAGTAGCTCGTTCCATTGTTCTGGAGAACGGAGTTCTAGTCATCTTGCCGAAAAGGCACAGTTCGCAAGCATCAAATGATTCATAACCAAGTGATTCCAAAAATCCATCTTTGTGGAGTTTCTTCATGCGCTTTACACCGATATGACCCAAACGGTAGTGCCACAAATAAGTTGCACTATCATTATTAACTTTGCATCTTTTTTTGGCATCAATATTATGTATATGTGTATCACCACGATCGAGATCCGACAAACTATTTTCATTGGGTGTATGACAATTGAAGGTTTTATTCATGTAAACAGAACAACAATTATTCTCTGACTTTAAATGAATAACCGTATTGCAATAAACATGATCAAATCATATTCATGCTCAACGCAAATGCCAAATAACATTTATTTAGGTTTAACACTAATCCCGAAAGTATAGGGAGTGTGTGATGATGATCATATCAATCTTGGAACTACTTCCAACACTCATCGTCACTTCCCCTCAACTAGTCTCTCTTTATTATGTAACTCCTGTTTCGAGTTACTAATCTTAGCAACCGAACAAGTATCAAATACTCAGGGGCTACTATAAACACTAGTAAGGCACACATCAATAACCTGTATATCAAATATACCCTTGTTCACTTTGCCATCCTTCTTATCCACCAAATATTCAGGGCATTTCTGTTTCCAGTGACCATTTCCTTTGAAGTGTAAGCACTCAGTTTCAGGCTTTGGTCCAGCTTTGGGCTTCTTCGCGGGAGTGACAACTTGCTTGTCATTCTACTTGAAGTTCCCTTTCTTTCCCTTTGCCCTTTTCTAGAAACTAGTGGTCTTGTCAATCATCAACACTTGATGCTCTTTCTTGATTTCTACCTTCGTTGATTTCAACATTGTGAAGAGCTCGGGAATCGTTTTCATCATCCATTGCATACTATAGTTCATCACGAAGTTCTATTAACTTGGTGATGGTGACTAGAGAACTCTGTCAATCACTATCTTATCTGGAAGATTAACTCCCACTTGATTCAAGCGATTGTAGTACCCCAAACAATCTGAGCACATGCTCACTAGTTGAGCAATTCTCCTCCATCTTTTAGCTATAGAACTTGTTGGAGACTTCATATCTCTCAACTCGGGTATTTGCTTGAAACATTAACTTCAACTCCTGGAACATCTCATATGGCCCATGACGTTCAAAACGTGTTTGAAGTCCCGATTCTAAGTCGTTAAGCATGGTGCACTAAACTATCAAGTAGTCATTATATTGAGCTAGCCAAATGTTCATAATGTCTGCATCTGGTCCTGCAATAGGTCCGTCACCTAGCGGTGCATCAAGGACATAATTCTTCTATGCAGCAATGAGGACAATCCTCAGATCACGGGTCCAATCCGCATAATTTCTACTAACATCTTTCAACACAGTTTTCTCTAGGAACATATCAAAATAAACATATGAAAGCAACAATGCGAGATATTGATCTACAACATAATTTGCAAATACTACCAGGACTAAGTTCATGATAAATTTAAGTTCAATTAATCATATTACTTAAGAACTCCCACTTAGATAGACATCTCTCTAATCATCTAAGTGATCACGTGATCCAAATCAACTAAACCATAACCGATCATCACGTGAAATGGAGTAGTTTTCAATGGTGAACATCACTATGTTGATCATATCTACTATATGATTCACGCTCGACCTTTCGGTCTCGGTGTTCCGAGGCCATATCTGCATATGCTAGGCTCGTCAAGTTTAACCTGAGTATTTTGCATGTGCAAAACTGGCTTGCACCCGTTGTAGATGGACGTAGAGCTTATCAAACCCGATCATCACGTGGTGTCTGGGCACGACGAACTTTGGCAACGGTGCATAATCAGGGAGAACACTTTTATCTTGAAATTTAGTGAAAGATCATCTTATAATGCTACCGTCAATCAAAGCAAGATAAGATGCATAAAAGATAAACATCACATGCAATCAATATAAGTGATATGATATGGCCATCATCATCTTGTGCTTGTGATCTCCATCTCCGAAGCACCGTCATGATCACCATCGTTCCGGCGTGACACCTTGATCTCCATCATAGCATCGTTGTCGTCTCGCCAACTATTGCTTCTACGACTATCGCTACCGCTTAGTGATAAAGTAAAGCAATTACAGGGCGATTGCATTGCATACAATAAAGCGACAACCATATGGCTCCTGCCAGTTGTCGATAACTCGGTTACAAAACATGATCATCTCATACAATAAAATATAGAATCACGTCTTGACCATATCACATCAGAACATGCCCTGCAAAAACAAGTTAGACGTCCTCTACTTTGTTGTTGCAAGTTTTACGTGGCTGGTACGGGCTGAGCAAGAATCATTCTTACCTACGCATCAAAACCACAATGATAGTTCGTCAAGTTAGTGATGTTTTAACCTTCTCAAGGACCAAGCGTAGCCACACTCGGTTCAACTAAAGTTGGAGAAACTGACACCCGCCAGCTACCTATGTGCAAAGCACGTCGGTAGAACCAGTCTCGCGTAAGCGTACGCGTAATGTCGGTCCGGGCCGCTTCATCCAACAATACTGCCGAACCAAAGTATGACATGCTGGTAAGCAGTATGACTTGTATCGCCCACAACTCACTTGTGTTCTACTTGTGTGTTGGGGATATAACTATTTGTGTAAGCTGCCCAGGAGGGGCCGGGTTACGCAAAGAAGACTCACCAGAAAGAAGCCCAGGACCAAGCATGAAGATGGCGGTTCAATAAAGGGTCTAAGGCCCACAGGCGGCTCAAGGCCCATAGTGGTAAACCGCCATGATGGCATGACTTGTAACATAAGGTAGAATTAACTAGTCACCGAGCCGGACACTGTCTATGAGCCGGCCGAGACTCTGTAGGCCGCAGGGCGTCCACCCGTGTATATAAGGGGACGACCCGCTGGCAGCTTAGGGCAAGAAACAACCAATCGAGAGTCGGGCATAGCGTATCTCACTCCCTGGTCATCGAAACATCAAGCAATACCAACCCAACTAGACGTAGGCCTTACCTTCACCGTAAGGGGCCGAACTAGTATAAACCTCTCGTGTCCCTTGCCCTGATTAACCCCATCAGGCTTCCTAGTTGCGATGGCTCCACAACAAAGTCCTTTCACTAGGACATCTGACGTGACAATTCCATGATAGTTGGCGCCCACCGTGGGGCCAGCGCACGGTGGATTTGAGTTCTTGAAGGGAAACTTCGAAGGGCTCAGGGGATACGCAGTGGGACGGATGACCAAGAGTCGTCGTGGCAAGATCTACATCGACGACGAAGGCTGGGACCCCAACACCGACTCAATTGAGTATGGGTACCGGGTCCCCTTCAGCGGAATCCACGTCTTCATCGGCCGGATTGGTGAGCCGGGCCTTGAGCCGGACAACTGCACCAACCTCGTCGAGACGGCTCAGCGCGCCAGACCCGCCCGAGTTCAACTCATCATGAAGCGTGCCTTCGTGGGCTGCATCCACGGAGGGGAACTGTCTAAAGGATCTGAAGATGGTGGTGAGACGGCCGTCCTCTCTGATGGTGATTCATCCGCCGGTTCAACAGATTCGTTGTATCAAGTGCAAGAGGGCATGCTTGGGGGCTGTTTCGACAGCTCCAGTATTCCGGACCCCTATGGGTCGCCAAGCTGGGCAGGAGTCTTCATGGCTGGGACTCAAACCGGCCAAAACTCTACAACTGCTACCGCAATAACGTCCGGGTTAGGAGCGGCCGGGGCAGGAGGCCCTGTGCGCCCGCCGGCTCAGGTGCTGATAGATCTCATGGATAAGCTTACGACCCTGTTAACCGCCACGGTTATTCCTGCAAATAAAGATGAGCATGACGCGGAGGTGGCATGGGTGCACAAGGAAATAGCTCGGGCCAAGAGGCCTTGGCAGCTGAGGACACCAGGTTAGCTACAGAACGGGCGGCTTTGGATGCACGGGCACAATGGCTACAGTCAGAGGCCTTCCAGCTCATGATGAGCCTGAACGCGTCTAATAAGGTGATGAGGATAAGACATCAGAAAACCCAGTCCCGTTTACCTCCGGTTTACGATCCTTGGAATCTTTTCGCTACACCCGGAGCCGGCCCAAGTAACCCGCCAGATGCAAATCAGTTTATGACAGCCGGAACAGGAGGACCGGCTCAGCCTCGGGAGATGCCACCTCCTCATGGGAACATGGCACCGCCCCGTTATGTGCCGATACCACCGGGTCACTTTTCCAACCCCATGGAGAACTTAATTGCAGCATCGGCGCGTTTGGCGGCTCTCCCAGTGGACGGTGATGATCCGACAGCAGTGGAGACCCGGAGGATCAGAGAACTTGTCCAGACGGCCCTCGCTCAGCAAGAGACTTATTCTTATAGCTGGGACAGGATTCATTCAACCCCTCCGCCTTGGTTAGCACCACCTCGTCAAAACCGGAGTCCAAGTTACAGTAGGCACATGGAGTCAGAAGCTTTGTCAAGCAACGCCCAGCGCCGTAACCAGCCCGGTGGCTATAACCCGGTACAAGACCGAATACGTCAGGAGAACGAGCGGGCGGCTCAGCTAGCGGCTCAACAACCGGCTCATCAAGATTTCCCAGAGTATCCGACGACTTCCGTTGAGATGGGAGTGGCTACTAGAACCGGCGGTGTTCCTTGTTTGGTGTCGGCTCTGCGTAATGTATGTTTACCCAAGGACTTCAAGGGACCTCGTAAGGTGCCGAATTACACGGCCGACTTACAGCCTGGAGCGTGGATCGAAAGTAGTGAGATGGCCATGGAACTGTTGGAGGTCAGCGACGCAGCAATGGCTAAGTACTTCACCATGATGTTAGATGGAACGGCCGGTCTTGGTTAAAGGGCTTGCCACCCAATTCCATTGGTTCGTGGGCAGAGTTAAAGGCCCATTTCATCCAGAACTTCAAGGACACTTGCAAGCAATCTATGTCGATTGTGGACATGACAAATTGTAAACAGGAGGAGGGTGAATCCACTCACTCATTGGGTACGCCGGATCAAGGAGATAATACATTCGTCTAACAAGATGGATGCCGGCTCTGCAGCCCTCATGTTGGAGAAGAACTGCCGCTTTGAGCCGCTGAGACAGAAACTGGGGCGCCTTAAGTGTGATTGCAACGATATGGGTACGCTGATGGCAGCTTTAGTCAAATACACTGACTCTGATAGTACCAAGGATCCCGCGTCTGATGAGGGAAAGATAGGGAAGGGAAAGAAGAACGGTAATGGAAAGGGTCAGCAGCATAACCCGATGAATCAAGGAGGCAATAAGTGTAAGGCGGAAGGTAACCCGGAGTTTGTAGCCAACGCCAATGCATAGGGTAACAATCAGAGACGTAAGGGCAAGCCGCCCCCTCGATCTGGCGGGTCAGGCCCATCTCTTGAGCAGCTACTCAATGAGCCATGCCCGAGACATGGCACCCGGGAACGACCCGCCGCCCACTTATGGAAGGATTGCGCGATCATGAAGGCTTTCAAGAATTCCAACGCGTTTGATGGCAATCATGGATCGGGCGGCGGCTCAGGAGGCGGCGGCTTTCATGGCCCGGGCGGCGGTTCAAGTTCCGGCTTTCAGGGAAATCAAGGCGGCTATAATCAACAGCAGCCTGGTCAGGGGGGTCAACAGCAGCAGCAGTCGGGTTATCAAAGCCATCTGAAGCAGCTGAATAGTGGGCAGTATCACATGTTCACTACCAGCTTGTGCAAACGTGACCAGAAGGTTCATAAGAGTGCCGTGAATTCTGTTGAGCCAGCGGTTCCCCGTTATTTGAGGTGGTCAAAACAGCCCATTGTATGGAGCGGGGAAGATCACCCCCTCCGGGTTGATAATCCGGGTCAGTTAGCCTTGGTGGTAGCACCTCAAGTTGGTGGATATAAATTCACTAAGGTACTCATGGGGGGAGGGTAGCAGCATCAGTATCCTCTATTATGAGACCTTTCGACGCATGGGGTTAACTGATAAGAATTTGAAGACGACCAACACTATTTTTCATGGAGTGGTTCCTGGTAAGTCGGCTTACCCAGTTGGCAAGATTGAACTAGAAGTGGCCTTTGGAGATGAGTATGATTCCAGGGCTGAGAAATTGACGTTTGAAGTGGTCAAAATCAGGAGTCCATATCATGCTCTGTTTGGGCGGTCGGCTTATGCCAAGTTCATGGCACGACCGTGTTATGTTTATCTGCAGCTTAAGATGTCGGGTCACAAGGGCACCATCACCGTGTGTGGAAGTCAAAAGGTAGCCCTGGAATGTGAGGAGGGCGACGCAGCTTATGTTGAGTCTGTTTGTGCAGCAAAGGAACTAAAGTTTTATCAAGACAATGTTGACCCGGCGGATATGACCTCTCTAAAGAAGCCAACCACCGAGCATGACCCGGCGATGAAGTTTAAGTCGGCTGCTGAAACCAAGCTTGTGGATTTCAATCCAGGTGATTCATCTAAGCAGTTCAGTATCAGTGCCAATTTGGATCCTAAATAGGAAAGCACGCTCATCGAGTTCATCCATGAGAACCGGGACATCTTCACATGGAAACCTTCTGACATGCCGGGTGTACCGAGAGAACTCGCTGAGCATACTCTCAATATTGATCCAAAGTATAAGCCGGTCAGGCAGTTTCTTCGACGGTTCAATGAAGAGAGACGGAAAGCTATTGGATAGGAAGTCGCCCGGCTCTTAGCGGCTGGGTTTATTGTTGAAGTTTTTCACCCGGAGTGGTTGGCTAACCCGGTGCTCGTGCTCAAGAAGAACGGCACCTGGCGGATGTGTGTGGATTACACGGACTTAAATAAGGCTTGTCCGGCTGATCCCTTTGCTCTCCCCCGTATTGATCAAATCATTGATGCTACGACGGGTTGCGAGCGTTTGAGTTTTTTGGATGCTTACTCTGGTTATCATCAGATCAAAATGGCAGTTAAGGACCAGGAGAAGACGGCTTTCATCACTCCGTTTGGAGCCTTCTGTTACATATCTATGCCATTTGGGCTCAAGAGTGCTCAGGCGACTTATCAGTGATGTGTACAGAACTGTCTCCACGACCAGATTGGGCGCAATGTTGACGCTTATGTGGATGACATCATGGTGAAGTCCAGAGAGAAGGAAACCTTGATATCTGATTTGAAATAGACCTTTGATAATCTCCGGGTTTATAAGATGATGCTTAACCCGGCCAAGTGTGTATTTGGTGTACCTGCAGGCAAGCTCTTGGGTTTCCTGGTCTCAAACAGAGGCATTGAAGCTAATCCGGAGAAGATCAAGGCAATTACCTCTCTGGCTAAACCAGCACGCATCAATGATGTTCAACGACTGGCGGGTTGTGTTGCTGCTTTAAGCCGGTTCATAAGCTGGTTAGGTGAGAAGGCCCTACCGTTGTATCAGATGATGAAGAAAACGGACACTTTTGTCTGGAGTGATGTTGCTGATATTGCCCTTCAAGATTTAAAGAGACAGTTGTCTGAGCCACCGGTCCTTGCGGCTCCCATTGATAAAGAGCCGTTGTTGTTATATGTGGCTGCTAATTCACGAGACATCAGTGTTGCCATCATGGTGGAGCGTAAGGAGGCTGGCAAGGAGCATCCGCTTCAACTACCGGTTTACTACATCAGTGAGGTGCTCATTGAGTCCAAACAAAGATATCCACATTGGCAGAAACTTGTTTACGGAGTGTTTATGGCAAGCCGGAAGCTGAAGCAGTACTTCCAAAGTCATCCTATAACTGTGGTAAGTTCTGCCCCCTTGGGAGACATCATCCAGAACAGGGAAGCCACGGGACGAGTCGCCAAGTGGGCTATTGAGCTTGGGCCTCATGGTTTGAAGTATATGCCACGTACTGCTATTAATTCTCAAGCCTTGGTGGACTTTATCAATGATTGGACAGAGTTGCAGGCACCTAAGGAGAAGCCAGATAACACATATTGGACTATTCACTTTGATGGGTCCAGGCAGTTAGAAGGCTCGGGGGCTGGAGTTGTTTTAACTTCCCCTCGAGGTGACAAATTTTGTTATGTGCTCCAGCTTATGTTTCCTTGTACTAACAATGCAGCTGAGTACGAGGCCTTACTCCATGGCCTCCAGATGGCCAAAGAGATGAATTTGAGCCGGGTAAGGTGCTTGGGCGATTCAGATCTCGTGGCCTAACAGGTGTCAGGCAAGTGGGACTCCAAGGATCCCCTTATGGCGGCTTACCATCATGAAGTAGATGTTGTGGCTGGGCACTTCAAAGGTTATCAAGTGGAGCACATTGATCGAGGGAAAAATGAGGCGGCTGATGCTTTAAGCCGGTTGGGATCTCAACGTAAGCCGGTGTCGCCTAACACCTTTCTTGATGTTTTGCATAATCCTTCTGTCAAAGTACCTACAGAGGAAGAACTACCAGTGTCAGACCCGGAGGCACAGCTAGTGGCCGCTCTTCACGTCATCCCAGATTGGACAGTGCCATATTTGGCCTATATGACCCGGGGAGAGTTGCCTGAGGATGAGACCCTGGCGAGACAAATCATCAGGCGGTCCAAATCTATGACGATTGTTCATGGCGAGTTACTTCACTGCAGTGTCACTGGGGAGTTTCAACGTTGTGTGTCGCCTGCGGAGGGTCAGGAGATACTTCGTGAGATCCATGAAGGAGATTGTGGTCATCATGCCGGTTCAAAATCTCTTGTGGCCAAGGCTTTCCGTCATGGTTTCTATTGGCTGATGGCTCATGCTAATGCGGAGGATCTAGTCAGCAAATGTGACGGATGTCAAAAATTCTCACGACGAGCTCATGTGCCGGTTCAAGAGTTGAGTATGATCCCAATTACTTGGCCATTCGCAGTATGGGGGCTTGCATGGTTGGACCCTTCAAAAGGTCTAAGGATAAAAATACACACCTCCTGGTGATAGTGGATAAGTTTACAAAATGGGTTGAGGCAGAGCCGGTCAGTAAGTGTGATGCAGCCACGGCGGTTCAATTCATAAAAAAGGTGATCTTTCGTTTTGGTTTTCCACACGGCATCATAACTGATAAAGGCACTAATCTCTCCAAGGGTGCCATGGAAGAGTTCTGTCAACGAGAACATATCAGGCTTAATGTTTCGGTTGTTGCTCATCATCAATCCAATGGTCAAGCAGAAAGAGCTAATTAGGAGATCCTAAAGGGCATCAAACCCCAGCTCTTGGTCCCTTACAGCGGACTCTGGGTTGTTGGGTGGAGGAGTTACCTTCTGTATTGTGGAGCATCAACACTACGCCTAATAGATCTACAGGTTACACACCTTTCTTCATGGTCTACGGAGCAGAGGCAGTCCAGCCAAGTGACATCCGGCATGACTCACCCTGCGTGGCGGATTACGTTGAGGCTGATAACAAAAAAGCACATCAGGATGGACTTGACTTGTTGGATGAGGAGCGAGACTTGGCAATAGCCCACTCGGCGATTTACCAGCAAGACCTGCGCCGCTATCACAGTCGCCGGGTTAGAAGCAGAACCTTTCAGGAAGGCGACTTAGTGCTCAGGCTCATCCAGGATCAGTCTGATATGCACAAGCTATCCCCTCCTTGGGAAGGAACCTTTGTGGTCAGCAAGAATCTGAACAACGGGTCATACTACCTCATCGATGTTCGAGAGCACAAAGACTCGCGTAAGTCGGAGGAGGAGACTCGCCGGCCATGGAATATCGCTCATCTTTGGCCCTACTATACTTGAGCCACCGGCTCTCAAGATGTATATATTCTGATGATGTATATATTATATAAAGCAATAAAGCAGGACCTCTGTCCTTTTTCACCCTCAAAGGTTTATATGTCTACTTTATCAGGTGGTAGAAACAACCAACAGGGAGCGGATCATATATGAATCCGGCTTTCCCTTTGGTCCGGCTTATGATCATATCTGAATCTAGCCACAATCATTTAGGGGCTTCCTGTTCAAACATAGGTCGTATTCGAACCAAAGAGAACATAGCTGTCGATACCCGCTTGATCGGCATACTGCCAAACCCACTTGGGGGCTTCTTGATCATATTTGAATCATAGCTTAACCCCTTTGGGTCTGACGTGGATCGTATTCGAATCAGCGTCATTAAACAACTCTTATGGTCACTTGGGGGCTTCCTGTTCAAAAATAGGTCGTATTCAAACCGAAGAGAACATAGTTGTCGATACCCATTTGATCGGCATCACCAAAGCCACTGGGGGCTATATGATCGTATCCGAATCTTAGCTTAACCCCTTTGGAATGGTTCACTGATTGTATTCAAATCAGAAACCTTTGAATATTGTTTATTGTCCATTATATTTCATAAGCATAATTATTTGACTATCTTGAGACCTTCTTGAAAGCATTGTGAGATGGTTTTTATTCTTCCGGCTTAATATTGATCACCCCAGGTTGCTAAGTATCAGGTGAACATTATATGTTCCAACTTTCAGGAGTTAAACTTACCCGCCTGGTTTAGGTCATATAAGCAGGAGAGATTACCAAAAGGATCTCAGGTATGCTATTGTGATTATGTTTAACAAATATAATCATAAACCGGCCTTTATATGATATTTTGGTTCGCACTCTGGGTTATCAATACCTTATGTGACCCCCGATGCGATAAAACGCCAAAGGAATTTTGCTTGTTTTATATGCAGGATAAGGCAAGCAATTTTAAACATCAAGGAAATGAAAGATCAACATAAGCTGGAAGTATATAGCGATGGCGGCTTACGAAAGTGTTAAGCGCCATAAACATGCACGAAGGCATGACAAAAAGTGAGAGGTTTTTTTTCTACCCTATTACAAGACTCCCCGAGTCTGAATGACAAGGCATTGTTTTCGCAATAACGCCTGGCGGTTCACTCATTTGGTTGGCTTGAAGAATCCGGGTTATCCTTCTACGCCTCTCCGTCGGCTGCCCTGTCCTGGAAGGTGGACGATGCCCAGTCAATGTCACTTAAGGCTTCAAACTCAGCTTCATCATCTATCAAACCAGTCGGGTCGACTTCAGGGGCAAAGGTATGCTTACGGATTGGAGGGATCAGGCTGACGTCATCATAAAGAGGCGTTGGGATTCTCCGATTCTCGCTGTCATAACCCGGCTGATACTTGGTAAGGTCAGTATCCTTCCCAATGAGACTAGCCATGGGCGTATATCTTTCACGCAGGCGGTGAAATCCTGTTCATCAAATACGGTCCCATCCTCTTTCAGACTCAGGTATCCAAGAGCGAGGTCGGCCGGGTCTAGTTCTGGAATCCATGCCTTTGCCCGGCTCAACGTAGCTATGGCTCTGGCTCTTGAGGACGCCCGCCTTAGATCTTGGACCCGTTGAGGTAGTACAGCAAGACACTTCAGCACGTCTTGCAGGAGGTGGGGGACGTCATTTGATAAAGCTACAACGGCTAAAGCACGTTGTGACCCGGTGTACAGTTGCTCCACTAGAGTGTAAACTGCTTTCAGTTTGATCAACATGTTCTGCTTGAGGTTTGTGCTCCTGGGGCCTGCGTTCATAAACATAAGGTGAGCTTGATTAAAATAGTCATCAAAGGAAGGATTACAATATTTGAGGTTATATACAGTAACTTACCAAAGATGGCTGAGACCATTTGAGATATCTGGCGCTTTAAGCCGGACATCTCGGCTGTTGCTTCTGCAAGTGATGTTTCTGTTGTCTCGACCCGGGTTACTAGTGAGGCCTTCTCATCAGACCAGATTTTCTTCTCTGCCTCAAAATTCTTCTTCAACTTCTCTTGTTCAGAGACGCTGAATTCAAATTTGGAGTTGGCCTTTTGAATTTCAAGTTCTTGAGTCGTCAGACGACTCTTCAGGTCAGCAATCTCCGATTTAAATTGACTTATGGTGGCCTGCATTTATGCCGGGTTATAGTCAGAATCATGGTAAGATAACATTAAGTCCCAAGCACTTTGCAAGCAAAGATAATTGACACTTGGGGGCTAATGTATGCTGAAGAATTTTAATTTACAATGCCGGTTCATGCAAATTAAGTCCCAAGCACTTTGCGAGCAAAGATACTTGACACTTGGGCGCTAATGTGTATCGCAAGTTCAAGGTATCATGTTACAACCGGGTTAAATATCTTCTTTCTAAACCGGACAAAGCAGTGCTAAGCAGTTTTCTAAGTCTACAGCATATTTATTCATAAGCAATAGACTTGGGGGCTGATACAGTAAGTATGATTCAGAAAAGTAGCATAAGTTATACCTCAGATTTTTGCTGTATTTGCTTCACCATGTCAATTTCCAGGTCACGGCTGCTATGAACTTGATTGAGATAGCCAGAGACTATATCTCCAATGCTTAAATGAGTATAGTTAGCAATGTCTAGCTTGGCCTTTCGGTGTTCCGGAAGCTCCTCCTTAGCAGAGCACTTGGCAAGGACAGTGGGCCACCCCAGCTCAACAAATTGTGTCTTCAGAATCTCAACTTTCGGGTCAATTGTCTTGGCCGGGCTAGGAGCTTTCAGGTTATCAGAGCTGTTGAGAGTATCTCCGGCGGGTGGATCAGAGGTTGGTGCTGGAATGTCATAGGTTGGTTCAGGCGGCGGCTGATGGGTAGAACTGTCAGGAGCAGCCGTACCAAGCTCCGGTTCAGTCGCGACCGGGACTTGGGACAGCTTACTTTTTTTTGCCCTCTTACTGGGCTTCACTTGCACGCTGTGGACAAAGGCGGAAGGATGAGTACAAAAGCATGGGTAAGGTAAAGCATAAGGTAAACAAAATTACATTACTCGGGGGCAGTTTTGAAAGCCGGCATGTTAGATTGCATAGACTCGTCGGAGGAAGGAGAGGTATCCTGATAATTGGAGTCAGATGAATTGAGAGGTTGACGAATTAAACCCGCCAAAGGTAAAACAGAATGTAAATCGGAGATAACCTCAGTCTGATGCTTCCTGGTTACATCAGGTAAGCCGGAGGAGAGATCTATATCCTTGCTGGTCCGGGTTTGCCTCCGGCTTTCAAATTGCTGTTGCATCAAAAGAAATTGAGGATCTTGGTAAGCCAAAGGATGTGAAAAATTACTTTCCGGGTTACTCTTTGAATTTTCTGACGCGGCGGGGGCTCGGAGTTGGAGGAGATTACAGTTACATCTTCCTCGATGGCTTGGTTGTTCCCCGTGTCTTCCTGAAAGATTTAATGTTAGTAAGGTGGTGATAAAGAGTCAAGGGAGTTGAAAGTTACCTCTTCTTCATCATCATCAGTATCATCAAGTTTAAACATATCTGAAGCGCTTGGCTTCCTCTTCTTCGAAGTTCCAGTCTTGGCGGTTTTCCTTTCGGCTCTTTTTGCCGCTCTGGCTTGTTTGGCCGCCTCATGGTCATACTTGACCTTCCAGAAGTTGTCATCGGCCTATGAAAAAAGATAAGGGGTTATGAGTAAAAGCAAGGTGTAATATAGTAAAGAGTATTCATTGAGGTTGATGACTCACTGCGGGGGGGCGGGTTCTTCTTGCAGAAAGGAAGTAAGCCAAAGGCATTACTAGTCACCGTGCCCTCTTTCAACAACGTTTGGGTCGTAGCCTCCACCACATCATGTGGTAAGTCGTCGGGACTATGACGCAGTGGGTCATCCTTCTCGCCTGAGTAAGTGCACATTAAGCCAGGGCGGCGGCTTAACGGAAGCACTCGCCAGGTGACCCAGATTCTCGGACCAGGTCGATGCCATCTAAACCATTTCCCAAAAGAGCTTTGATTTTTCTAATGGTGGGAGCGAGTGGCAGACGTTCAACAGCAGTCAGTTTATCCGGCAGCGGGTGGTTGGATTCAAGACGCAAGGCGCGGAAGCCGGGCAGAGGATTTTCTTCAGCCGGAGAAGTGTCATGGCAGTAGAACCACGTCTGATTCCAATCCTTTGGATGACTTGGCAGTTCAGCATAAGGAAAAAGGCAGTCTCTCCTCCACTAAATCGAGATGCCACCAAGTTCAAGACTGGGCATGTTGGCACGTTCATTCTGCCGGTTTAAATAGAATAACTCTCTGAACAAAAGTAGATTGGGCTCTTCTCCGAGGTACACTTCGAAGAAGACTTGGAAGTTGCAGATATTTGACACGGAGTTGGGTCCAATGTCTTGAGGTCTGAGGTCAAAGAAATGCAAAACATACCTGAAGAATTTTGAACCGGTGGAGCAAATCCCCGGCTCATATGATCCGTAAAAACTATCACCTCCCCTCTTTGGGCTGAGGTTTCTCCTCGGATGGGTCAGGGGCACGATAAAACATGACCTCCTTCTTGGGCAGGTGACCAGACTTCACAAATTCAAACAATTTGCTTTCTGTGACAGTGGATTGGACCCAATTACAGGTCACAGGAGCCTTGGTTGCCTTAGGTTCCATGACGTAAGTGGAAGCCTATGACAAAATAAGAAGCTCCGGTTCAATTTTAACCCGGAAGGAAAGTATTTTTAAGTCTATTCAAAATGGCGGCTTAAGACAGGGCCTAATGACATATGGCTAATTATATCTGGTTATGGGAATCAGTAACAGTTAAGTTATTTTAAGCCGTCGGGAGCTGGCAAGGCTGTCAATTAAGATTGTCTATTTTAAGCCGGCAATGAGAGCCGCTAGAGTTAAATGGGCCTAACAGAAACAGATTTTTACCTAAGTGTCGCACAAACAAGTTTCACAACTGGCAGAGATTAATTTGGATCAAACAGGTGTGCAGAAAAGGAAATATTTCTAAAACCTAGAAACCAATGCAGATGAGTTCATAAACTTGAAGGAGGCCTATCTGCAAGCGAAAACGGATCTATTTGCATTCGAAATGAGTGCAAAACAGCTACCGCAACGGTTTTATACTGTCTTAAGATCAGAAAGAGGCATCGGAGGTGGAATCTATCAAAGGTTCGTAACGGACAGCGACGAACACCGACAAACTCAAAAATCTTAATGCAGATCTGAGGACCAGGGAGGAAGAAACTTACAGATGCAGAGTTGCTGCGGAGGTCCGTCGCGTTTTTCTGGTCAAGTCAGGTTGATGCAGCGGCCTGAGTTGGTGAAGACGAGGAGATCTGCAGCGGCGGGGGCGGCGAAGCTCTAAGTAGCAGAGAGGCAGCAAGAAGAAGAAGACGAACGAAGGGGGAGAATGGAAGACCTAGGTCGTGCCTATTTATAAGGGAAGATCGACTGAGACGGTGCAAGAAACGAGGAGACTAAACATCATTATCCAGCGGCCCCGACGCCTCGGTTTTAGGAACGGTCAGTAAAAGCAAAGATCTGTTGGAGGATATGGTGGAGTAAAATATGAATTTAAGTAAAGATGACGTCACGGCGGGTTAATGTGGATCCAGAAGATGACGTCATGGCGGGTTAAACCCTTTGCATAGACAGAAGACCGAAGGTTTATTTTTTAAGATATTTTAAGATTGACATGAACCGGTTCAAATCAATCTGGGGCCTAATGTTGGGGATATAACTATTTGTGTAAGACGCGCGGGAGGGGCCGAGTTACGCAAAGAAGACTCACCAGAAAGAAGCCCATGACCAAGCATGAAGATGGCGGTTCAATAAAGGGTCTAAGGCCCACAGGCGGCTCAAGGCCCATAGTGGTAAACCGCCATGATGACATGACTTGTAACATAAGGTAGAATTAACTAGTCACCGAGCCCGACACTGTCTATGAGCTGGCCGGGACTCTGCAGGCCGCAAGGCGTCCACCCGTGTATATAAGGGGACGACCCGCTGGCGGCTTAGGGCAAGAAACAACCAATCGAGAGCCGGGCATAGCGTATCTCGCTCCCTGGTCATTGAAACATCAAGCAATACCAACCCAACTAGACGTAGGCCTTACCTTCACCGTAAGGGGCCGAACTAGTATAAACCTCTCGTGTCCCTTGCCCTGATTAACCCCTTCAGGCTTCCTAGTTGCGATGGCTCCACAACTAAGTCCTTTCACTAGGACATCTGACGTGACAATTCCATGACATCATGCATATAACATCTATGCATAAAACCTGGCTCGGATGCCACTATTGAGGAACATAGTAATTCCAAAAATTTCCTACGCACACGCAAGATCATGGTGATGCATAGCAACGATAGGGGAGTGTGTGTCCACATACCCTCGTAGCCGAAAGCGGAAGCGTTAACACAACGCGGTTGATGTAGTCGTACGTCTTCACGATCCGACCGATCAAGTACCGAACGCACGGCACCTCCGAGTTCAGCGCACGTTTAGCTCGATGACATCCCTCGAACTCCGATCCAGCCGAGCTTTGAGGGAGATTTCCGTCAGCACGACGGCGTAGTGACAATGATGATGTTCTACCGACGCAGGGCTTCGCTTAAGCACTGCTACGATATTATCGAGGTGGATTATGGTGGAGGGGGGCACCGCACACGGCTAAGAGATCTAGAGGATCAATTGTTGTGTCTATGGGGTACCCCCTCCTCCGTATATAAAGGAGTGGAGGAGGGGGTCGGCAAGGAGGAGGAGGCGCGCCCAAGGGGGGAGTCCTACTCCCACCGGGAGTAGGACTCTTCCTTTTCCTATTTGGAGAGGGAGAGGGAAGGAAGAGGAAGGAAAGGGGGGCTCCCAATTCGGATTGGGCTTGGGGGGAGCTCCCCCTCCATTGCTCCTTTCCCCTCCTTTCCACTAAAGCCCATTAAGGCCCATATACCTCCCGAGCACTACAATGGGTCGGCATTCTAGGAATGGGGGTCCCCAGACTTGCCTGCGTGCGGCCTACGGCGTGGCACAAGGGGTGGCCTAGTACGGCCCGTCTTCATCAACCCAAGCTCAAGACCCTCGCAAGGGGCCAAGCCTCGCGGGGCGGATGACGCAAGGCTTCCTCAGGGGCAGCCTCACTAGGCAGGCTCGCGAGGAGGCGGAGAGATCAAGGCAAGGAGTACCTCGCGAGGTGCTCATGGTGCAAGCCATGACAATCGAGACCAGGCAGGCGCCAGGCGGGCGTCGGCCGGTGCAGTTTCCTCGTTTCCTCTTTGGTGCAAAGGGAGCAAGTGCAGGAGCGGAGTACCGAGGCATCAAGCAAAGGTTACCATATCGGTGCAACAAGACCAAGACTAGCAGGACGGTAGGACGGAGGTCACCGTGGAGCCCAAGACATTGTCATCGCCAGTGCATTTGGCAGTCGAAGACCAACTTTAGTCAGGATAACTTGTACTAGTTGTCCCCCTTCAAAATGGCCATTGTTGGCTCCCTTCCCGCTCAATATTTGGGAAGAGGACCAGGGCCTCTATATATAGAGATAGCCACCACAGTAGAGAGAGGATCATCTAGATCTCACCTAGAGCCAACAGAGACGGAGCCATTCCTCTCCAAGCACACCACCACAAGAACAACCCTCGCGAGGCTGTTCTTCCTCTGTACTATTCATAATCAGCCCCAGAGGCAATCCACCACCACACACTAGAGTAGGGTATTACACCACAATGGTGGCCTGAACTAGTATAAACCTTGTGTCCCTTGTGTTGTGCATCGTGTAGCTTAGATTCGCGGCGAGGCTTCGGGACGCGGATCGTTAGGGAGAAGATCTTCGTGCGCACCCCAGAGTTCGAACCTTAAGGGTTTTGCCGAAACCCGATATCCGACACATAGATCGGGAGTTCCGCCATCGCAAGCCTCTATAGCCACCGAAAACCAATCGGGGCCCTGTTTCGGCACCCTGCCGGAGGGGGGATCCCTCATCGGTGGCCATCTTCATCATCTCGGCACTCTCCATGACAAGGAGGGAGTAGTTCACCCTCGGGGCTGAGGGTATGTACCAGTAGCTATGTGTTTGATCTCTCTCTCTCTCTCTCTCGTGTTCTTGATTTGGCACGATCTTGATGTACCGCGAGTTTTGCTACTATAGTTGGATCTTATGATGTTTCTCCCCCTCTACTCTCTTGTAATGGATTGAGTTTTCCCTTTGAAGTTATCTTATCGGATTGAGTCTTTAAGGATTTGAGAACACTTGATGTATGTCTTGCATGTGCTTATCTGTGGTGACAATGGGATATTCATGTGATCTACTTGATGTATGTTTTGGTGATCAACTTGCGGGTTCAGTGACCTTGTGAACTTATGCATAGGGGTTGGCACACGTTTTCGTCTTGACTCTCCGGTAGAAACTTTGGGCACTCTTTGAAGTACTTTGTGTTGGTTTGAATAGATGAATCTGAGATTGTGTGATGCATATCGTATAATCATACCCACGGATACTTGAGGTGAGATTGGAGTATCTAGATGACATTAGGGTTTTGGTTGATTTGTGTCTTAAGGTGTTATTCTAGTATGAACTCTATGATAGATCAAACGGAAAGAATAGCTTCGTGTTATTTTACTACGGACTCTTGAATAGATTGATCAGAAAGGATAACTTTGAGGTGGTTTTCTACCCTACAATAATCTCTTCGTTTGTTCTCCGCTATTAGTGACTTTGGAGTGACTCTTTGTTGCATGTTGAGGGATTGTTATATGATCTAATTATGTTATAATGTTGAGAGAACTTGCACTAGTGAAAGTATGAACCCTAGGCCTTTTTCCTATCATTGCAATACCGTTTACGCTCACTTTTATCATTAGTTACCTTGCTGTTTTTATATTTTCAGATTACAAAAACCTATATCTACCATCCATATTGCACTTGTATCACCATCTCTTCGCCGAACTAGTGCACCTATACAATTTACCATTGTATTGTGTGTGTTGGGGACACAAGAGACTCTTTGTTATTTGGTTGCAGGATTGTTTGAGAGAGACCATCTTCATCCTATGCCTCCCATGGATTGATAAACCTTAGGTCATCCACTTGAGGGAAATTTGCTATTGTCCTACAAACCTCTGCACTTGGAGGCCCGACAATGTCTACAAGGAGAAGTTTGCGTAGTAGACATCATTTCCCTTTTCGACCAACGTAGCTGCTGGATAGCCAGTCTGTACTAGTACTTTCCCCCTTCCTTTCCTCTTTGAACCACATCCTAGATTTATGCTATACAACTTTCCCCACTAATTTCCCCCATTCCTTTCCTCTTTGAACCACGTCTTAGATTCATGCGATACAACTTTCCCCACTACTTTCCCCCTTCCTTTCCTTTTTGAACCACATCCTAGATTCATGCTATACAACTTTTCCCACTACTTTCCCCCATTCCTTTCCTCTTTGAACCACGTCCTAGATTCATGGTATACAACTTTCCCCACTACTTTCCTATTTGATCCAACACCTAGATTCGAGTGCACAAGCGGAAAAAGCCCACATGCAGCTAGAGCAATGCATGTGGAATAAGTAAATTATACCTTAAGGTTCTTGGAGTGTGGTTCGGTGGGCGACCGGAGGCCGTTCAGCCCACACTATGTACGGCGGCGAAGAAGAAGGGGTCGGAGGCCCTCCCGTGCCGCTGCTGAGTGAAAGTGAACAGCTGCAGTGGTAGTGGATTCCCTCTCTCGCCAACGGCGACAGCGTTAAGCCTCCTTCCCTTCCTGGCGGACGGATCCTGCCGGCTCTTTGACCAGCAGTGAGTGGAGAGAGAGAGGCCAACGAAGTCTTGTTTAGATCTGGAGAGGGTGAGAGAGTGTGAAGAGAGCAACCACAAGCGCTGAGGCTCCAGCGTGTGTGTGTGTGTATATATATATATATATACACACACTAGAGAGAGAGTGTGAAGAGTGCAAACCCTAGAAAACAAGCGCCGAGGCTGCAGCTTATACGTGATGAGGTGATTATACGGTCACGACGAGATCGTATAGCTCCGTATCCATCCATTTTGACCAGTCAAAGAATCCTCCTCGCATGAATTATGCTCAAGTGTAGTTATCGAACCCGAGACCTCAAGTTTGATGAGCGAACAGGCTAATCAGCTACACAACCCTCCTGTTATGTTCAATGAGAGGAAAATAACCTTTTATACATTCCTGCATTCGTGTGACAAGCATGCTGTGTTTTTTGTGTGTGGGAGTCATTGGGATTTAAATCATAATCGTGTCATGTGGCTTCTGTGGTAAGACTATCCACAGTGGTGTAGAAATAATGCAGCCTTAGTCACCTTACCTCTCTCCATGTAGTACGTTGGGTCCCACCAGTCAGAGGGTGAAACAAACAAATTAATAAGAAAAATTAAAAGCGACAGCGGTGTATCTTACCTCGCACATCTCGCTATTGCTCGGGAACACTGTCCAATTGATCCCTCTATTCGCTCACGTACTATTTTAAGTGAATCCTTATTATAACATGCACACAATTTTGGGCACTTGTATTCGACCTAAGTCAGTGTGCCACCATATCTCGTACTACTCCCTTTGTCTAGGTGTAATAAGTCATGTTAGAAGGTGCAGCGGGACCAAGGTGCAAGCAGATTGGAGGAGAAGGAGAAACTTGACCGGTCATTCCTCCAATCAAAGCCCTGATTTCTGTCTCTAAACACAACAATTAATCCAAACAACTAAGAGATGTCGTTTTAGCTACCATGCAGGGCCATGTATTAACTCGCATGCAAGCCAACTTTGATTTCTTGACTGATCAACTCGTAGTTGTGCTCCATGCATTTCTTGACTGAGTAAGGAGCATTTGTTTACATTGCTTAGGCTGGTCATAGTGGTGAGTAACTTGGACTAGTAACATGCATATGTTACTAGTCTATGTTACTACTACACCAAGTTTGCCGTCGGAAGCGAGCCGATCTGGCTCTCTTGAGCTAGCAAGGTTTTTCTAGCCCACCCAAGCTAGCTGGCCCACAAAAGCTAACATATTTTAACAGTTCCAAATGCCTAACCTTGCCCGGCTATGCTATAAGTTGTTCTTGCTAAGGATCCAAATGCTCCCTAAGTAACAACGCTCGCTAGCAACGAGGCCAAGAGGGGATTGAGATGCGAAGTTAATGGACGACGCCTAAACATTTTGGGAATATCTGATTTCCGTAAGATGACTTAACACCTAGACAGAGGGAGTACTACTCCTTAGTCCAGGTTTGATGGAATATTCGTCACCTCTTCTCTTCTTGTACGTACTCCATTTGTATCTCACTTCTTGTGGCTTCGCACTCGCACAATTTTCCTATTCTATGAACATGTGTGTGTGTGTGTGTGTGTGTGTGTGTTTAACAGCATGTGTGTGTTAGAGAGTGCGACAAATCGACCTACTCCTACAAAGAGATGGTGTGTAGTGTACGATTTTAGCCGCGAGAGTCGGTGCATCCTCTCGTTTCTGGGCGTCCGGTAGGAACAGGCGGATAGCTGCCACGCCCTCTCCTGACCAGCCTGGCCCACCCAAAGCCCCTCCATTGCCCGCGTGCGCTTCCTGCCCGAAACAGTCTGCGCCGCTCCAAAGAATCGGTGCCGCATTCATGCCCGGGCAGAGCGGACGCGACCTCTCACTAGAGCCTGCGTTGAAGGGAGAAGCGGATTCAAGAGTGATGGTTGCTTCGTCCGTCCAACTTACTGCTGGGTCTATGTGATTTGACGGCTCATTGGTCATTATTACTGAGGTGGTAGGACTGCCGGATGTCCCAAGCTTTCGGCGAAAGGAGGTACTGATACGTCCATTTTGCATCATGCTTTTATATCAATATTTATTGCATTATGGGCTGTTATTATACATTATATCTCAATACTTATGGCTATTCTCTCTTATTTTACAAGGTTTACCATGAAGAGGGGGAATGCCGGCAGCTGGAATTCTGGCTAGAAAAGGAGCAAACGTTCGAAACCTATTCTGCACAGCTCCAAAAGTCCTGAAAGTCCACGAAACAACTTTTTGGAATTAATAAGAATTTCTGAGCGAAAGAAATATGCTAGGGGGCCACACCCTGTCCAGGAGACAGGGGGCGCCCCCCCCCCCCTATAGGGCGCGCCACCCTATCTCCTGGGCCCCCTGGTGGGCCTCCGGCGTCCATCTTTTGCTATATCATCACTTTTACCCTGGCAAAAATCGTGGGCAAGCTTACGGGACGAAACTCCGCCTCCACGAGGCGGAACCTTGGCGGAATCATTCTAGGGCTCCGGCGGAGCTGTTCTGCCGGGGACACTTCCCTCTGGGAGGGGGAAATCATCACCAATGATCCTCTTATCGGGAGGGGGTCAATCTCCATCAACATCTTCACCAGCACCATCTCCTCTCAAAACCCTAGTTCATCTCTTGTATCCAATCTTGTATCAAAACCACAAATTGGTACATGTGGGTTGCTAGTAGTGTTGATTACTCCTTGTAGTTGATGCTAATTGGTTTACTTGGTGGAAGATCATATGTTCAGATCCTTTATGCATATTATTACTCCTCTGATTATGAACATGAATATGCTTTGTGAGTAGTTACGTTTGTTCCTGAGGACATGGGTGAAGTCTTGCTATTAGTAGTCATGTGAATTTGGTATTCGTTCGATATTTTGATGAGATGTATGTTGTCTTTTCCTCTAGTGGTGTTATGTGAACATCGACTACATGACACTTCACCATTATTTGGGCCTAGAGGAAGGCATGTGGAAGTAATAAGTAGATGATGGGTTGCTAGAGTGACAGAAGCTTAAACCCTAGTTTATGTGTTGCTTCGTTAGGGGCTGATATGGACCCATATGTTTAATGATGTGGTTAGGTTTACCTTAATACTTCTTTTTGTAGTTGCGGATGCTTGCAATAGGGGTTAATCATAAGTGGGATGCTTGTCCAAGTTAGGGCAGTACCCAAGTACCGGTCCACCCACATATCAAATTATCAAAGTACCGAACGTGAATCATATGAATGTGATGAAAACTAGCTTGACGATAATCCCAATGTGTCCTCGAGAGCTCCTTTCTCATTATTAGAAATTGTCCAGGCTTATTCTTTGCTACTTAAAGGATTGGGCCACCTTGCTGCACTTTATTTACTTTATTTATTTGTTGCTTGTTACCATTTATCTTATCACAAAACTATCTATCACCTACAATTTCAGTGCTTGCAGAGAAAACCTTACTGAAAACCGCTTATCATTTCCTTCCGCTCCTCGTTGGGTTCGACACTCTTACTTATCGAAAGGACTACGATTGATCCCCTACACTTGTGGGTCATCAAGACTCTTTTCTGGCGCCGTTTCCGGGGAGTGTAGCGATTTTGGTGAGTGGAACTTGGTAAGGAAACATTTATATAGTGTGCTGAAATTTTGTGTTACTTGTCACTATGGAAACTAATCCTCTGAGGGGCTTGTTCAGGGTATCTTCACCCCAACTAGAAGAGCAAAGAGTTGCTCCTCAACCTACTGAACCTTATGAAAATATTTACTTTGAGATTCCTTCGGGTATGATAGAAAAACTGCTAGCTAATCCATTTGCAGGAGATGGAACATTGCATCCCGATTTACACCTTATCTTTGTGGATGAAGTTTGTGGATTATTTAAGCTTGCAGGTATTCCCGATGATGTTGTCAAAAGGAAGGTCTTCCCTTTATCTTTGAAGGGAGATGCATTGACATGGTATAGGCTATGTGATGATACGAGATCTTGGAATTATAAGCGATTGAAGTTGGAATTTCACCAGAAGTTCTATCCTATGCATCTTATTCATCGTGATCGTAATTACATATATAATTTCTGGCCTCGCGAAGAAGAAAGAATCGCTCAAGCTTGGGGGAGGCTTAAGTCAATGTTATATTCATGCCCCAATCATGAGCTCTCTCGGGAAATGATTATTCAGAACGTTTATGCTCGGCTTTCTCTTGATAATCGCAACTTGCTCGATACTTCATGTGCTGGTTCTTATATGCTGAAGACTATTGATTTCTAATGGGACTTATTGGAAAGAATTAAACGCAACTATGAAGATTGGGGTTCCGATGATGGTAAGGAGTCAGGTATGACACCTATGTTCGATTGTGTTAAATCTTTTATGGATACCGATGCTTTCCGTGGATTTAGCTCCAAGTATGGACTTGACTTTGAGATAGTAGCTACTTTTTGTGAATCTTTTGCTACTCACATTGATCTCCCTAAAGAGAAGTGGTTAAATAGAATCCTCCTGTATTAGTGAAAGTAGTTGCACCTATTACAGTCGAAGAAAAGACTATTACCTATAGTGATCCTATTGTTCCTACTGCTTATGTTGAAAAACCTCCTTTTCCTGTCAGGATAAAAGATCATGCTAAAGCTTCGACTGTTGTTCGTAAGATTAATACTAGGACTGATACACCTCCTGAGCAAATTAATGTTGAACCTAGTATTGGTATGGTTAAAGATCTCTTGGAAGAGGATTTAGATGGGCATGTTATTTCTTTCTATGGCAAGACTGCCAATATTGCTAGACCTGATACTAAGACACGTAGACCTGTCATAGGCATGCCTGTTATTTCTGTTAAAATAGGAGATCATTGTTATCATGGCTTATGTGATAAGGGTGCTAGTGCTAGTGCAATACCTTATACTTTATATCAAGAAATTATGTATGACATTGCACCCATTGAATTAGAAGATATTGATGTTACTATAAGCTTGCTAATAGGGATACCATTAAACCCTTTGGGATTGTTAGAGATGTTGAAGCTTTGTATGGGAAGGTTAAATACCCTACTGATTTTCTTGTTCTTGGTTCCCCACAAGATGATTTTTGTCCCATTATTTTTGGTAGACCCTTCTTGGATACAGCTAGTGCTAAGATTAATTGTGAAAGGAATATTGTCACTGTTGGCATAGATGGTATGTCTCATGAGTTTAATTTCTCTAAGTTTAGTAGACAACCTCGTGATAGGGAACCACCTAGTAAGGATGAAATTATTGGTCTTGCTTCCATTAATGTTCCTCCAACTGATCCGTTAGAACAATATTTGCTAGACCATGAAAACGATATGTTTATGAAGGAAAGGGAGGAAATAGATGAAGTGTTCCATAAACAGGAACCTATGCTGAAACATAACCTTCCCGTTGAAATTTTTGGGGATCCCCCTCCACCCAAGGGTGATCCCGTGTTTGAACTTAAACCCTTACCTGATAATCTTAAGTATGCTTATCTTGATGAAAAAGAAATATATCCTATTATTATTAGTGCTAACCTTTCAGAGAAAGAAGAAGAAAGATTATTAAAAACTCTGAAGAAGCATCGAGCAGCTATTGGATATACTCTGGATGATCTTAAGGGCATTAGTCCCACATTATGCCAACACAAAATTTCAGTGGAGAAACATGCCAAACCAGCTAGAGATCCTCAAAGACGATTGAATCCCAAGATGAAGGAAGTGGTAAGAAAGGAGATACTAAAGCTCCTTGAGGCAGGTATTATTTATCCCATTGCTGATAGTGAATGGATAAGCCATGTTCATTGTGTTCCTAAAAAGGGAGGTATTACCGTTGTTCCTAATGATAAAGATGAATTGATCCCGCAAAGAATTATTACAGGTTATAGGATGGTAATTGATTTTCGTAAGTTACATAAAGCTACTAAGAAAGATCATTACCCTTTACCTTTTATTGATCAAATGCTCGAAAGACTATCCAAACACACACATTTCTGCTTCCTAGATGGTTATTCTGGCTTCTCTCAAATACCTGTGTCAGCGAAGGATCAATCTAAAACTACTTTTACTTGCCCTTTTGGTACTTTTGCTTATAGACGTATGCCTTTTGGTTTATGTAATGCACCTGCTACCTTTCAAAGATGCACGATGGCTATATTCTCTGATTTTTGTGAAAAGATTTGTGAGGTATTCATGGTTGACTTCTCAATCTATGGATCCTCTTTTGATGATTGTTTGAGCAACCTTGATCGAGTTTTGTAGAGATGCGAAGATACCAGTCTCGTCTTGAATTGGGAGAAGTGTCACTTTATGGTTAATGAAGACATTGTCTTGGGGCACAAGATCTCCGAGAGAGGTATTGAAGTTGATAAAGCCAAAGTTGATGCTATTGAAAAGATGACATGTCCCAAGGACATAAAAGGTATAAGAAGTTTCCTTGGTCATGCCAGTTTTTATAGGAGGTTCATTAAGGACTTTTCTAAAATCTCTAGGCCTCTGACTAATTTATTGAACAAAGATATTCCTTTTGTCTTTGATGCTGATTGTGTAGATGCATTTGAAACACTTAAGAAATCTTTGATCACTACACCTATTATTCAGCCACCTGATTGGAATTTACCTTTTGAAATTATGTGTGATGCTAGTGATTATGTTGTAGGTGCTGTTTTAGGGCAAAGAGTCGATAAGAAATTGAATGTTATCCAGTATGCTAGTAAGACTCTTGATACTGCCCAGAGAAATTATGCTACTACTGAAAAAGAGTTCTTAGCACTTGTGTTTGCATGTGATAAGTTTAGACCTTATATTGTTGATTCCAAAGTTATTATTCACACTGATCATGCTGCTATTAAATATCTTATGGAAAAGAAAGATGCTAAGCCTAGACTCACTAGATGGGTTCTCTTGCTCCAAGAATTTGACTTGCATATTATTGATAGAAAGGGAGCTGAGAACCCCGTTGCAGACAACTTGTCTAGGTTAGAGAATGTTCTTGATGACCCATTGCCTATTAATGATAGCTTTCCTGATGAACAATTAGCGTTCATCAATGCTTCTTGTACTGCTCCTTGGTATGCTGATTATGCTAATTACATTGTTGCTAAATATATACCGCCTAGTTTCACATACCAGCATAAGAAAAAGTTCTTTTATGATTTAAGACATTACTTCTGGGATGATCCACACCTTTATAAAGAAGGAGTAGATGGTGTTATTAGACGTTGTGTGCCTGAGCATGAACAGGAACAGATTCTACGTAAGTGTCACTCTGAATCTTATGGAGGACACCACGCTGGAGACAGAACTGCACACAAGGTACTACAATATGGTTTTTATTGGCCTACTCTCTTCAAAGATGCTCGTAAGTTTGTCTTATCTTGCGATGAATGTCAAAGAATAGGTAACATTAGTAGACGTCAAGAAATGTCTATGAATTATTCTCTTGTTATTGAACTGTTTGATGTTTGGGGCTTTGATTATATGGGACCTTTTCCTGCCTCTAATGGTTATACACATATCTTAGTTGCTGTTGATTACGTTACTAAGTGGGTAGAAGCTATTCCAACTAGTAGTGCTGATCATAACACTTCTATTAAAATGCTTAAAGAAGTTATTTTTCTGAGGTTTGGAGTCCCTAGATATCTTATGACTGATGGTGGTTCACATTTTATTCATGGTGCTTTCCGTAAGATGCTTGCTAAGTATGATGCCAATCATAGAATAGCATCTCCTTATCATCCGCAGTCTAGTGGTCAAGTAGAGTTGAGCAATAGAGAGCTCAAATTAATTTTACAAAAGACTATGAATAGATCTAGAAAGAATTGGTCCAAAAAACTTGATGATGCATTATGGGTCTATAGAACTGCATACAAAAATCCTATGGGTATGTCTCCATATAAGATGGTTTATGGAAAAGCATGTCATTTACCTCTTGAACTTGAACATAAGGCATATTGGGCTATCAAAGAGCTCAATTATGATTTCAAACTTGCCGGTGAGAAGAGGTTGTTTGATATTAGCTCACTTGATGAATGGAGAACCCAAGCATATGAGAATGCCAAGCTTTTCAAGGAAAAAGTCAAACGCTGGCATGATAATAGGAAACAAAAGCATGAGTTTAATGTAGGAGACTATGTGTTATTATTCAACTCTCGTTTAAGATTTTTTGCAGGAAAACTTCTCTCAAAATGGGAAGGTCCCTACGTTATCGAGGAGGTCTATCATTCTGGTGCTATAAAAATCAACAACTTCGAAGGCACAAAGCCAAGGGTGGTAAACGGTCAAAGAATTAAACATTATATTTCAGGTAATCCCATCAATGTTGAAACTAATATTATTGAAACCGTAACCCCTGAGGAATACATAAGAGACACTTTCCAGAACGTTCCAGACTTCGAAAAGGTATAGGTATGTGGTAGGGTAAGTAAACCGACTCCAAAACAACTCTAATGGCAATTTTTATCAGTTTTGGATTATTTAAGAATTTTAGGAAGAAAGAAGTAGTCCGAAAGGGACACGAGGCTCCCACGAGAGTGGAGGGCGCGCCCCCCTATAGGGCGCGCCACTCTGTCTCGTGGGCACCTCGTGTGCCTCTCGGACTCTGTTTTCTTGCATGTTACGTGTTTTGGTCGGTAAAAATTCATTATATATACTCCTGAAGGTTTTGACCACGGTATCACGCAAATATCCTCTGTTCTCATTTTGAGCTGTTTCTGTTTCAGATCTAGAGCATCATGGCGTCTCCAAGCGCTCCCAAGGACAAGTTTTTCGAGAGGGTTATCAACCCCTATCTTGTGGAGGTGCTGCAACACCCTCAAACCTTTGAGATGCGTGAGGGGTGCTGCACATCCGCGATGTGGAGGGACCAATGCGTACCAGGAGCGTGGAGACAAAGCTCGAAGCCGTGGATCAGGAAGTTTTCAAGTGTCAAAGGATGGTGGAGCGTGGACTCAACGCCAACCAGATGATGATCACAGAGTTCACCAACAACCACAAGCTAGATGCTAAAGTCATTGGGGAGACCATCTTTAAGCTTCAAGAGAAAATCGAGCACCTACAAGCCCAGATCTATGACCTGCAAAAACAGAACTATGAGTATGAATATAGATTCAAGCGAATGAGTTTGGCTGCAGATTTAAGGATCCCGGAGACTCGATCATCCTTTTATGATGGAGAGCCTATGCCTTGGAAGACGGACGACAAGCCTACATCATCAACAATTCCTACTTCACCACCTCCGAGGACATAATCACATGGGTATGCGCACTCCCCTTGGCAACTGCCAAGCTTGGGGGAGGTGCCCCGGTATCGTATCACCATCACACTCCTATCTTTACCGCTTTATTTAGTTCGATCCTTTTAGTAGTATCTTGATCTAGTAGTTTGAAGTTTGATATCAAGTAGTTTCAAGTTTTGCTTTGTGATCTCTTTTTGTAATCGAGTCCGTGAGCTATCTATAATAAAGATTAGTGTTGAGTCAAGGGCCTTGCTATGTTGCTATGATTCTGAGAAAGTAGAAAGAATAAAAGTGTTTATACTGATCTTATGGATAGTGATAACTTCACACATAGAAAGTATGAGGCATAAAAATTGTTGAGAGTTGATGAACGTAGCCTTGGTCATCGTTGCAATTATTAGGAAGTGATAAGGAAAGAGGGGTTCACCTACAAATACATTATCTTGGACACCTTTTATAATTGGGAGCACTCATTAAGTATGACATGCTAAAAGAGTTGACGTTGGACAAGGAAGACAACGTAATGGTTTATGTTTCCCGACATCTCAGTTAAAGTATATTGTCATTGACCTTCCGAACATGTTGAGCTTGCCTTTCCCCCTCATGCTAGCCGAATTCCTTGCACCAAGTAGAGATACTACTTGTGCTTCCAAACACCCTTAAACCCAGTTTTGCCATGAGAGTCCACTATACCTACCTATGGCTTGAGTAAGATCCTTCAAGTAAGTTGTCATGTTGCAAGCAATAAAAATTGCTATCTAAATATGTATGACTTATTAGTGCAGAGAAAATAAGCTTTGTACGAACTTGTTGTGGAAGTAATAAAAGCGACAAACTTCATAATAAAGGTCCACATACAAGGGGCAATATAAAGTGATGTTCTTTTGCATTAAGATTTTGTGCATCAACCATAAACGCACATGACAACCTCTGCTTCCCTCTGCAAAGGGCCTATCTTTTACTTTATGTTTTTACTTTATGCTTGAGTCAAGGTGATCCTCACCTTTCCCTTTTTATTTTATCCTTTGGCAAGCTCCTCGTGTTTGAAAGATCATGATATATATATCCAATTGGATGTAAGTTAGCATGGGCTATTATTGTTGACATCACCTAAAGGTGAATACATTGGGAGGCAACACAATAAGCCCCTATCTTTCTCAGTGTCCGACTGAAACTCCATAACCACAAGTATTGCGTGAGTGTTAGCAATGGTAGAGGGCTACAAGATAGTTGAGTATGTGAACTTGCTGAGAAGCTCTATTGTTGAATCTTTCTGATGTTACGATAAATTGCAATTGCTTCAATGATTGAGATTATAGTTTATTAGTTCCCGATGAAGTTTTTGAACCATACTTGACATTGTGAATTGATTGTTACTTAAGCATAAGAAATCCTATGACAAAAAATCTATATATGTTGCTGTTATTAGAATGATCATGATGCCCTCATGTCCGTATTTTATTTTTATCGACATCTCTATCTCTAAACATGTGGACATATTTTTCGATTTCGGCTTCCGGTCGAGGACAAGCGAGGTCTAAGCTTGGGGGAGTTGATACGTCCATTTTGCATCATGCTTTTATATCAATATTTATTGCATTATGGGCTGTTATTATACATTATATCTCAATACTTATGGCTATTCTCTCTTATTTTACAAGGTTTACCATGAAGAGGGGGAATGCCGGCAGCTGGAATTCTGGCTGGAAAAGGAGCAAGCGTTGGAAACCTATTCTGCACAGCTCCAAAAGTTCTGAAACTCCACGAAACAACTTTTTGGAATTACTAAGAATTTTTGAGCGAAAGAAATATGCCAGGGGGACCACACCCTGTCCAGGAGACAGGTGGGCGCCCCCCCCCCTATAGGGCGCGCCCCCCTATCTCCTAGGCCCCCTGGTGGGCCTCCGACGTCCATCTTCTGCTATATCATCACTTTTACCCTGGAAAAAATCGTGGGCAAGCTTACGGGACAAAACTCCGCCGCCACGAGGCGAAATCAATCTAGGGCTCCAGCGGAGCTGTTCTGCCGGGGACACTTCCCTCCGGGAGGGGGAAATCATCACCAACGATCCTCTTATCGGGAGGGGGTCAATCTCCATCAACATCTTCACCAGCACCATCTCCTCTCAAAACCCTAGTTCATCTCTTGTATCCAATCTTGTATCAAAACCACAAATTGGTACCTGTGGGTTGCTAGTAGTGTTGATTACTCCTTGTAGTTGATGCTAATTGGTTTACTTGGTGGAAGATCATATGTTCAGATCCTTTATGCATATTATTACTCCTCTGATTATGAACATGGATATGCTTTGTGAGTAGTTACGTTTGTTCCTGAGGACATGGGTGAAGTCTTGCTATTAGTAGTCATGTGAATTTGGTATTCGTTCGATATTTTGATGAGATGTATGTTGTCTTTTCCTCTAGTGGTGTTATGTGAACGTTGACCACATGACACTTCACCATTATTTGGGCCTAGAGGAAGGCATGTGGAAGTAATAAGTAGATGATGGGTTGCTAGAGTGACAGAAGCTTAAACCCTAGTTTATGCGTTGCTTCGTTAGGGGCTGATATGGACCCATATGTTTAATGATGTGGTTAGGTTTACCTTAATACTTCTTTTTGTAGTTGCGGATGCTTGCAATAGGGGTTAATCATAAGTGGGATGCTTGTCCAAGTTAGGGCAGTACCCAAGTACCGGTCCACCCACATATCAAATTATCAAAGTACTGAACGTGAATCATATGAATGTGATGAAAACTAGCTTGACGATAATCCCAATGTGTCCTTGGGAGCTCCTTTCTCCTTATTAGAAATTGTCCATGCTTATTCTTTGCTACTTAAAGGATTGGGCCACCTTGATGCACTTTATTTACTTTATTTACTTGTTGCTTGTTACCATTTATCTTATCACAAAACTATCTATCGCCTACAATTTCAGTGCTTGCAGAGAAAACCTTACTGAAAACCGCTTATCATTTCCTTCTGCTCCTCGTTGGGTTCGACACTCTTACTTATCGAAAGGACTACGATTGATCCCCTACACTTGTGGGTCATCAGGTACTACTAGATTACAATTTTCTCCATTCTTACGGCAGAGGAGTGCAAGAGCAGTGAAAACACGCAGGCTCAGTGATTACATGGCCCACCTCACACTATCACCATATTTTCTGGACACCGTGCGACACCTAACTCTTTACATAGTACTCCCTCCATTCCTAAATATAAGTCTCTGTAGAGATTCCACTAGGTGGACTACATACGGAACAAAATGAATGAATCTACACTTAAAATGCATCTATATACATCTGTATGTGGTTCATGCTGAAATCTCTACAAAGACTTATATTTAGGAACGGAGGAAGTACTAGTATAGTACGTACTATAATTTATCAGCGAGATAGTACAATGCTATGAAGCTTCCAGCTTCTGTTATATGTTTCTTGCGTCCAAGGTTTCCCGTTGCAACATTTCATCAAATACAAAGGAGACTAACATGGATGCTATTGCATCTCAATGATTGACAAATCATAGCAAATATGTACCCCCTCCGTTCCAAAATAAGTGTCTCAACTTTATGCAAACTTTAGTACAAAGTTGTACTACTACTAAAGTTGACACTTATTTTGGAACAGAGGCGGCTAAAGAAAGAAACGATCCATGCAGTCCCTAGCCCTTGAACCGTAAACCCTAACCAAGCTTTAATTTGCTGGCAATGTTAGAGCTTCCCAAGAAATGAAGTTTGCAACCTTTTGACCATCGGATTATTTTGTGCAGTTTCACCAAAATCGAGATGAGCATCCCTGTGGCAAAGAAATTGAAGAAGCGTGATTAGAATAAGATTACTGGGACTAGTTGATGAGACATAAAATCATCACAAATACAGTACGTAGTAGCCAGTAGAGGTATGTGCGGGGCAAAGAAGTAGAGAAATATCCACATGGAGTGATGTGGGCAGCTAGAGCAGTGGTGCAAGCCGGATGTAAAGGGAGTTGTACCTGAGGGATGTCAGGACGTACCTCAATCTTGAGGAGGGCGGCGGGAGGCGGCAACTGCCCACGTCGCCGCAGTGAGCAAGGGACGAAGGCAACCTCACCGGCTTTGTGAGAGAGAACGGCAGGGACCCCTGATCTGGACGTGCCGACAGTGGGTTTTCACCGTCGGCGACGGCGACCACATCTACACTAAGCATCCATCCCTTCCCCCGGTGGACGTGATCCACCGGGATGTTAGAGATGTGGCCACAGTCATTTTGTGCGAGAGAGTGTGAAGAGAGCAATCCCAGCAAGCAACCGTGTAGGCTTGCCCGTCCTGACTATGTATATAGTGGAGCGGTTTCCTTTTCTCTCCATATGAACCTATTATATTGCGTACGTGCCACTGAAGAAAAAAACTTTATTTATAAATGACGCGGCACCTGCTACTCGTTCTCCTATAATCCTTGCGCTTGGCATCTCCAAAATATTAACCTTGCGATTGGCTATTCGCCTCTTCGGGAAGTCGAGCAATAATGGTACTGTAGTATACATCGTTCTGGCTATGTGAGACCAAATGAATTGTTGCATGTCCAGCACGTGGGCGAGGGTCGAGGGGCGAGGGAGTGTGCGTACTATTACGTCCGTTTCAGGGGGTGTTTGTTTCCAGGGACTTTTTAGTGTAGGGACTAGAAATAGTCCCTCTTAGAGACTTTTTAACCAAACAGGAGGGACTACTAGGGACTAAAACTTGCTTTTTGGGACTTAATGAAGAAGACTCTCAAGGAGAGTCTTTTTTGGACTTTTCCAAAAATGCCCCTCCCTGCACCCATTGCCCCGCTGCCCCATGGTGTTGTTTGGTTGTTATTTTTCTGTATACTAGGGGTAACATGGTCATTCAATAACCTCTAGGGAGGGACTACGGACTTTTTAGTCCCTGAAAACAAATAGGGAGGGACTTTTTAAGGAGTAGGGACTTTTTAGTTGGGACTAGAAAAAGTCCTAGGACTTATGAACCAAACAGGGCCTCAATATGGACTACATACGGAGCAAAATGAGTGAATCTACACTCTAAAATACGTCTATATACATCAGTGTTTAGTTCATATTGAAATCTACTAAAGGACATATATATTCCAAACAATATGATAATCTCTCTAACCAAGGTAGTAGGGATGAGGAGTAAACGGAGGAAGTAGTAAAATTTTCTCCTCGTCCTACGAGCCACCGCGCACGTGGGCGAGGGAGCGGGCGTAAGGCGTACAGTACTACTACTACTACTAAGCAAGCTTCACCTCATCCTGTGAGCCACCGTGCCCGTGGGTGGGGGAGACGGAGTACTAAGCAAGCTTCTCCTCGTTCTGCGAGTTGACGGGACAAATCAAAAGTACTCCAGTGTATAGAGCCTTGCCTCTAAGGTAGGCCCCACATGGTTTGCCTCTTTTTTAACATAACACGTCAAGTCGCAATTTGCTTGTTCACCCGTCATAGACGATCCTCCCTCCACCAAGTGGACAACCAGTACACATGTCAAATTACCACGTGGGTTGCCTTTTTGTACAGAAATGAGCTCCACCATGTACCCGTGCAGGTGTGGTTGGGAAAGAGACGGGAGTATGTGCGCCGTGCGTGCACCTCTTCTCTTCATGCACGTCCCCCACCTACGTGGGTGTGTGTGAGAGAGATACAAACCTAGATAGATGGCGTGAGCGTTCGTGAGTGTTTTTTGTTTTGGAGGGGTTGATTTCGTGAATGTATTTGTGGGAATATGTATCAATGACATCTCAAACAAATTTTTTATGCAATGTGTGTGAAATGGAGGCCTATCCATATCATATATAGAGTGTCGGGTGATCCACGAGAAGAGAGGGAGGGGTCAAAGATATCGATAGAGTCGAAGAGAGGTTCAAGTGGGTGGGTGCGAGATCGATGAAGAGAGCCATCAAAATTGTGTGTGTGTGTGTGTGTGTGCAAGTCAAAGATATAGGGCGACTGACCTACCAGAACGTCAGAGGGCACAGGTCAAGTTTGTGTGTGGCAGGGAGACATGACTAGAGCGCTTGATGTATCGGTGTGTGGGGGGTCGGGGTGGGGGGAGGGGTAGGCAGAGGCCTAACTATAGAGGTAGAACGACTCGTATATGTGTTGAGAAGGAGAGACCCAGCTATGTCTTGAGGGAGATCGGTCGACATCCATACATAATTGAAGGACGGGAAATAGGATGGGACAGAGAGAGAGAGAGAGAATAGAGAGAGGGAGGGAGAGGGTTAGAGTGTTGGATGGGTGATGGAGTTGCTTCTCGAAGATGGTGGAAGAGGCCTACTAGACAAACTAAGGGTGGAACTGCAATATTATCAATAAGAGTGGGGATGTGTTTCTGTGTGTGCCCGTGCATGATAGATCTGTCGGATGCATCCATGATGATGAAGGGGAACCATGTGTTTGGTAAGCAAACCTAACTACATCGGTAGATCAGTTGTCGTTTGTCAGAGGAAGGGAGAGACATAACTAATGAGGTAGATCGATCGACGCATGGGGAAAAATGAGTTATAAGGACCTAGCTAGCTATATGTATAGTGGGAGATTGGTTGGTGTACGTCCATTTATTAGAGGCAAATAAGGCCCAGCGAGATGGATAGACAGAGAGAATGGAGCTAGGAGGTGGCGCGAGAGGCCCAGCTACTAGCTAGATAGGGGGAGGAGTGTGCGGTTGTGAGATCGATGAAAAGAGGGGAGAGAGTTTACACATGTGTGGGACCCTATGAGAGACACGAGGCAAGGACACATAAAGGAGGAGATTGAAGGTGCGTGTGTATGTTGTAGGCAGACATTGCTGGAGAGGTTTACCGATCGGTGTGTGTCGGAAAGGAGTTGTGGACTATGGGAGAATGACCTAAAGAAGAAAAAAATGAATGTGCGTGATGGATAGAATGCTAAGGGAGGGGGAGGGAGAGGAGGGCGTGTGTGTGCACGAGAGAAAGTTAGTGGTAGCTACAAAGGTTAGAGGATTGTGTGGGTGTAAGAGACTAAGAAAGATCATAATTTGATATGAAAGTGGATTCATATATTTGAATAGGAGATCAGTGTTTTAAACATATGCATGCATGAATAAAGCGTTGATACGCGTGTTGTGGTTTTGCACATGTTATACCATAATGTGATAATGCATGGCGTTTGCAACTCACAGCTAAATGTCAAACAATCTAAACCATACTATACATTGAACAATCTCACATTTTATTTGAATTTGTGATAATGTGTGGCGTTTGCATCTTACAACTAAATATCGAACAATCTAAACAATACTATATATTGAACATTCTCAAATTTTATTTGAATTTGTGGTAATGTGTGGTGTTTGCAACTCACATCTAAATACTTGTAGGTGTAGGGTGCGGGGCACCATACATAATGTGATAAACACATTATACATATGAGTCATGGTTTAGATTATGAAGATCTAGCTAGAGCTTGAAATGTACTATGATTTGAAATCAACATAAAGTGGATTCAAAAAATCGAGTTCGATTTCATATAGTACACATAATTCATATGTAACTCGAGACTAATCATGTGGTGTGCTGTGAAGATAATGCACAAATGATGGTTTAACTTGACAATACTGATGATTGTAGATCTTATTAAAATAGAGAAACAAATTCAAATGCTTTGAATTCACAACAATCATTATTGTAGATCTTATTCAAATAGAGAAATGAATTCAAATTTAGTTCATATTGAAGCGGTAGTATATACGTTTGGAATGCACTAAGATGTTCATTTGAGTAGTAGGTTGCATGCATTATACATGTAGTGAAATATTTTAATTGAACATAACGTGAATTCAAAGTTTTGAATGACATTTGTAGTGCGGATTGATTTGGTACAATACATGTTAGGCTTGTCCAGAAATTTCAACCCGCGCATTGTTTGATCGAAATATTTAAGATATATCTTTGTCTCATTGTACTCCGACAACACCCTCCATCTCAACATGCGCCTTGCTATTCCAAAATTACAACG
Organism: Triticum dicoccoides; assembly: GCF_002162155.2. Taxonomy (NCBI): domain Eukaryota; kingdom Viridiplantae; phylum Streptophyta; class Magnoliopsida; order Poales; family Poaceae; genus Triticum; species Triticum dicoccoides. Next base: position 336,825,783 of record NC_041383.1, on the reverse strand, counting down.
CTCGCGAAAACTCCCACCTCCTGTGAAATCCCGACATGCAAAATGCCCGTGATACCCCTCAACCAAAAGAACGGCCTCAAATCGGTGGGGGTACTTTCGTAACTTACCCCACATTTCGGACAAGCGCATCCCTAAGCCACGGTTCCCCACTCCCATCCCATCCACCCACCCATTCGTACACCGAGGACGCGAAAACCCGCGAAGCTCCACACCCTCCTCCGTCCGCCACCCAGCCGGAGCCTCTTCCCCGACGATGTCGTCCATAGCAACACTGCGACGTCCCTCATCCACCATACCGTATGAGGATCCGTCGTCGATCTGGTCGTCCCGCCGCTTCAGCCACCCCGTCCTCCACCTCCAATGAGCTGCCCCGACGTTCCCATCGTCTTTCACGCCACCTCCATTCCCACACCGCCGTCTTCACCTGCACCACCGGAAGAGCATCATCATCACCGTTTCCTCGGATGAAGCTGTGGCCTAATCAGCGCGACCAAAGAGGTTGTACACTAATCACCGCATTTTTTTCTTGATTCGATCTCACAGTGCTGCCGGTGCTTGGTCCCGAGCCGACACGGCGCGGCTCCATCCACGGCGGCGTCACCGGCCACTTCCTCCACGGCATCGCTCCCTTGGCGGCGACATCCACATCAGTAGGAGCTGCTACTGCGTTAGCTCTCACTCACGCTGTTGCTCTGCTCTTGCTCTCGGTCCCCTACCTGGTCTGCTCTTGCTATTGCTCATGCTCGCGCTGCTGCTCTTGCTCTTGCTCTTGCTTGTGATGCTGCTCCAATTTAGCTACACTTCAGTCGACTGAATCAACTTTTGGGTCAGTCGATTTTCAGGGGGTGGGAGGGCTCGCCGGAGTTAAGGAAGAACCAGACGCAGCGGGGAGGAAGGCTCGCCGGAGAGGTACCCCACTATCTATCTTAGGGTTCAGGGTGGGGGCCGTGGTCGCCGGCGGTGGTGGGGCGGTGGCGTGGGGATCGCCGGAGAAAAAGCTCGTCACGGGCGGGCCTAGAGGGATGGCTGGGGCGGCGGCGGACCGGCGGTGGGGAGTGTTTTCGGGGCGGGCGGGGCGGCGCACCACCTACCGCAGGCGGCGGGGGCGGCTGTTTGGCCCGTAGGGGCTAGCAGCTCAGGGGGTGGAGGTTGAAGATGAATTGCATGCCCTTGATTTCGTATCCAACGGCTGCAAAATCGACTGGCCAGAGATGAAAAAGTCAGTCGACTGACGTGTAGCCTCACCTCTAGTGCATTCAGTTTCGATAGTAAAATTTAGTTTCGATAGCAAAATTCAGTTTTGACAGTCTGTTTCGACAGTTAAATTCAGTTTGGATAGTTAAATTCAGAGATGAGTGGCTGATGTATTTTACATCTAGCACTTTGTGGTTATGTATTTTACGTCATCTATTGGAGATGCTATTAGAATTCCACTCAGGTTAACGTTGTCTCTCTTGTCCTGCTTCAGCCTCGGCGTCGTACAACTCACCGGAGCTACTCCAACAACGAAACCCTCCATCACAGCGGAGCAGTACCTTAGGCTCCATCTCCAGAAACCTAAGATCTTCTTCCCCTCCTCCGACAGCCAAGTCAGCCGGAGCATCCTCACCGGCCAACCCAATCACGCTGAGATCAACATGGCTTCGTCGAAGAGGTTGTACACTTGTTGCATCTCTTTTTTACTCTACATGTTATATATATTGTCCACTGAGCACACGGAGTAACGAGAAATACGATTATTTTATCCTACTATATGACAAGCAGTGAGGTACCAGGAAACTTAGCTATCCGTGATGGACTCTCTTGAACGCCATCATTATTTATCTCTGCGTGTTTGAGTTGTGCATTTGTCGATGGCCCTGGAAGTTGAGATAGTAGGGCAGTGGCCTGGGTCCAAAGTAATAGAAGTAGCACAAAAACATTTTTTTAGTGTAGGCTTTTCCTTGCTCAAGCCTGCCTACTAGAATCGCCAGTGCTTGAAAGGAAAAGTGAAGGAAAAACATAGGAATTGGAAAGTTTCCTATGGTACTACTATTCATGAATTTGGTTCAAAGGAATGGAGCAAAGGAAAACTATAGGATTTGTTCCTTTAGTGTCTCCTTGAAAGAAAAACCGTAGGAATTTTAATTTTCACTTGTCCTCCTTTTCAAAATCCTATTCATGAAGCACAAGACCAAGAGATAGTAGCATAATACCATTATAACCGTACATTTTCTTGTGGTTTGACTTAATCTCACCATGCTTCTTTGCATCCTGTCATCTTCCAATTCTTGTGAATCAAACACCCAGATTGGCAGAAATCCTGTGTTTTTAAATTCTCTATTTTGCATGTGCATTCCTATCCTATTCCTGTCTATTTCCTATCACTGCATTGTTGGAATCCTCCAATTCAAACGAGCCCTTACAGAATTACTTCTCTTACAGATAGTTGTCAAAGAAAACCTTGTGTGGTTTGTCCCGCTCCTGCTGCGCTGTCGTCCACCCCAGCTCAGCTGCTCCAACAATAGAAGGGTCCAGCGCAGCAGGGATCTGGCCTCCAGACTGTCTTTCACCGCCTCAGATCTTCTTCCCCGCCGCCGGCAGCCATGAAAACTGTATTATCATCATCAACCGAGCAGATGACCTCGAGGATTACATGGGTCCGCAAGAGGGGTCGCACTCTTTCGTGTCTGCTTACGTTATGCATCACTTAATATTACATGCTACTTTATCGTCATGTTCACCGATTAAACTCTGAGTCAGCTCCAAACTAATGGTCAAACTTGAGTTTTAAAATGGTTGTGGGGTACATATCGGGGCCGCAATCAATAGTATCTATCTACTATCTAGTTAATCTCTGGTGTCTACTACGAGTTTCATGTTGGGTGGGAAACAAACAGTAAAGAAGCCATTATCTCTATTGTTTAACTGAAGCCATTATCTGCCTACTATTATTGGTTTTGGGTCTATCCACGGGTTGCTACCATCACTCTGGATTTTTGCATCCACTCCTTACATAATCTCACTATGTTTTATTCCTATGCATGACAGTTATTGTAAACAATGGAACTGAACATGTAGAGCAAAAGAGACGAGCCTTGCATGGCAATAAAATTTCATGCAGACGTCGCTCCATGGTAGGCGCAAAGGCAGCCCCCCTCCACCCATTTTGGATTGTAATCGAGAGGAAGATATCTGTTCTGAGGGGGATTCAGAAGGAGAAGACCACTCCTATTTATCCCCTGAGGTCTTCGCTCTAACTTGGCATGTTGATGTTGGTTATATCATGCATATGGTGCCTTGCATTGCTTACTTTATACATCAAATATATCATCTGCTTAGTTTAGACATCCTTTGTGCGAATGCCATCTGTTTAGTTTATTCATCGTTTATGTGAATTATGCAACGCCATCTTGTTTAGCCAGGCATCATATATGTGAATTTTGCAATGCCATCCTGCTTAGCCAGTCATCTTATATGTAAATTATATCAGGCCATCCTTTTTTCGTTACGTATTACATATGTCAACAATGTTAGTACATTCAACTGCTCTTCGTGTGCATCAGCCATTTGACATGGTGATGGAAAATTCTGGAGTGAAAACAAGGTCTTCAGAGCAGACTATGCTATCTGACGAAGCGCATATCTCGCTGGTTACGGATAGCTCCTCAGATGTGGCGACCAGACCTCAAACAGTTTGATCTCTGTGCATCAGTGTCATCCCTGGATCGGTAATGCTGACACGCACAGTACTTGAAGGATTTATAACAGAGTAGCAATCACACGATTATTACATCGAATGTCTCAAAAGAGAACTTATTACAATAAATATGGCTTAAGGCCATCTAAATACGATAACAGCGGAAGGCTTGGAAGATAAAGTGAGTCCATAAACTCCAACGGCATCACTGAGTGAAAGATCACGACCTAAGGCACCTTACTCGTCGTCTAAAAAGTCTTCAACATGAATGTTGCGGCCCAAAACGGGTCAGCACATGGAATATGCTGGCAATGTAACACAAGAGAGTAATGAACAGAATAATGCTATCACTACATGCATATTTGGCTGGTGGAAAGCTCTATGGTTACAGTTTTGCATAAAGCCAATTTTTCCCTACAACAAGGGAATAAATTTTATTTAACTATCATGGTGGTTGTTAAACATTGAGAAGGTTCCTCCAACTCAATCCCAATTAAACATCATCATTAAACCCAATCAAATTATAATTAAGAGTGATGAGATCAACATGATAATCTAAGAACTAGATACTCAAAACGTCTAATACCAAAGACACGGCTAACCATGATTAGTTTGTACACTCTGCAGAGGTTTGCACACTTTTCCCCACAAGACTCGAATACACCCATGGTCGGAGAATCGAGACACAGTCTTTCTGAAACAATAACTCTTTACTCTGGGTGGACAGTTACACCTACTTTCCCCTACATCTGATAGCCCACCACTCAAAGAGGTCTTGCAACTTACTCAACTATGCTAGAGCCCATAATAGCTTGTGGCTACACACGGAAGTTTCTAGAATGAATAATCTTATGATCACTTTGAGCTTGGGTGGCAGTCCATAAGATAATCACACGGTAACCCCGGGATTTCCAAAAAACAGGCAACACTGGGTTCCCCAGGTGCCTCAATCCACCCAGATGTGTATTAAAGTAACCACCTTAAGTTAACCATTAAGTAACAACACTCACATCTATCATGAATCACTCGAACCAAACCACGTCTACAATCATACCATAGCAATATAGGCAACGTAGAAGTAACTCCCAAGGGTTTGATAATAAACAGGACAATAGGTAATACCTCATCTACTTCCCAAAACCCACATGTTAAATTAGATCCTAACCTTGCAATTGTTTGAGGGTTGATCTAATGCAATAAAACTGGGTAGTAAAAGGGGTATGATCAAAGTGTTACTTGCCTTGCTGATGATCCGTGAAACCTAGAGACTCGTAGTAGCACGCTTCGCACTCCAGGTACTCTATCGCAAACAAACAAGCATACAATAAGCACTCAACTAGAAGATCGGGTAAAACTCAAATAAGAGATCTAACCAGAAAGTTCAACTTAAGGACTCCGGTTTGCAAAAAGAATCAAATCAAACGAAGCAACGAAACTCAAACTGCGAAAGAAACAAGCTCCGTTTACTAATCTAGACTTATGTCAAATTTTAAAGTACCAAAACCTTGTTTAAGTTGGTTAAACAGAAAGAGAGCTTCGAGACGAAACTCTAGGCGCTTGAATCACCTGATTCTGATAAACGAGCGAAAAGATAAACTAAAACGAAAATCAGGGAGAAATCGCGATAAAAAATAATCGCGGAAAATCCCTGGAAAAAGAAAAACTGACGTACAGGCTAATGAATGAATGTTCGCTGTCTGCGACTACCGGGTGAAAATCGTTCGTTAAAACGAATGAACGAACGGGCATTCGCTAAATAACTAAACCGGGAAAAAAAATAAAGCCGATCTATATAAAAAATAAACCGCGGGTTCTAAAAAAAGCTCGGTTTTCAAACGAAAACCAGCGGTGGCTACCTCGACGAGATACGGCGGGGCGGCGGCAACTCCGGCAGCAGCGGCGGGCCGTGGGGTCGGCAGGCGAGGCGGGGCGGCGTCGGTGACGGTTGGCGGCGAGGGGCGACGGGGTCGGTGGAGAGCGGGGTGGCGGCGACAGGTTCCGGCGGCGGCGAAATCCTGTGACATCAACACGGGTTACAAGGCAGGGCGGGGCTGGTGGCTAGGGTTTTGGCGGTCGGGCCTCGGCCTTTAAAGGCCGCCCGGGTACAGTGTCCGGGTCGGACACGGCCCGGTAAGGCGGTCGACTTTTTTTTAAAATAATTCTGCGCAGAAAAACAAATAAAAGAAATACTAAACGGACTCCAAAAATCCTGAAATAAAATTTTCCCGTCCTCTAAAAATATAGCGGACAAAGGGAACATTTATTTGGGCCTCTAATGCAATTTTGAAAAACGCACATTTTTCCTAATTCAAATAAAATAGCGATAAAACTCCGAATAAAAATCTTATTTGATTTTAATATTTAACCTTCAATATTTATTTATTTTGGGAAAGTCATTTTATCCCCTCTCTTTTATTTTTATAAAATAAATATTTGAAGAGGAAATAATTAAAATCAAACGATCCTCTTTTCAAAATTTGAGGAAACTCAAATATGAAAATATGATATGCAATGATGATCTAATGTATAACATTCCAAATTGAAAATTTGGGATGTTACAAACCTACCCCCTTAAGATGAATCTCGCCCTCGAGATTCGGGTTGGCTAGAAAATAGGTGAGGGTGATCCTTCCGTAAGTCTTCCTCTCGCTCCTAGGTGGCTTCATCTTCGGTATGGTGGCTCCACTGAACTTTGCAGAACTTGATAACTTTGCTGCGTGTGACTCGACTGGCAAACTCGAGAATCTTCATTGGTTTCTCCTCGTAGGTCAAATCGTTATCCAACTGAATCGCTTCCAGTGGCACTATATCTCTCAAAGGAATATCAGCCATCTCTGTGTGGCACTTCTTCAACTGGGAAACATGGAACACATCGTGAACTCCTGACAATCCTTCTGGCAACTCCAATTTGTAAGCAACTTCTCCCATACGTTCCAAAACTTTGTATGGTCCAACAAAACATGGTGCTAACTTTCCCTTAACTCCAAAACGCTTAACTCCTCGAAGTGGGGACACCCGAAGATAAACTATGCCTCCGACTTTGTAAACTATCTCCTTGCATTTAGAATCCGCATAGCTCTTCTGCCTGGACTGGGCTACCTTGAGTCTATCGCGAATCAACTTAACCTTCTCTGCAGACTCTTTAATCAAATCTGGTCCAATCAACTGACGGTCTCTAACTTCATCCCACAACAACGGTGTCCTGCACCTCCTCCCGTACAAAGCTTCGAAAGGGGCCGTCTTCAAACTAGCATGATAGTTGTTGTTATAAGAGAACTCTGCATATGGTAAATTATCGTCCCAACTAGATCCATAATTTAGCGCACAAGCTCTTAACATATCCTCCAGAATCTGATTGACTCTCTCGGTCTGTCCATCTGTCTGTGGATGAAAGGATGTACTGAACTCTATCCTGGTACCCAAAGTTTCATGCAACTGATTCCAGAACTTTGAGGTAAAGTGGGTTCCTCAATCTAATACAATGGTCCTCGGAACTCCATGCGGACATACGATCATGGTCATGTATATCTTTGCCAACTTAGCACTAGTGTAAGTGATCTTCACTGGGATGAAATGAGCTACTTTCATCAAACGATCGACTACAACCCATATCGATCATAGCCTGAACGAGTCCTTGGCAATCCCGTGATAAAATCCATGCCTAGCTTATCCCACTTCCATTCGGGTATCGGCAATGGCTATAGCAATCCGGTTGGCTTCTGATGTTCCGCCTTCACTCTTTGACATACATCACAAACTGCTACATACTCCGCAATATCCTTCCTCATTCCGGTCCACCAGAAACTATCCTTCAAATCCAGATACATCTTGGTATTTCCTGGGTGAATCAAATACGGCGAATCATGGGCCTCTTGCAGAATCAACTTCCTGATCTTCGGATCATTAGGCACATATACTCGGTCCTCAAACCATAAGGTATCGTGCTCATCCTCACGAAATCCCTTAGCTTTTCCTTTGCTCACCCTTTCCTTTATCTCGGCAATCTCCTTGTCCGTCTTCTGAGCTTCTCTGATCTTCTCCATCAAAGTAGACTGAATCTCCAATGCGGCTACATAGCCTCTCAGAACTATTTCCAAACATAGCTCACAAAGATCCTCTGTTATTCCTTCTGTTATTCCTTCTCCGGATATAACATGTCCGAGGAATCCAACTTCCTTCAACCAACACTCACACTTGCTGAACTTGGCGTATAACTAATGTTCTCTGAGCTTCCCAAGTACCAAACACAAATGCTCCTTATGCTCCTCTTCATTCTTCGAGTAGACTAATATGTCATCAATGAACACCACGACGAACTTATCCAAAAACTCCATAAACACCTTGTTCATCATGTTCATGAAATAGGCAGGTGTGTTAGTCAGACCAAAAGACATAACAGTATACTCATATAGCCCGTACCTCGTGGTAAAAGTTGTCTTAGGTATATCCTGCTCTCGAATCTTTAGCTGGTGGTATCCTGATCGCAGATCAATCTTGGAAAATACTTTAGCTGCTTGCAACTGGTCAAACAAATCATTGATCATCGGCAGTGGGTACTTGTTCTTGATTGTCACTTCATTCAATCCACGATAATCAACAACCATTCTCAATGACCCATCCTTCTTTTCCACTAAAAGCACTGGTGATCCCCAAGGTGACGAACTTGGGCGAATATAGCCTTTATCCAGTAACTCCTTAATCTGCTTCTTAATTTCCTCCAAATCCTTTGCAGGCATCCTGTACGGTCTCTTAGATATTGGCCCTGTGCCCGGCAAAAGCTCGATCAAAAACTCGATGTCTCTATCCGGTGGCATGCCTGGCAACTCTTCTAGAAATACATCAGGGAAATCCTTCACCACTGGTACTTCCTTCTGTACAACTCCTGATAAGGAATTCACTTGAGTCCTCTTCGACACATGCCGGGATACATACCTAATCCTTCTTCCTTCTGGGGTGGTGAGCATAATCGACTTGCTGGCGCAATCGATGTTTCCTCCATACATTGATAGCCAATCCATACCCAAAATCACATCCAAACCTTGCGACTCCAAACTTATCAGGTCTAAGGGGAAAACATGCCTACCTATGGTCAATGGCATCTGAAAACATCCTTGGCTTGCCATATGCTCCGCTCCTGGCGAGCTTACTAACATAGGTGTTCTAAGAACTTTGGTGGGCAACTTATACTTATCCACAAATCCCCTTGATATGTATGAATGCGATGCACCAGTATCAAAAAGAACGATTGCAGTAAATGACTTAACCAAAAACTTACCTATTACTGCATCTGGCTGTGCTTCAACCTCCTCCATGTTAACGTGGTTCACTTGTCCCCTGTTGAAAGGGTTGGGCTTCTTCCCAGAGCTTCCATTGCCATTTCCATCTTTGCTTCAGGACATTCATTGGCATAATGTCCAGTCTTCTGGCACTTGTAGCAAGTAATGTGACTTAGATACTTCTTGGCAGGCGTTGCTGGGTTGGAACGGTTCTAGCCATTGCTTCCTCCATTACTATTCCCATTCTTGGGGCTACTATGGTTATGCGAACTCCCTCCATTGTGATTGTGACCTCCATGGTTATGTTGAAGGGGTCCTCCCGAGTTCGGGGTAAAACGAGGCCTCTGCTGAGCTCCAGAATTGTACTTCCCTTGTCCATACTTCCTCCTGTGGTTGTCAATTTGTTGATGCTTCCCTTCAATCATGAGAGCTCTATCTACCAACTCCTGGTAGTTGTTGAAGGTTGCCACCATCAACTTCATGCTCAGCTCATCATTCAGTCCTTCCAGAAACTTCTCCTACTTAGCTGCATCCGTAGAAACGTCATCTGGGGCATAACGTGCTAACTTACTAAACTCATCCACATACTGGCCCACTATGCGTCCTCCTTGGCATAAGTTGCGAACCTCACACTTCTTCATGGCCATAGCTCCTACTGATACATGGGCAGTATGAAAAGCTTGCTGAAACTGATCCCATGTGACAGTGTCGATGGGATAAGTGGCTGTGAAATTCTCCCACCATGAGGTTGCAGGTCCATCAAGATGATGTGCGGCAAAACGCACTCTCTTCGCATCTGTGCATCCTACAGTAGTCAACTCCCTTCCAATCTTGCGGAGCCAATCATCTGCAACAATCGGCTCGGTGCTACTAGAGAACACCGGCGGATTCAGCCTTAAGAAACGGGCTAAGTGATCAACAGGTGGTGGTGGTGGTGGGTTGTTGTTGTTGTTGTTCCCCTGATTCTGATTCTGGACTAGTATCTACATCAATGCATTATGTTGCTGGATCAACTGAGTGAGCTCTGGAGGGAAAGCAAATCCATTATCGCGTCTTAGAGGCATCTGATGGGTTTAGAAAAGATGAGGAAATAGAATAGAATGAGATCTAGAGGGAAAACACTACCCATATGCACATGAGACAAACACAAACAATATCACTTCAATCAATTCAAACAAGGGAATACAAGCGGTCTAACTATCATTACCAAAGTGCTCGGACTATACTATATACATGGGGAATACTACTACCGATATGGTGGTCGACTAGAAAAATTGATCGGTGGAAGACTCCATGATATATGCTCCAGCTTCATCAACGTGGTCATCATCGCTATCATCAGGGTCTGAGTCGATGTCGTCGATGATGATGTAGTTCTCCGGGCAGGTGGAATCGTCGTCTTCTCCTCTTGGCGTGAGGTCTCCCATGAATATTCCTAGCTTCTTCGTCAAATCATCGTTCTTCTCCACGAGTATCGTCATTTCCTCCTCCTATCCATCACGTGTAGACTTGAGTTCTTCCTCTAGCTCTGTGATCCTGGTCATTGCCTTCTTCAGATCTATCATGCCTGTGCACATCTGGTTCTCCTGGCGGCAAATATGCTGGTTTAACTCCTAGATGAAAGTTGCAATGGATCTATCCTTCCTGGTGCTGATCATCTCCCATTGCTCATCTCGGCGCCCACAAATCTGGTAGATAGTATCCTTGAGATCCTTGTGGTAAACTTCTCCAATGCGTCCCATGGTGATGTGGGCTGCCATGCTCTTTCCTAGACTCTAGGTTGGTGCATCAAAGGAAAACTCTATGGGCTCAGTGACTGGCATGAACGTCCTTCCTGGAACTTGAACTCGAATCATCCAACGTTCCTCTTCTAGTAAAGTGGCGATGTAGGTTCCGATGAAGCTTGGTATTCCGATGTTCAAGTATCTAGTGACTTCCTTCAAGTGCCATCCAAAAGGGAGTGTCTTCATCCGGTTCAGTGAACTTGTTCCTTGCATCCGCCATCCTAAAGGGTAGAAAAGGGAGAGGAGTCAGAAATGAGAAGAGAGTAGTGATCTAGGGCTTTTAGCTTAGTGGTCGTGTCCCACATTCAGCGTGTGCTCTGATACCATCTTGTAGCGACCAAACCTCAAACAGTCTGATCTCTGTGCATCAGTGTCATCCCTGGATCGGTAAGGCTGACACGCACGGTACTTGAAGGATTTATAACAGAGTAGCAATCACACACTTATTACATCGAATGTCTCAAAAGAGAACTTATTACAATAAATATGGCTTAAGGCCATCTAAATACGATAACAGCGAAAGGCTTGGAAGATAAAGTGAGTCCATCAACTCCAATGGCATCACTAAGTGAAAGATCACGACCTAAGGCACCTTACTCGTCATCACAAAAGACTGCAACATGAACGTTGCAGCCCGAAATGGGTCAGCACATGGAATATGCTGGCAATGTAACACAAGAGAGTAATGAACAGAATAATGCTATCACTACATGCATATTTGGCTGGTGGAAAGCTCTATGGTTATAGTTTTGCATAAAGCCAATTTTTCCCTACAACAAAGGAATAAATTTTATTTAACTATCATGGTGGTTGTTAAACATTGAGAAGGTTCCTCAAACTCAATCCCAATTAAACATCATCATTAAACCCAATCATATTATAATTAAGAGTGATGAGATCAACATGATAATCCAAGAACTAGATACTCAAAACGTCCATAACCAGGGACACGGCTAACCATGATTAGTTTGTACACTCTGCAGAGGTTTGCGCACTTCTCCCCACAAGACTCGAATACATCCATGGTTGGAGAATCGAGACATAGTCTTTAGGAAACAATAACTCTTTACTCTGGGTGGACAGTTACACCTACTTTCCCCTACATCTGCTAGCCCACCATTGAAAGAGGTCATGCAACTTACTCAACTATGCTAGAGCCCATAATAGCTTGTGGCTGCACACGGAAGTTTCTAGCATGAATAATCTTATGATCCCTTTGATCCTGGGTGGCAGTCCATAGGATAATCACAAGGTAACCCCGGGATTTCCAAAAAAAAGGCAACAATGGGTTCCCCAGGTGCCCCAGTCCACCCAGATGTGTATTAAAGTAGCCACCTTAAGTTAACCATTAAGTAACAACACTCACATCTGTCATGAATCACTCGAACCAAACCACGTCTACAAGCATAGCATAGCAATATAGGCAACGTAGAAGTAACTCCCAAGGGTTTGATAATAAACTGGACAATAGGTACTACCTCATCTACTTCCCAAAACCCACATGTTAAATTAGATCCTAACCATGCAATTGTTTGAGGATTGATCCAATGCAATAAAATTGGGTAGTAAAAGGGGTATGATCAAAGTGTTACTTGCCTTGCTGATGATCCGTGAAACCTAGAGACTCGTAGTAGCACGCTTCGCACTCCAGACACTCTATCGCAAACAAACAAGCATACAATAAGCACTCAACTAGAAGCACGGGTAAAACTCAAATAAGATATCTAACCAGAAAGTTCAACTTAAGAACTCCGGTTTGCAAAAAGAATCAAATCAAACGAAGCGACGAAACTCAAATTGCGAAAGAAACAAGCTCCATTTACTAATCTAGACTTAAGTCAAATTTTACAGTAGCAAAACCTTCTTTAAGTTGGTTAAACAGAAAGAGGGCTTAGATACGAAACTCTAACCGCTTGAATCGTCTGATTCCGATAAACGAGAGAAAAGATAAAATAAAACGAAAATCAGGGCAGAAATCGCGATCGAGAAAATCCCTGGAAAAAGAAAAACTGACGAACAGGCTAACGAACGAACGTTCGCTGTCTACGGCTAACGGGTGAAAATCGGTTGTTAAAACGAACGAATGAACAGGCGTTCGCTAAATAACTAAACAGGGAAAAAAATAAAACCGATCTATATAAAAAAATAAACCGCGGGTTCTGAAAAAATGCCCGGTTTTCTAACGAAAACCAGCGGCGGCTACCTCGACGTGATCCGGCGGGGCGGCGGCAACTCCGGCGGCAGCGGCGCTCCGGCGGCGGTGGGCGGCAGGGTCGGCGGGCGAGGCGGGGCGGCGGCGGTCGGCAGCGAGGGGCGGCGGGGTCGACGGCGAGCGGGGCGGCGGCGATGGGTTCCGCCAGCGGCAGCGGCGATGAAATTCGGCAGCGGCGGCGTGGGTTACGAGGCGGGGCGGGGCTGGCGGCTAGGGTTTCGGCCGGGTCGGGCCTCGGCCTTTAAAGGCCGCCCGGGTACAGTGTCCGAGTCGGACACGGCCCCGTAAGGCGGTGGACTTTTTTTTAAAATAATTCCCCGCAGAAAAACAAATAAAAGAAATACTAAACGGACTCCAAAAATCCTGAAATAAATTTTCTCCGTCCTCTAATAATATAGCGGACAAAGGGAACATTTAGTTGGGCCTCTAATGCAATTTTGAAAAACGCACATTTTTCATAATTCAAATAAAATAGCGATAAAACTCCGAATAAAAATCTTATTTGATTTTAATATTTAACCTTTAATATATTTTTATTTTGGGAAAGTAATTTTATCCCCTCTCTTTTATTTTTATAAAAAATATTCGAAGAGGAAATAATTAAAATCAAACGATCCTCTTTTCAAAATTTGAGAAAACTCAAATATGAAAATAACGAAATCTCCAACTCTCTCCGTGGGTCCTTGAGTTGCGTAGAATTTCTAGGATCAAGCCAAAATGCAATAAAATAGAGGTAATATCACTGGTAGTCATATAACTTGCGCTGGATGTTCAGTTTGGTGCTAAAACTTGTAAAATACGGATTTACGGTCATCTAACTTGTTGATTGATGCAAATACGGTGCATTCTACTATATCCAGGTGTACATCCTGCCTACATGGCATGCCAGCAGCCCACATGTCAGTGTGTAGGGATAACATTTTTCAGATAACTCCCTATATTTTTTGGTCACGCAAAAAAAGTTGAACAGTGTTATAAGAGAAAGGAAATAAATATCATTTAGAGCAGCAGGATTCGAACTACAGATCTTCAGAAGGCAAACACACCAGGTAAACCAACAGGCCTAACGCAGTTTGTTGTTTCGGAAGAATAACTAATTGCTCTACTCCCGGCATACCTCGGCCTGCCAGCTCAAATGGGCAATGAGCAGTAGAGCCCATTTTCCACCTTTGCTTTTTCTTTAGAAAATTGTATGTAAATTATGGGACGGATGAGTGGATTAATGCAAAACTTTAATGCTCATAGATGAGTGGATTTTTAACATAAAAAAAGGGAGTCGCTAGGTCTCAAACATACGAGGCCGCGACAAAAACACTCTATTGTCTATACATACAGAAGATGATTTGTAAACCAAAAGGTTTGATATAAGCTTGAGTATTATATTTTTTTTGTAAAACATGAGTAATAAAAACATTATACATACAAAAAATGATTATTAAATAAAATATTTAAATATAAACCTATGTATTATATTAAACACGACTGAATATTCATATCAACAATTTAAATGTTAAATTATGGATATGTTATTACATGGAGATTCAACTATACAAATGGCATATAATTATTGAAATGTTTGTAAAACTAAAATAATATTTTGGAATTTAAATTTTACAAACATTTGTATTATTTGAAATTATACACACATGTTCATTATTCATAAATACTCCCTCCGTCACATAATATAAAAACATTTTTTATACTAGTGTAGTGTCAAAAACGCTCTTATATTATGGGACGGGTGGATATTTTTAATATATAATATTTGTAAAATAATACATGAACAGTTTGAGAGTAAGTTATTTCGTAGGCCATTTGAGCTAACAGGCCCACGTATTTTAAGATGTGGATATAAAATATAGTTATCCTTATCATGCAATCATGTGTCATTGGCTATCCGTCAAAAAAATGTGTCATTGGCTGTGCTGGTTGACCACGTGTGCGTACCTTCTGAAGTTCGTGAGTAAGAATCCCGGCCCCTCTATATATGACGACTTATCATTTTTTTCTCGTACATTATTCAAGGACAGGTGGGCCTCACCTGGGCTTTTTTGCGCAATTAAAAAATTCAGGAAGTTATCTAGAAACATTTATTCCAAGCCAATGCCACACATGCAACATGTACGTCCGGATATGGTAGAACACACCGTATTTGCACCACACGACAAGTTAGATGATCACAAATCCGTATTTTACAAGTTTTAGCACCAAACTGAACATGCAACACAAGTTTTATGACTCCCGGTGATATTACCTCAATAAAATACGATATGCAATGATGATCTAATGTATAACATTCCAAATTGGAAATTTGGGATGTTACATCAGAGGAGGATTCAGAGACACATGACCAGTCCTATCCCCCCCCCGAGGTGTATGCTCTAACTTGGCACGGTTATGTTGCTCATATCGTGTGTATGGTGTCTTGCATTGCTATGTCATTTGATTAGTTTAGACATGCTTTGTGTGAATGACACTTGTTCATTGTCTAATTAGCATATATGTGAATTATGCATTGCCATCTTGTTGCGAGACATTATATATGTGAATTATGCAATGCTATCTTGTTGCAAAGGCATTATATATGTGAATTATGCAATGCCATGCTGTTTAGCCAATCATCATGTATGTGAATTATATCATGCTATCATTTTTTTGTATTATGTGTTCCTTTTATCGACAACGTTTGTATATTCAGCTACTCTTCCTGTGCATCAGCCATTTGAAGCGGTGATGGAAGTATCTAGAGTGAAAACAAGGTATTCAGAGCAGACAATGCTACCTGCTGAAGCAGACATCTTGCTAGTTACAGAGAGCTCCTTAGAGGAGGATTCAGAGACTGGTGACCAGTCCTATTTCCCCCCTGAGGTCTCAAACTTGGAAGGGTTATATTACCCATGTCATGCATGTTGTCTTGCATTGCTTAGTTTTTACATCATATATGGATTGCCATCTGCTTACTTGCTTACTATATAAATAATATATTTGAATTATATCATGACATCATGTTTACATAGTACATACACAACATCTATCTAAATTATGGCATGGCAACCCATTTAATAAAGACATCATATAGTTATATCATCTCATCTTGTTTAGTGTTTACAGTATCATATTTTGAATTATGGCATTCTATCCGTGAATGTATGTGAATCATGGCATGCCAACCTATTAAATAAACACATTATATAGTTATATCATGTCATCATGTTGACATAGTCATCATATTTTGAACTATGTCTTTCCATCTTTTTTAGTTAGCCATCATAATGTGAAATTGTGTCATGCTATCCTGTTTAGTTAGCCATCATATATGTGAAATTGTGTCATGCTATCCTGTTTGGCTAGACAACATAAATGTGAATTATTTCGTGCCCTCTTTTATTCCCCACTATCCATTGCACCTGTCTATCATACAATATTTATACTTTCAATTAATTTTCTTGTTTATCAGCCATTTGAATTGGAGAGGGTGATGGCAGTATCTAAGGGAGTAACAACACGGTCTTCAGAAAAGATAGTGCTACCAGTTGATGCAGATAGAACCACGATTGTACTTGCCAAAGAACCAGCTCCACCACACATAACCCAGACTCTCACAGAATGTACCCCTACCCAGTTGGACAGAGAACCAGCTACACCCCTTCTAACCCCAACCCCGGCAGATAGTAACCCAGTTCCAGTTGACACAGCACCGTCTCCACCACAGAGCACCCAAACACGAGCAGTTAGTAAGGGAACTGCAGTGCCCAAAGCACGAGGACCACCACTCTGAATCCCAACTCAACGCTTAAAGGAGAAGAAGATTTGTTCTCAGGTCAATTTCTGTAGCTATGGTTCATACTCCTTTGCTCTTACATTACTGTATGTACTCATACCAACTATTTTCAAATTTGAAGGATGGAATTGAAACTCCAATGGCGCAATAGGTATGTTTTAAACCTGTTTCTTTAACTGGTTTGCTGTTGTAACCTGCTCTATGTTGATTTCAGTTTCAATTGAATAAACAGTTATGTTCTCATGTCATGCACATTACAAGTGTTGTTATTGCTCTATAGTTTCCCACACTTATATTCTGTCTATTCTGCTTTGTCTTGAACAAATATTATTTGAACTGTGTCTCTATCTTGATTTGGCAACAAAACTAGAATGATATAGACCATAAAGTGACCATGGTACATAGATATATGTTTGTTTCATGTTGTTATCATGTCCACTTTACTACTGAATTGATTTACCAAAATGAGTTTCATATACAACATGGTAAACCTGTGATGTGTCTGCTTGTTTCTCTTTTAGAATGCGGACAAAATATTGGAGAACAGTACCCCGTGATGCAATAGTAAAGGAAGTAATGCAAATAAGGTTCAAGATAGTGAGACATCCCTGTTGGTCTCCAAGAAAGCTGATAAAAACTATCTTCACGATAGTGGGAGAACCCCAAAAGTCCTATCTTGATGTAGTGTTCGAGTTACTGGCCACTACTGCTGGCACAAGCTCTTCGAACTCGCTTCCTGAATCAGTTCGTCTTCTTGAGTCTCAACTTCAAGTTGAAAGACGTCAATCAGATGTGCTGCGACAGGAAGCTGAAGGACTAAGGAAGTCCCTGCAGAATTCAGATGCATACTTTCTGGTGCAACAGCAAGCGCTGGAGGATTTAAGCGCCAAACAAGAGAAACTTAATAAGCTTGCTAAGCATCTTGCCAGCATTATGGGTACCCAGGATATTGTTTCTTGAGATCTTCTGAAGTGGTTTCAGTTCTGGACTTGTTTTGCTGCGGCGTTCATTTGCGCTGGTCGCCAACTTTGACAACCAGTGTATATGATATGCTGCTTTGTTCCCTATATTTGCACCGGTGGCGAACTTTGATGCCCAGTGGATGTAATATGTGTAATAGCTGTAATAGCCTAGCATAAGTTGCTTGCTTATTTAATTCCTTGTTATCTTGTTTATTTGTTTGCTTGTAGTCAGTGCAGTTCTTTTTCCGTGGTTTGCTAGTGGCCGCAATAACCTATTTTTTAAAACTAGGCCACAATAACCATGGGCTACATATTTACTGTAGTGACACCGGGCCTCCTATCGGCCGTAGAAACAATGGGCCTTCTACGGGCCGTAGAAACAATAGGACTTCTATGGGTCGTAGACACAATGGGCCTTCTACGGGCCGTATCATCAATGTGCCTTATATGGGTCATATGATCGATTGGCCAAAATGGGCCAATAACAGACCGCATTATGGTTGTAAACAGGCTAGAGTTGGAATCGTCCGTTCATGGGCCGACCATAACTGGTGAGGGAGTCCCGAATTAGGGGGTCCTCGGACAGTTGGACTATATACTTATGTCGGACTGTTGGACTATGAGGATACAAGATTGAAGACTTCGTCCCGTGTCCGGGTGGGACTCTCCTTTGCGTGGAAGGCAAGCTTGGCAATTTGGATATGTACATTCTCTTCTCCGTAACCCACTCTGTGTAACCCTAGCCCCCTCCGGTGTCTATATAAACTGGGGGGTTTAGTCCGTAGGACAACAACAATCATAATCATAGGCTAGCTTCTAGGGTTTAGCCTCTACGATCTCGTGGTAGATCAACTCGTGTAATACTCATATCATCAAGATCAATCAAGTAGGAAGTAGGGTATTACCTCCATAGAGAGGGCCCGAACCTGGGTAAACATCGTGTCCCCCGCCTCCTGTTACCATTAGCCTTAGACGCACAGTTCGGGACCCCCTACCCGAGATCCGCCGGTTTTGACACCAAAATTGGTGCTTTCATTGAGAGTTCCACTGTGACCTCGAAAAATGGTTTGATGGCTTGCCTTATTATTAAGAACAACATCGCCTCTGGGGGAGCCCTGGCTTTAGGCCAAACCCTCTGACTAGCCGGCTTCATCATGACCGCCCGTTCGGTCGCCGTGCCGACGATGACTTCTCGGGTCATCGAAAACAACCTCCACGTCAGCTCGGAATACGCCGAGCGGATGGATCCAATGGAACTTTCATCCTTGAACGAGCTCTAGGATCGCATCACCGCCCTGGGAGTCGCTACGGACTATGATCGGATTGGGCTTAAACCCGATCAAAGAGAGATTAACTCTCCGCCGGTGACCTATCAAATAGCGGTGGCGGAGGAGCAATGCAGCGATTCTTCCTATATTTTGAGGACGAATGATGTCTACTACACAACCTTCTTCTTGTAGACGTTGTTGGGCCTGCAAGTGCACAGGTTTGTAGGACAGTAGCAAATTTCCCTCAAGTGGATGACCTAAGGTTTATCAATCCGTGGGAGGCGTAGGATGAAGATGGTCTCTCTCAAACAACCCTGCAACCAAATAACAAAGAGTCTCTTGTGTCCCCAACACACCCAATACAATGGTAAATTGTATAGGTGCACTAGTTCGGCGAAGAGATGGTGACACAAGTGCAATATGGATGGTAGATATAGGTTTTTGTAATCTGAAATAATAAAAACAGCAAGGTAACTAATGATAAAAGTGAGCGTAAACGGTATTGCAATGATAGGAAACAAGGCCTAGGGTTCATACTTTCACTAGTGCAAGTTCTCTCAACAATAATAACATAGATAGATCATGTAACAATCCCTCAACATGCAACAAAGAGTCACTCCAAAGCCACTAATAGCGGAGAACAAACGTAGAGATTATGGTAGGGTACGAAACCACCTCAAAGTTATTCTTTCGGATCAATCTAATAAAGAGTTCGTACTAGAATAACACCTTAGACACAAATCAACCAAAACCCTAATTTCACCTAGATACTCCATTGTCACCTCAAGTAACCGTGGGCATGATTATACGATATGCATCACACAATCTCAGATTCATCCAACCAACACAAAGTACTTCAAAGAGTGCCCCAAAGTTTCTACCGGAGAGTCAAGAACGTGTGCCAACCCCTATGCATAGGTTCATGGGCGGAACCCGCAAGTTGGTCACCAAAACATATGTCAAGTGGCACATGATATCCCATTGTCACCACAGATAAACACGGCAAGACATACATCAAGTGTTCTCATAAAAGACTCAATCCGACAAGATAACTCCAAAGGGGAAACTCAATTCATCACAATAGAGTAGAGGGGGAGAAACATCATAAGATCCAACTACAATAGCAAAACTCGGGACACATCAAGATCGTGCCATAGAGGGAACACGAGAGAGAACACGAGAGAGAGAGAGAGAGAGAGAGAGAGAGAGAGATCAAACACATAGCTACTGGTACATACCCTCAGCCCCGAGGGTGAACTACTCCCTCCTCATCATGGAGAGCGCCGGGATGATGAAGATGGCCACCGGTGATGGGTTCCCCCTCCGGCAGGGTGCCAGAACGGGCTCCCGAGAGGTTTTTGGTGGCTACAGAGGCTTGCGGCGGTGGTACTCCCGATCTATCTTGATTTTTGATGGTTTTAGGGTACGTAGGGATATATAGGCGAAAGAAGTCGGTCGGGAGGTGCTCGAGGGGCCCACGAGACAGGGGGATGCCACCCTATAAGGGGGCGCGCCCTCCTATCTCGTGGCCTCCTCTAGGATCTTCTGACGTGGACTCCAAGTCTCCCGGATCATATTCTTCCAAAAAATAACTTTGCCGAAGGTTTCATTCCGTTTGGACTCTGTTTGATATTCCTTTTCTTCGAAATACTGAAACAGGCAATAAAACAGCAATATGGGCTGGGCCTCCGGTTAGTAGGTTAGTCCCAAAAATGATATAAATGTGTAAAATAAAGCCCATAAACATCCAAAAGGGGTAATATAATAGCATGGAACAATCAAAAATTGTATATACATTGGAGACGTATCAAGCATCCCCAAGCTTAATTCCTGCTCGTCCTCGAGTAGGTAAATGATAAAAACAGAATTTTTGATGTGGAATGCTACCTAGCATAATTCATAATGTAATTTTCTTTATTGTGGCATGAATGTTCAGATCCAAATGAATACAAAATAAAAGTTCATATTGGCATAACAAATAGTAACACTTCAAGCATACTAATCAAAGTAATCATGTCTTCTCAAAATAACATGGCCAAAGAAAGTTATCCCTAAAAAATCATATAGTCTGGCTGTTGCTCTATCTTCATCACACAAAGTATTTAATCATGCACAACCCCGATGACAAGCCAAGCAATTGTTTCATACTTTAATAATCTCAAACTTTTTCAACTTTCACGCAATACATGAGCGTGAGCCATGGACATAGCACTATATGTGGAATAGAATGGTGGTTGTGGAGAAGACAAAAAGGAGAAGATAGTCTCACATCAACTAGGCATATCAACGGGCTATGGAGATGCCCATTAATAGATATTAATGTGAGTGAGTAGGGATTGCCATGCAACGGATGCACTAGAGCTATAAATATATGAAAGCTCGACAAAAGAAACTAAGTGGGTGTGCATCCAACTTGCTTGCTCACGAAGACCTAGGGCACTTTTGAGGAAGCCCATCATAGGAATATACAAGCCAAGTTCTATAATGAAAAATGCCCACTAGTATATGAAAGTGACAACATATGAGACTCTCTATCATGAAGATCATGGTGCTATTTTGAAGCACAAGTGTGGAAAAAGAGATAGTAGCATTGTCCCTTCTCTCTTTTTCTCTCATTTCTTTTTCTTTTTCTTTTCTCTTTTTTTTCTTTTTTTCTTTGGCCTTTCCTTTTCTTTTGGACTTACTCTTTTTTCTTTCTTTTTCTCTTTTTTTTCTTTTTGTAAAGTCCGAAGTCTCATCCCGACTTGTGGGGGAATCATAGTCTTCATCACAAAGCGGTTCGCCATACGTGCATGCTACGGGAATCACAACCCTTAACACAAGTATTTTTCATAATAACCTCAACTAGCATGACTCTAATATCACTACCTCCATATCTCAAAACAATTATCAAGCATCATATTGATCATAGCATCCAATTCACTTTCTATGATAGTTTTTATTATACTCAACTTGGATGCTCATCATTCTAGGACCAACTTTATAACCATAGCAAATACCATGCTGTTCTAAAGGACTCTTAAAATAATATAAGTGAAGCATGAGAGACTAAAAATTTCTACAAAATATAACCATTGCCGTGCTCTAAAAGATATAAGTGATGCACTAGAGCAAACGACAAACTACTCCAAAAAGATATAAGTGAAGATCAATGAGTAGCTAAATAATTATGCAACTATGCGAAGACTCTCTCTCATTAAAGAATTTCAGATCTTGGTATTGTTTTCAAACATCAAGCAAAACAAAATAAAATGACATTGCAAGGATAGCACAACTCATGTGAAGAAGCAAAAACTTAGGCTCAACCGATACTAACCGATAGTTGTTGAAGAAGAAAGGTGGGATGCCTACCGGGGCATCCCCAAGCTTAGATGCTTGAGACTTCTTGAAATATTATCTTGGGGTGCCTTGGGCATCCCCAAGCTTGAACTTTTGTGTCTTCTCAATTCCTCTCATATCATGGTTTCTCTTTTTATCAAAAGCTTCATCCGCACCAAACTCAACAATAACTCATGAGATAGGTTAGTATAAACCAATGCAAAACCTTATCATTTTCTACTGAAACAAATCACTAAAATTATTATTCAACATTGAATACTAAATGCCTCTTCATATTTAATACTCCTATCCTCAAATAGAATCATTAAACAAGCAAACAATGCAAACATAACAGCAATCTGTCAAAACAGTACAGTCTGTAAAGAATGCAAGATTCATCATACTTCCCTAACTCGAAAAATTTTGAAATAAAATTCCCACTGTAGTAAATTTATCAGATCTCAATATGAAAAAAGTTTCAACATTATACCATTCTCTGACTTTTCTAGGGAATTTTTGCAACAGCCGTAAACTTTCTGTTTTCAAACAGCAACATGTATACTAGCAAAATAAGCATGGCAAAGGCTATCCTTGACTTCTTTATTGAAACTAAAGATGCAAAACCTTAAACTAAATAACATCAATCAAATACTAACAAAAGAAAATAACATGACCCTCCAAGCAAAACACATATCATGTGGTGAATAAAAATATAGCTCCAAGTAAAGTTACCGATGAACGAAGACGAAAGAGGAGATGCCATCCGGGGCATCCCCAAGTTTAGGCTCTTGGTTGTCCTTGAATATTAACTTGGGGTGCCTTGGGAATCCCGAAGCTTAGGCTCTTGCCACTTCTTATTCCATAGTCCATCGAATCTTTACCCAAAACTTGAAAACTCCACAACACAAAACTCAACAGAAAACTCGTAAGCTCCGTTAGTATAAGAAAATAAAACCACCACTTAGGTACTGTAATGAACTCATTCTAAATTCATATTGGTGTAATATCTACTGTAATCCAACTTATCTATGGTTCATACCCTCCGATACTACTCATAGATTCATGAAAATAAGCAAACAACACATAGAAAACAGAATCTGTCAAAAACAGAACAGTCTGTAGTAATCTGTATCAAACGTATACTTCTGGAACTCCAAAAATTCTACCAAATTAGGAAGACCTGAGAAATTTGTGTACCAATCCAGAGCAAAAATAATCAGATTTGTGTGAATTAGCAAAACTAATTTACTGGGTGCAAAAGTTTCTGATTTTCAGCAGGATCAACACAACTATCACCGTAAGCTATCCTAAAGGTCTTACTTGGCACTTTATTAAAACAAAAGCTATAAAACATGATTACTACAGTAGCATAATCATGTGGACACACAAAAACAGTAAGGATAAATATGGGGTTGTCTCTTAACAAGCGCTTTTCTTTAATGCCTTTCTAGCTAGGCATGATGATGACAATGATGCTCACATAAAAGATAAGAATTGAAACATAACGGGAGCATCATGAAGCATATGAATAGCACATTTAAGTCTAACCCACTTCCTATGCATAGGGATTTTGTGATCAAACAACTTATGGGAACAATAATCAACAAGCATAGGAAGGCAAAACAAGCATAGCTTCGAGATTTTCAACACATAGAGAGGAAACTTGATATTATTGCAATTCCTACAAGCATATATTCCTCCCTCATAATAATTTTCAGTAGCATCATGAGTAATTCAACAATATAACCAGAACCTAAAGCATTCTTTTCATGATCTACAAGCATAGAAAATTTACTACTCTCCACATAAGCAAAATTCTTCTCATTCGGAATAGTGGGAGCAAACTCAACAAAATAATTATCATGTGAGGCATAATCCAATTGAAAACTAAAATCATGATGAAAAGTTTCATGGTTATCATTATTCCCAATAGCATACAAGTCATCACAATAATCATCATAGATAGCAACTTTGTTCTCATAATCAATTGGAACCTCTTCCGAAATAGTGGAATCATCACTAAATAAAGTTGACACACTTCCGAATCCACTTTCATATTCATAACAATAAGATTCAACATCCTCCAAAATAGTGGGATCACTACTTCCTAAAGTTGACACTCTTACAAACCCAATTTCATCAATATAATCATCATAAATAGGAGGCATGCTTTCATCATAATAAATATTCTCATCAAAACTTGGGGGACTAAACATATCATATTCATCAAACATAGCTTCCCCAAGCTTGTGGCTTTGTATATCATTAGCATCATGGATATTCAAGGAATTCATACTAACAACATTGCAATCATGCTCATCATTCAAAGATTTAGTATCAAACATTCTATAGATTTCTTCTTCCAGCACTTGAGCATAATTTTCCTTTCCATCATTCTCACGGAAGATATTAAAGAGATGAAGCATATGAGACAAACTCAATTCCATTTTTTTGTAGTTTTCTTTTATAAACTAAACTAGTGATAAAACAAGAAACAAAAAGATTCGATTGCAAGATCTAAAGATATACCTTCAAGCACTCACCTCACCAGCAACGGCGCCAGAAAAGAGCTTGATGTCTACTACACAATCTTCTTCTTGTAGACGTTGTTGGGCCTGCAAGTGCACAGGTTTGTAGGACAGTAGCAAATTTCCCTCAAGTGGATGACCTAAGGTTTATCAATCCATGGGAGGCGTAGGATGAAGATGGTCTCTCTCAAACAACCTTGCAACCAAATAACAAAGAGTCTCTTGTGTCCCCAACACACCCAATACAATGGTAAATTGTATAGATGCACTAGTTCGGCGAAGAGATGCTGACACAAGTGCAATATGGATGGTAGATATAGGTTTTTGTAATCTGAAATAATAAAAACAGCAAGGTAACTAATGATAAAAGTGAGCATAAACGGTATTGCAATGATAGGAAACAAGGCCTAGGGTTCATACTTTCACTAGTGCAAGTTCTTTCAACAATAATAACATAGATAGATCATATAAAAATCCCTCAACATGCAACAAAGAGTCACTCCAAAGCCACTAATAGCGGAGAACAAACATAGAGATTATGGTAGGGTACGAAACCACCTCAAAGTTATTCTTTCGGATCAATCTAATAAAGAGTTCGTACTAGAATAACACCTTAAGACACAAATCAACCAAAACCCTAATTTCACCTTGATACTCCATTGTCACCTCAAGTAACCGTGGGCATGATTATACGATATGCATCACACAATCTCAGATTCATCCAACCAACACAAAGTACTTCAAAGAGTGCCCCAAAGTTTCTACCGGAGAGTCAAGAACGTGTGCCAACCCCTATGCATAGGTTCATGGGCGGAACCCGCAAGTTGCTCACCAAAACATACATCAAGTGGCACATGATATCCCATTGTCACCACAGATAAACACGGCAAGACATACATCAAGTGTTCTCATAAAAGACTCAATCCGGTAAGATAACTCCAAAGGGGAAACTCAATTCATCACAAGAGAGTAGAGGGGGAGAAACATCATAAGATCCAACTACAATAGCAAAGCTCGGGATACATCAAGATCGTGCCATAGAGGGAACACGAGAGAGAACACGAGAGAGAGAGAGAGAGAGAGAGAGAGAGAGATCAAACACATAGCTACTGGTACATACCCTCAGCCCCGAGGGTGAACTACTCCCTCCTCATCATGGAGAGCGCCGGACTCTCCATGATGAAGATGGCCACCGGTGATGGGTTCCCCCTCCGGCAGGGTGCCGGAACGGGCTCCCGAGAGGTTTTTGGTGGCTACAGAGGCTTGCGGCGGCAGAACTCCCGATCTATCTTGATTTCTGATGGTTTTAGGGTACGTAGGGATATATAGGCGAAAGAAGTCGATCGGGAGGTGCTCGAGGGGCCCACGAGATAGGGGGACGCCACCCTGTAAGGGGGCCCGCCCTCCTATCTCGTGGCCTCCTCGAGGATCTTCTGACGTGGACTCCAAGTCTCCCGGATCATATTCTTCCAAAAAATAACTTTGCCGAAGGTTTCATTCCGTTTGGACTCCGTTTGATATTCCTTTTCTTCAAAATACTGAAACAGGCAATAAAACAGCAATATGGGTTGGGCCTCCGGTTAGTAGGTTAGTCCCAAAAATGATATAAATGTGTAAAATAAAGCCCATAAACATCCAAAAGGGGTAATATAATAGCATGGAACAATCAAAAATTATAGATACGTTGGAGACGTATCAGCGAACTATGTTCGAATTCCCGAACTCTTTGAGCCGGATACCCGTTCGCGGGAGGACATGACCCAAACTCTGAACTTAGGATCGGACAGTGGGCCAGAAAAATTGGGCAACATCCTGGAACCCGAACTACCAAGTTCGGAAGTTCCTCTGCCCCTGGGTCTCAGATCGGGTCAGGGTTCGGACTTAAAATCCACCCACCCACCCAGATACAAGCAATCTTTCCCACATTATACAACAATCCCAAGAGATAGTACATCACTTTTGGGCTAGATTCCTCCTTGTAATGAGCAAGGTCAAGGATTGTCGCGAGGAAGATGCAATCTCATTCTTTTGCAAAAATTGCACGGACAAGGGAATCCTTAACACCATAAGTCGCCGTGACATATCACACTTCACTGACTTGGTGGCCATAGTACAGAAGTACTGTGGGATGGAAAGCGCCTGGAAAACCCAGGCAAAATTCTGGGATCCTCCGGCTGTCACTGAACCCCTCGCCCGAACCAAAAGGGTGCACTCTCACAAGTCACCCGATCCAACCACAAAGAAACCAAAGCCCACTACAGGGCGTGGGACTGTATTGGAGGGATGGCTCAATGGGCCATGCAAAATTCACACCACACCGGATACCATACCAACACACAACCTTAGAGCATGTTGGATACTTCGGTAGGTGGCCAAGAGCGGCGAGGATCTCCTCATTAAAAATACCGCAGAGCATCATCCCGTAGAAAACAACAATACAATGTTGACAGTCTTCAAGACTTTCGCCTCGAATAACAGGCGCAAGAGAGCACTCCGCAGCCTCGCCGAAGTCTGCCATGTTGCAGCAATAAATCCCTAGAACGACACGTCTATAACCTTTAATGCTAGTGACGAACCTCAATTCCAAACAGTCCGAGCACCAGCCGCTCTGGTCCTTAGTCCAATTGTGGACGGCTTACGGCTTACTAAAGTGCTCATGGACGGCGGCAGCGGATTAAACATCATCTACGAGGAAACTCTCAACAAAATGGAAATAGACAAGAGCCGCATTGAGCAAAGCAGCACGACCTTCCGAGGGATTATCCCTAGTCGGGAGGCATGATGTGCGGGAAAAATCACACTCGATGTGGTATTCAGCACGCCGAAAAATTACAGGTCCGAAGAGATAACATTCCTAGTGGCCCTGTTTAGTAGTGGATACCACGCCCTTTTAGGGCGGGACACATTCGCGAGCTTCCAAGCTATACCCCATTATGGGTACATGAAGCTCAAGATGCCCGGGCCCAACGGAATCATCACTCTAGCCAGTGATCCGGACATAGCACTTCGCGCCGAAAATAAAACCGCCGCCCTGTCCCTTGAGGCACTATCTGAAGCCCTCGCGGCAGAAGAACTAACTACACTACGCTCCAAAGTGGATAGGGATGAAGTTATACTCGATAAGCGGTCCAAGTCCACCTCTTTCAAACCGGCGGACGAAATCATCAAATTCCAAGTCCACCCAACGGACTCTACAAAAACAACAGCCATCGGGGCACAGCTGAACCCCACAATCGACGCTGCATTGTGGGCGTTCTTACGCGAGAATTGGGACATCTTCGCCTGGCACCCTTCAGATATGCCAGGGATCCCATGCTGGTTGGCCGAGCATAGCCTCAACATATTGAAGGGATACAAGCCGGTCAAGCAGACACTACGGCGCTTTTCAGAGCCTAAACGACAAGTCATGGGAGAGGAGCTAGCCAAGTTACTCGGAGCCGGATTCATCAGAGAAATAAAACACCCAGACTGGCTAGCAAACCTGGTGATGGTACCAAAGAAGGATAAATCCTGGCGCCTATGTGTCGATTTCAAGGACCTCAATAAGGCTTGCCCCAAGGAACCCTTCCCTCTCCCCCGCATCGATCAAATCATCAACACTACCGAAGACATGACTCATTGTGCTTCCTTGACGCATACTCTGGATACCATCAAATCAAGATGGCGGAGTCCGATCAAGCCTCAACGGCATTCATCCACTACTAGGAAAACCCTTATCAGTAGTGCTGGTTATTTGGCTATTAGTAGCGCGGGTAGGCGCACTACTGCTACGGCGCTACAGCTATTTTTTAGTAGTAGCGCTTGTTTGAACTAGCGCTACTGCTATCTGTATCTAGCAGTAGCGCGCCTCTGCCCATCGCTACTGCTAATGCTATTAGCGTGGCCCAACAAACAAACGCTACTGGTAAGCAGCGCTACTACTACTCCAATACCCCACGATGCTGCTAGTATTTTCTTTTTTTATGTTGTTGTTCGTATTTTTACATGTTTTATACAGTTACAACATACACATACACTGGAACTATATGAAAAAGGAATGTCTCATCATCATCATCGAAGTGGTACAACATAGTCTCATCATATCAAAATAGTCTCAACACAAATAATGTCGATCTCATCATCATCTCGAAATTGCGATACAAGTTATAATGATGACATGTATCTTACATTGTCACCGTAGACACATGTTTCATCATCTACCTAAACTAAGACATACACGATAAGAGCGATCACGATGATCAAAAGCGGTATTGTGTAGTAGTTTTTGTAGCGGCGCTGGTTCTGGATCCCCTGGTTTGCTATGAATCTCAAGTAACTAGCTTCGGCTTCCGCTCTGCTATCAAACCCTTTTTGGCTTCCGCTGGAGAAGCCAGAGACTTGGGCCTGACACTCTGGCCACTCATCATACACACCCAGAACATGCCCTACATACACGGCATACCACTTCCTCGCCATCGTTGATCTATATACCTGTCAAAGATGCACATATATATACCATGAAGCAAATTCAACAAAATAGTTATGAAATAGAAGCAACATATATAGTAAACATAGTTAACAAATTTTATCGTACCGAAAGTAATTAACTAGAGCGCGGCACCATACATCTAATAGTTTTGTCGTACTGAGAAATTCAAAGTTTCGTCGTACAGAAAGTAACAAGTAACTAAACATACACATTGTTTTTAAGCAGTGCACTCTTCCCATCTGTCCATATCCGGGAGGACAGACCCAAGCTTAGTGAAAGACGTCATGTCCTGACGTTGTAGGGCAATGCGGGTTCGGACGTCAGCTCGCGATATTGGGCCGGCATAGAACATCCCATTCTCTTCGAGGACATCTTTGATGATGATGGATGCAATTTCCTATTGGATCCCGTAGAAATCATTTCAAAGTCGATTATCCGGCACGGCTCCAAAGACTTCGGCCCATCTCTGGATATGGGTATAGGATGAAGATTTCATGCAAAGTGATTGCACATCCCTTCTGTACTCCATCATTAGATGGATGAGTAGAATCCATCATTCTCACTTCTTGCCGGTTGCTGGATGCAACAGAAGTCAGTCTTGTGGGTGAAACAAAGCCCGGCCTTATTTGTTTTTTTGTGTTGGATGTAGCCACCCCGCATGCTGAAGCCCAGGATAGCTCTGTCCAGAACATACTTTATGTGTGTGTAATCTTTCTTCTATATGTTCTTCGACGGGTCCAAATATAGAGCACGGGAGTAAGGCGGGTAAAGAACAATGAGAACGGCACGACACCCTCCGATGCGCAAAATACACGATGAAGTTTAGCCTCCATGCGTGCAAAGTAACTATTGAAATGCACGAAAGGATGTATGTGTTATAGTGCTATCCGCGGATGACTTACCTGGGATGATAAGGTAGGAGAATCGTTTCTTTGTCATTATTGTTGACCAAGAATTCTTCGATGTACTGACTCGCATATTGACGGTTGGCGTCGTTGACTGACAAGAAGCCCTCATGCATGTAGTATGGGTCCGCGACCGCAAGACCGGTGACTTGCTCTCTCCTGACGATGCAGTTCATGTGCAGCGTATACAGGCGGACGAACGTAAAATCGAGTGTCCTCATTTGAAACATCTGGAAGATGTAATCAAACCTCAGGAAGAAGAGGTCCGCGGGGCATGTGTGGACATCTTGCAACTGCTCGGCACATGAACCGTACAAAGTGGGCATCCTGGATCATCCGAGGCGAGGAGGCTTCTCTCTGTCGAAAGCACATGGTCATGGAGTCTCCTGAGATCCTCTTCTATGGCAGCTAGTGCATTCGCCGGTACCATTGGCTCTCCCACGACATGGATTAATGGCGCATGTTTCATTGGTACATGGTCAACCTTGGTCGAAGGCTGCTGGCTGCTAGAACCAACATTGCCAGCTTTATTGGATTTTCTTGCCGCCGGTCTCTTCCTATGCTTCTTCTTGGTGGGCTGAGGTGCTGGTGCCTCTGTCAGACCCTCCCTGAGCACCACCCCTAGTGTTGTCGGGCTCAGCATTGGACGACTCTGGCTAAGTAGTTGAGCTTGGATGGAGCCGGCATCTGGAGGCGTGTCCTGCGAGGATTTCCTGAACAAAGACTTCTTGCACTCCCAAGAACATTCCGTCTCTGGTACATGCATCTCATATTCATATGGTTGACTCATTATTACTTCGTTGTCAAAGGCAGTATTGAAATACTGGTTAGGGTCATCATCGGCATCCTCCATGTCATGATCCCTATCCTCTTCCATGGGGCAGATGGCGAACGGTTGGCCCTCCTTCCTCATGTCTCTCGATCTCAGCAAGCAGCACAGGCGATGGTTGTACTTGTGTAGGTGGTGTTGTGGTCATACCTTCATGAGGTCCCGTTGGTGTGCTCCCGGCCACCTCGACACGAAGAAGATTTTTCGGCCATAGGATCGGCCAATTTTTGCATTGGCCAAGCTGCGTGGGGCTCTCGTCATCCTCTCCATCGGTTTGTATCGGACGAGGGAGACCCTCGTAGCCCGCTTTCACACTCGCCACGGAGACCCTTAAGGCGCTATCAGGCATCTACCAGCGGTGAAACAATCGATCCTTAGGCTTCACTATAGTACCCTTCCCCACATCCACTAACCCACCCTTCATGTTGTAAAGGAGGGTGCACGAAGTGGAGTCGGCCTACAAAGACATATACGTGCGGCGTCAGAGATCCAAAAATAATGGCAACTGGAGATTAATTAATTAGTTGAGTTGATCAAGGTGTGATGACGCATATTTACCGTGAGGGCGTCGAGCTCAGCCAATGTCGACGGCCCGACATTCAAGCCAGAGACGGAGCTAGGGTTGTTGTGAGAGTTGGGCGCAGGAGCAGGTACTAGAGGAGGTGCGGGTGCAGTTGCCATACTAGGCACGGGTATGGGTGCGATGTTCATTGAGTTGCTCCCGGTGAAGCTGGGCATGGGAAATTCACTTGGTGGCGCATTTGGATTTTGTTGCACCCATGTGACCACTGTTGGAATCAAGGTTGTAAAGGCATCCATAAAATCAGATCTACAGGCAGTGATTATCTCAGCTTTGGTCTCAGCTTTTGCTTTCTCCATCGCCCGCGCCACCTTCTCATTGATAGTCACTTGACTGAACTTCTTTCTGTGTCTTTTGGCCTCGGGGTCCTCGCTATAATAGTACTTCCAAGTGGCCCCATCCTCGGCGCCATGCACATGTCCATATTGCGGCCGCTGGCCGGGCGGGTGTCCCATCATTATGTTCATGGCCCGGTTGAAAGGAGTGTCCCACTTGTACTCGCCGACGACTGAATCGACTAAGTCGACGAGTCGCTCTCGGCCGCCGCAAGCTTTTGTTGCTCTCTCTGCAAAATGGACCATGAATCATTTACGAATGCGACTAGAATGTAGTAGACTTCTTTGATCAGAACCTAATATGTAAGGTGGTAAAAGGATAATTACCAGTATTCTCATGAATTTCCTAGTCGGCCCGTTGGTGAAAAAAATCTTTTTCTTGGGGTCCCACGAGAATCGGGCCCTGATGAAGTCGTGCTCCTGCTGGTCGGTGAACTCAGCCAATGGGTCTGGGATCCCCTGACGTTCACGTTCTGCGTCCTCCTTAGCCCACACGGGCCTCTTTCCCGTGTAACCACGACTTCCAAGGCGATGGTTCCCCATGTTCTTTGCCTGCAGCTGCTTGCCTCTCCCCGACCTGGCCTTGGCAGCTTCTTCATTGCAAGTCTCCTTGAACTTTTCAAAGTCCTCTATCATAATTTTCGGATTGTCTGCAACAATCTCGGCGTAGGTTTCATTGTCTACTTGAATCGCCTTTTTCACCCTAGTTTTCCAAGCGCTCAATGCGTTGTTGAACTTCCCTAGGGCTTTGTTGTTGATTTTTTCATGGCATGATCATCCCATGGGTCGACTTCATCATTACGACCGGGGAACAGGAATCTTGCGTGCAACCTAGTTAGAAGCAGCTTCTTCAACTGATCATTCTTCCGTATTTTTGTGGTGTTGATGTTAGCAGTATCCCGTAGGATGCATGCTAGTTGGTTGCCGTAACATGCTGCCACTTTTCACGGCTCTATTGGCTCGAACTCGCCAGGGTGCACCGCCGTGACCACCAGTCTTCCGGTGCCGAGCTCATTTCGGCGTCGTGTCCTCTTTTCCTTCTTTCCCTCACTGGCTTGGGAGGTCCCACCTTCCGTGCTATAGTTAGGAACATCATCAGCGCCAGTCTCAGTGCCGGTGTCGTTGGTGGCATCAGTGTCGGCGTCGGCGCCACCACCGTCGTCATCCAACGGACACCCAGCTTCCTGTCTCTCCTGATCCACCAAAAAGTCGAGCTAGGCGTGTGCTCGACCTAATTGGGAGTGAGAACCTCCCGCCTCATCGGTGTCAGTCATGTTTCCTAGGGTTCAATGGTGTAGTCATTTAATTATCGAGCTTTATATTATAAAGTGAATAATGACAAAAAAGTGACCTTTGTTTTGCTAGAAATATTGTTTCATTCCCGTCACGACAAATCTCAAGCACTCGATATGTCCAACTTTCTAGCACAAGTCATGCCAAAATTCACGGAAAATTTCGGCATGACCTTTGCTAGAAAGCGCACATATAGAGCGCCTGAAATTTGCCGGAATGGAAATGAATCAACATTTCCGGCAAAACATAGGTACTCGCAATCGGTAAATGAATCAACAACCAAATTTATCGCTGTCGTGGTAGCAATAGAGCAGTCATAATCAAAGCAGCATGATCATCCACACTTGTCTTTGTCCAATCTAGGTACCACACAGCCACTAGTTATGTCACTGTCATGGACAATGCAAGTAAACTTCAAGTCATAATCAAACCTAGACTAAGGAGTCAGAGTCACTTGAACTGTAGAAATCTACAAATATAACACTAATGTACTTCCTTTGTGGCTTAATGAGCATTTCTTAAGAGGATTTAACAGTAGCATTTCTTAATTAAGAGGAGCATAGCAAGTGTAATGAAGCAAAATGAAGCAAGTGTAGAAGATGCAATATGTATAGAAGATGCAATATTGATGATGATGGCATCCAGATTTTGAGGTAGCGAGGGGCGGGAGAGGGATGCACCTTGCTGCCAGAGGAGCCAAGCACCTTGCGTCCAGCGTCCTTCTCCTCCTTGCCGAGCACCTTGCTTTCGGAGGAGCCAAACCTGCTGCAGAGAACACGTAAGACCGGTGAGAGAGAGAGAGAGAGGCGTCGGCCGGTGGAGGGCCTGGTCGGGGGAGGGGCGTCAGCCGGTAGAGGGGAG
>NC_041383.1:336788771-336791352 GCF_002162155.2 Triticum dicoccoides | reverse complement strand
GGTAGAGGGGAGAACTCGGGGGAGAGGGGCGGCACAGGGGGAGGGGTCGGGCCGGCGGGTGGACCTATGGGGACGGGGGGGCAAGGGGGGAGGGAGTGTTGGGGCGTCGCGCGCCAACAGCGGCGTGGGCGGGCGCGGTGTTAGGGTATGGTGCGGCATCGGCGTCGGGGGAGGGGCGACACAGAGAAAGGGGATCGATCGGATCGAGCGAGAGTGAGACAGAGGAAAGAGATGGGTGCAGTATATGCAACTTAGCTATAGTGCGTTTTGGCAAAACGTGCTATAGCTAACTTAGCTATAGTGCTGCTCTATCAAAAATGCGCTACTGCTAACTTTTTTGCCCCTATCTTCCGTCTCCGTCTCCGTCTCCGTCTCCTCTGACGACCTTTTACCGGGCATTTGAAGATCTTTCCTGATTTTCAAAAATTCCGAGTCTTTTCTTGCTTTCGGCCCATCCTTGGTCCTCTCCGGCATGTTCATAAATGTTCCAAGCAAACTCTCAAGGATATTTTTTGTGATATGCATTTGATCAAGGCTATGAGGCGTGTCGAGTATGGGCCAGTATTCCAAGTCCCAGAAAACAGATCTCGTCTTCCATATCTTCAGCAGGGGCTCCAACGCCTTTTTCTCCGTCTTTCCCGGCGAGGGGCACTCTTCCCAGTTCTTCAATAACTCATATATTTCTGCACCTCTACGCTTACATGGAGGACCTCGATGCTCAGCCTTACCATTGAATAGATCTCCATGCTTTCTCCATGGGTCATCCTTCTCGAGCCATCTTCGATGCCCCATGTACACGATTTTCGAAGACCCGCCATCTTTCGATAGCTGTAGAGAAGTTGTATCATCCATGCACCTCGTGCATCCGCAATATCCGTGGCACACCTGGCCGAAGAGATAGCCGTAACCGAGATAGTCCTGCACCGTCGTGATCAGCGCGGCTCTCATGTAGAAATACTCTCCTTTGCTTGCATCCCATGTCTTGGCCGGCGTTGTCCATAAGGTCTGTAACTCCTCTTTCAGTAACCCGAGATACAGATTTATATCATTTCCCGGTTGTCTCGACGCTTGAATAAGCATAGCCATATGTATGTATTTTTTCTTCATGCACAACCAGGGGGGAGGTTGTACATCCATACAAACACGGGCCATGTGCTATGATTGGTGTTCTAGTTGCAAATGGATTCATGCCATCACTACTAGCGCCAAGCACGATGTTCCTTGGATCATTTGTGAAAAATTCAAATTCAGCATTTAATGCTCTCCACTAGCTAGCATCTGCGAGGTGTCTCAGCTTCGGTTCATCTCCGTCATCTGGCTTCACCCTCTCCGCGTGCCAGCGCATAAGCTTTGCTTCCTTAGGATCTACGAAATACCGCTGTAGACGCGGAGTGATTGGAAAGTACCATACAACTTTCTGTGGAGCTTTCTTTCCGGCCTTTTTATATCGTGAAGCATTGCACTTTGGACAAATGGTTTTTTCCGCGTGCTCGTTCCGATATATGATGCAATTATTGATGCATGCGTGATATCTAATATGTGGCAGATCAAGAGGGCACACGATTTTATTTGCCTCCTCGACACTAGTAGGACACAGGCTTCCCGCGGGAAGAACCTTCTTTAGGTACTTCAGAAGCTCATCCAGGCTTGTATCTGTCCATTTGTTTTTTGCCTTCATCTTTAGAAGTTCTAGCATGAAACTCAAGCGGGTCACCTCAGGATTATTGCAACCATCATACAAAGGAGTCATCGAGTCTACCTCCAATTGCGCCAGTTTGGCCTCCTCTCTAGAAGCAGCTCTGTCGCTAGTCGTCTTCTTGTGAAGCAGGTCTCAAACATGTGGGTCCCGCATGGATGAACTTAGTAGCGACGAATACGGTGGCGTGTCCGCGTCTTCTCCGCCTTGAACTGCCTCTTCGCCATCGACATTTCCGAGGCCATCTTCCTCTTCGGGCACATAATCGGTCATCTCTTCGTCTGGTGGCCCCATGTCGCTATTTCCTGCCCCGTTGGCGTCCTCATCATCATCATCATCTTCTTCTTCTTCACTTATCCATCGAGTATGGCCATGCATGAAACCATGCATGAGTAGGTGCGCCTTGAATTTACCACCCTCAAAGGGGTCGAGCCTGACTATTCCTTTGCATTTTCGACACGGACATAAAACATCCCTCAGTCTTTTTTCATACATGTCATCCGCGGATTGCCAGTATCTTTCCACCATCCTTCCATTGACCTTCATGATCACCTGCGGGCGGAGCAAACATTATAACCACGTATATATGCATGCATGGATCAAATTCATACAAAAATTCAGCATGACCTTCCCTAAACATAGGACATATTGAGTTTGCATGCCCGAAATTCGGCGAAACGGAATTGAATCGATATTTCGGCAAAACATAGGCAACTAATGTCACCCACATTATTTCATCAAATACACAATGTAGGCAACTCAAATTATGCCACACACAATTCGATATATATATTCTCATATCGCCCACACACACACACACACACACACACACACACACACACACACATATATATATATATATATAGTTTCGGTCTTATCCACACA
>NC_041383.1:336709463-336788176 GCF_002162155.2 Triticum dicoccoides | reverse complement strand
CTAATGGAGGGGTGGTGGAGGGGCAAAGAAGAGGGGGAGGGAGGGCTCTAATGGAGGGGTGGTGGTGGGGGAGCATTGAAAGGAACAAGCAAGGTGCAAGGAAAGGGGGAGAAAGGAAGGGGAAGAAGAGAGGGGAGGAAGAAGGGGAAAGGTGGTAGGTGGCTGGCGGGCATAGCAGTAGCGCGGGTCACCCATACGCGCTACTGCTATGGCAGCTTGCAAAATATCTACAGCTAGGGTTGAACTACTTATAGCGCTGGCCAGAAACACACGCTACTGGTAAAATGTTATACATAGAAAAATTAGCAGTAGCGCGCTTAGTAAAACAGGCACTATAGATACTATACTAGCAGTAGCGCAGGTTGGAGGACAGGCGATGCTGCTATTTTTTGACCAGGGGGTGTGGTGTGTTACACTTAGTAGTAGCATGGGCCCAGGAAACAAGCGCTGCTGCTAACTTATACCAATAGCGCTGTTTGTAGCTAGCGCTACTACTAACTACTAGTAGTGTTGGGTTGCAAACAAACGCTACTTGTAAACTTCTATCTATAGGCATTTTCCTAGTAGTGATCACCCCATACGGCCCTTTCTGTTTCAACACCATGCCTTTCGGGCTCAAAAACACCGGTGCAACCTACCAATGCATGATTCAGACATGCCTGGAAAAACAAATCGGCAAAACAGTTGAGGCATACATGGATGATGTGGTCATCAAGACTAGACACGTTGAATCTTTAATAGACGACCTGAGGCTCACGTTCGACAACCTCCGAACATATGACATCAAGCTCAATCTGGAAAAATGCATTTTCGGTGTTCCCGCTGGAAAGCTCCTGGGCTTCATCGTTTCCAATAGAGGAATTGAACCAAACCCGGCTAAAATCCGAGATTTGTCATAGTTGGCTACCCCAACAGACCTCAAACAAATCCAGAAATTAACTGGATGCGTGGCTGCCTTAAGCCGCTTTATCTCCCGATTGGAGAAAAGGCACTACCTCTTTATCGCCTTCTTCGACGCACCGAACACTTCGAGTGGACAGACGCGGCTACGGCCGGACTCGAAGAAATAAAGGCCCTCTTGTCCAGCAACCCAATCCTGGCCGCACCGAACAATTGTGAACCCATGCTGTTATATATAGCTGCAACACACCAAGTTGTAAGCGCGGTGCTCATCGTCGAACGAGAGGAGGACGGACATAAGTTCCCGCTTCAAAAGCCGGTATACTACGTATCCACTGTCCTCACACCATGCAAGTCACAGTACCCACATTATCAAAAGATAGCATACGCGGTCTTCATGGCATCCAGGAAACAACAACACTACTTTCAAGAGTGTTCAATCACGGTGGCCTCCGAAGCACCACTCAACGATATAATAAATAACCGCAATGCCACGGGCCGGATTGCTAAGTGGGCCATCGAGCTCCTCCCGTTCGACATTATATATAAACCACGGCGAGCCATTAAATCGCAAGTACTTGTTGACTTCGTCGCCGAATGGACAGAAGCCAAACTCCCTAAAGAGTATGGCGCATACTCCAATTGGATCATGCACTTTGACGGCTCTAAGATGCTGGCTGGTCTGGGAGTGGGCGTTGTATCTACATCCCTCACCGGAGATACAGTCCAATACGTACTCCAAATACTATACATAGACTCCAACAATGCAGTCGAATACGAAGCTCTGTTGCACGGTCTTCGGATGACGGTCTCCATGGGCATCCAACGCCTAGAAGTGCGCGGGGTTTCGAACCTCGCAATATCTCAAATAAATGGAGACTTCGACGCCAAGGACCCGAAAATGGCGGCTTACCATAATGTCGTCCTTAAAATGTCAGCTCGATTCGAGGGGCTTGAATTTCATCATTTGGTTCGAGAAAACAATCAAGCGACGGATATCCTCGCCCGCATCAGCGCTAAGCGCGACCCCGTCCCACCCAACATCTTCTTGGAAAGGTCGTTCAAGCCATCCGTGGTGTGGCAAGGGGAGACCGGCAATACTAGTCCGGATCTGACCACAACCCTAGAGCCCGAACACACTGACATAATCGGAGGCTCTGCCACCGAAATAACACCCTCGGCCCATCTAATCATGCTTGTCATCGCCCCGTGGACCAAACCCTTCTTAGCCTACCTAAATAGGCAAGAACTCCCCGAGGACC
Source organism: Triticum dicoccoides (assembly GCF_002162155.2). Lineage (NCBI taxonomy): Eukaryota > Viridiplantae > Streptophyta > Magnoliopsida > Poales > Poaceae > Triticum > Triticum dicoccoides. The sequence continues at coordinate 336,786,014 of NC_041383.1, read as the reverse complement.
AAAATGAGGCATGTTGCATTGTGCGGCGCTCTAAAGCCTACAAGGTTCACGAGGGAGAGCTTTATAAGAAAAGCGCTACCGGAGTACTTCAAAGATGTATCTCCAAAGAGGAAGGGCGGTAGCTCTTGGCCGAAATCCATGCTGGACTGGGCGGCCACCACGCCGCAACTCGGGCCCTTGTAAGCAAGGCCTTCCGTACAGGTTTCTACTAGCCGACAGCCCGAGCAGACGCACAGGACCTCGTCCAACATTGTTTCGGTTGCCAGCTCTTCGCCAACCAAAGCCGCATGCCGCCCACCGCTCTCCAAACAATCCCCATAACTTGGCCCTTTGCGGTCTGGGGGCTCAATATGGTCGGACCCCTTAAAGGTGGAACCCATAAGAAAAATACATGTTGGTCATGGTGGATAAATACACCAAATGGATAGAGGCCAAACCAGTTAAAACGGTCGAATCCGGACTGGTGATAGACTTCATATCAGGGGTCGTGCACCGTTACGGTGTCCCCCACAACATCATCACCGATAATGGCTCTAACTTCACAGCCGACAAGGTGAAAAATTGGTGCAACAACATGGGCATTAAGCTTGATTACGCCTCCGTCTATCACCCCCAAACAAACGGTCAAGTCGAACAAGCAAATGGTCTTATTATGAGCGGCATCAAACCCAGACTAGTGCGATCTCTGAAGGAATCAGACACGCAGTGGGTCGAGGAGCTCGACTCCGTACTATGGGGGTTGCGGACCACGCCAAATCGCACTATCGGATACACACCCTTCTTCATGGTGTACGGCATAGAGGCGGTATTGCCCAGCGATATCATTCATGACTCACCTCGAGTGCGCATGTACGAAGAGAGAGAAGACGAGCTTGATCGGCAGGATAGTTTAGATGCCCTGGAGGAGGAGCGCGACGTCGCAAAAGCCCGTTCAGCATTCTATCAGCAACAGGCTCGCAGGTATCAAAGCAGAGAAGTATGGGCCAAAACCTATAACATTGGCAAACTCGTTCTACGCCTACCGGAGAAGAAAAAGGACAAGCTCAAGCCCAAGTGGGAGGGTCCCTTCATCATTGATAAAGTTCTCACCGGAGGAGCGTACCACCTACGTGATGCATCATATAATCGACTCGAGCCGAACCCATGGAATGCGGCCAGACTCCGAAGATTCTACGCCTAGCGCCGAACTTTGTGTTCGTCCCCTTCCCTTCGCCTTTTTTAGTTATATCCTCTCTCTTTCTTTTTATGGCTCTACAACTTTCAGTGTGACTCGACTACACACTCTTGACGCGCTAAATCCTCAAGTATGCACGCTCACTATACCTGGGGGCTTCTTATACTGAAGCTTAATATAATTATCTTCCGGGCATCATGCCCACTGCATATGTGTCGCTTTTACATATGTACCTTTTCTTCACCATTATATGCATCAATATGACTTAAGTCTTGGCCAAGCCGAGTTGCCTGGCTCCTATGTTTATGCCCTACGTTCCCGTTAGTTCGGCTAGGGCATAAGGGGAGCACCTCTGCGATTGTTGTTGCCGGGTACTCCGGACGTGTACCTCGGACTGGGTGAAGCCGAAAGCTAGCGTTCTTAAGGGAATATTCGGTCGGTGAACTAAAGATGTTTTTTACCTATTACAATACAAACCCCTAGATGTTGCATATACTGCGTCTCTACTCGTAGTTCGGACATGCACATTAATGCATGCGTACCCAGGGAAAGGAAGCCTTAACGAAACTATTCTCCCTGGAAGATGTTTCTTACTATCCATGTAATATAACATAGCTAGTTGGGTACTTGTCTGTTCAAGCAATTATGACCCCTACGCCTGGTTTCCACGCGTACCCCGGTTTTCATAACTGAGCGGATATTCGGAAACATTCCGGACTATCGGGTCCGGAGGCTGAAGCGAAAAGGTCCGCCATGAAAAATGATTTACAATCCGTCTAGGGACAAAATATGTCAATCGAAATACATAGTCACTTAGACCCACATACTTCTTCTTCCATGCCATCCAACAGGCTATCTAGCCTACAATCATGTTGGCAATACTTTGCGGCTAATCCTACCTGGTCATATACCAGACTAACGGGAATCTCTTTCCCATCTGACCCTACAGGTCCGACCAGGGCCATGTGATTCTGATCGAGCTTGGTGTACCGTGTTTTTACCATGGCCCAAGCTTCTCTCGCACCTTGTCGACAGGCAGATATCTTCCATAATCGGAAGTGTCGCCGCGCTCCCTTGAGCAGTTGTACAAGCTCCCCCATGCTTCCTGGCAGAGAGGCGGATGGCCACAAGGCCTTGGCAATGCCCTGCATCACCTGCCGAACTTGTTCGTGTAGTTGTGAAAGCTCTTGCAGAAGATCGCCTGAGGATCCAGGCATCTCCTCTTCGGGATGACCAGTTAGTATACCTACAGACATAACTCTGTTAGCATGTTTCTTCGCCGAACTATATAAAGGTTCGTTTGAGCACATACTTAAAAATGCCGCGTTAAAGCCTCCTATTCTCCTTCACGGAGTCCGCAAGCTGGGCTTGAACATCTTTCAGTTCCACGCCTAGCCGGGTATTGGCATCCTGGAGATCGTTTTTCTCTCGCCTAACCCGTGTAAGTACACGCTTGCCAGCCTCTAGTTGTCGTTGAGCTCGTTGTTCATCCTCTTGTAGGATCTCCAGATTCACTCTGGGATTGCCTGCGGAATCTATTGTTAGATCTGCAAACATGTCGAATACCAAATGGTACACATAATTACATTTTTATCGATTGAAAAAAAAATTACCAGATGAGGCCTTCTTGGATTCCTCCATTTCGGCAGTTGCGTCCCTTAGCTGGGCTTTACACTCCTCCAGCACTTGAGACAAATGGGTAATCTTCTCTGTAAGAACCTATTCATACAATGATCCTTAAATCAGTTGTACCAACTGTTTCAAGTCTCAGGGGCTACTGATATACATAATTATCAGATTTTGCTTACCCGTATGTCTTTTAAATACTGGTCTGTGGCTCTAGCAAGCCCATCTTGAGCAGCTCGGATTGACGCGTCTCCCGAGTTGAAGGCATTGAAAGCCTCTTCGGGAAAATTAGGGTCACGGAGTGCGGCCCACCGACGCTGATGATTCATGGCGCTCTCCACCTTGGAATTTGTAGCGGATATTCTATCCGCATCCTCTCTAGGAGGACCGTCCGGTGTTGTCCCCACGTTAGCCTCCACCCTCGAGGCCGGTTCTGGAGTCCGGTTGGTAGACGTGTGACAGGCAGGATCCCTGGATACAGTCCGGTGAATACTCTTTCTGTCAAGACGCAGTGGGCATTGTTATATTTTAAGATAACAATCACGGAGCATGTTTTAGACCATACCTGTTCGACGGTGGCTCGGCCATGCCTCTACTCGCTTTCCGTTTTGGAAACCTACCCGGTCTGGGTGCCTCTCGTTGATGAGTCGCCGCGGGTTCGGCATGGCGCGCTGATGACCTTCCCTATAAAGCACAATACATGTGCGGTGGGTAACGTGTAAAGAGGGGATCCTTTCCGGAAGTTAGGTATCCTGCTTTACTTACATGTGATGCAGGGAGGAGGCCAGGATAGTCACCAATGATGGCCACCAAGGTGTCGTCACAGCTTTCCTGGTAAAACATCCTATCGCCAAGCTCCACAAATTTGTCCAGATCTTCTTCGAGTCCGGGATCGAGGGCCCGGTTGTGGTCCTCTGGCTGTGGAGGCGGGCTGTGGACCTCCCTCACAGCTTTCCGTAGTTCCTGCTATGGACTAGCGAGGTAAATATTTTGTGATGAAAGACTGAGGGAATGAATAGAGCTGAGTAAAAGATAGCAACTCACCCAGCTAGGGGGGTTGTACATGGAAAATCCATCCCATGGCTTAATGCGGATGAACTCCTCTTCTTCTCCTTTATATAAATCGGACAATATTTTCGCCAAAGCGGTGGTGGAGTCCAGACCTTTCCGACCGCAGCGGGTGGCATTCTCTGCTCCATTGAAGTGCCACATGTGATGTCCCCGATACTGGAGTGGTTGCACCCCCCGCATTATGCATATTGACATAACCTCGATTATTGTCAATCTAGATTTGGCAAGCGTTTTTATCCTGCCCATCAATTGAAGGACCTCTCTGCTATCTTCCTCCTTGGGGCTCCGGGGACGCCAGCTAAGACGTTTCTTCAACGGGGCATTTGTGAACTCAGGAAGACCCATCCGAATAGGGTCAGGAAGGGAGACGTCCTCTATATAAAACCACACGGAAGGCCAATCTTCGGATGTCTTCTTCGAAGTGCCGGACAGGTATCCGGTTCTAGCGATGCGCCATATTTCGGCTCCGCCCACTTGGTATATTGATCCCTCCTGATTGCGAGGGACGAGGCAGAACAACCTCTTCCATAACTCGAAATGAGCTTCACAACCCAGAAATAACTCACAAAGGGCGACATAACCTGCGATGTGCAGGATGGAGGCAGGGGTGAAGTTGTGCAGCTGGAGGCCATAATACTCCAGGAGCCCGCAAAGGAACGGATGGATTGGAAATTCGATGCCCCTCAGCAAGTAAGGGACAAGGCATACTCGCTCCCCCTGGATGGGTTGGGAAAACTCTCCGCTTGCTCCCCGCCGTCAAAAGTGGCTAATCCGGCTCGAACGGGGACAAGATATGCAGATGGGAGAAACCCCTAGGTCTGCAACTTCACCAATTGGCCGTGGGATACGGTACACTTCTCCCAATTGCCTAGCTTAGTGCTACGGGAGCGAGAGGAGGAGCTGTGGTGGCCGGCCATGATGGGATGGTTTTTTCGAGCGCGCTCTGATGAATCCTCGCTTGGGGAAGATGGTGTGATTTGGATCTGAGGATCCCCGTCTCTTAATAGATGATGTATTTACATGGTCAGGGTGGCAAGTGTAAAAATGTTCCGGCTTCTCGCATTCGCTCGACACATGGAGACTGACATTATTAAGGTACAGAAGCCGATGAGTGCAACATTAAATGGGAAGCCGGACACTGCTCGTTACAACAGGTACTCTGGAGAATTCGGAGAAGAACCCGCCTTGCAATGCCGAAGACAATCTGCACACCAGACTCATTGTCATTGAAGCCTGGTTTGGGGGCTACTGAGGGAGTCCCGGATTAGGGGGTCCTCGGACAGCCGGACTATATACTTATGTCGGACTGTTGGACTATGAAGATACAAGATTGAAGACTTCGTCCCATGTCCGGGTGGGACTCTCCTTTGTGTCGAAGGCAAGCTTGGCAATTCGGATATGTAGATTCCCTTCTCTGTAACCGACTTTGTGTAACCCTAGCCCCCTCCGTTGTCTATATAAACCGTAGGGTTTAGTCCGTGGGACAACAATAATCATAATCATAGGCTAACTTCTAGGGTTTAGCCTCTACGATCTCGTGGTAGATCAACTCTTGTAATACTCATATCATCAAGATCAATCAAGTAGGAAGTAGGGTATTACCTCCATAGAGAGGGCCCAAACCTGGGTAAACGTCGTGTCCCCCGCCTCCTGTTACCATTAGCCTTAGACACACAGTTCAGGACCCCCTACCCGAGATCCGCCGGTTTTGACACCAACAATGTGCCGTTGTTAATAGGCCGTATTTGATGACGCTATGAAAATGACCCAACGTATTAACGGGCCACAAACGGGCCGACTGTAACAACGGGCTGAATTTGGCCCACAAGCAGAAAATGACAGTAACGGGTAGTAAGTAACCGAATGCTCGAAATGAGCCCAAGAATAAATGGGCCCTGAGAAGGCCGAAAGATAACATGGGCTGGAAACGGCTCAATGAAATAATGGGCCGTTAATGGGTATAAAGTGATACACTGTTCATTACGGGCCAGTTTCACCACGGGCCTTTAATGGGCCAAGAGTTACAAAGGGCCTCATATGGGCCGAAAGATGTCATGGGCCATACATGGGCCAGAAGTTAAAACGGGCTGGAATCATATTGGACGGCCCATATGACGCTACTGGGCCTAATTCGGATAGGTCGTAACGGGCCCTGGGTTAGCGGGCTGTAAATGGGCTATATGCAAACAGGCCGTTAACAGGCTTTTAGTGGGCCGGCCCGCCACCTTTTGACCAAGTCAAACGGGCCGGCCTTTTCACAGGATTGGGCCTCTATTGGGCCGGGCCACGTGTCGACATATCATAAGCGCCTTCGGTCCAATGAGTGGATGACATCTGTCCCGACGGTGAGCCAACACGTGTTTCCTCCAGCCAATGATGATTTTACATGTGGAAAATCCCCATTGATCGGGGCTATTAACGGGTTATCGGATCCAAAACCGGACCCGATAGCTTAACGGCGTTTCGTTATGGTGGATGCCACGTGTCGGTCACCCTTGACGAAAGCACTTCTATGACGCGCGATTTATCATCATGGAAGTGGACACTTCCGTGATGATAATTTTGGTAATGTCATGGAAAACTTCTATGACAGCACAGGTATGACTACCTTGATTCTGTCATAAAATCGTCATGGATGTACATGCATGATAGAAAATGTGACCTACTGTGACAAACACGTATCATCACTGAAGTGTATTTTTTTGTAGTGTCTCCACCTGGGAACGAGTAGATACTCTATGTCTTCAAACCTTTTTGGTCATTACTAACAAAAGGGGGAGAAGCATATGAGTTAATAGTCTTCAAGCGGGTCCATATGGGTGGTTGCTTAATTTTTGCTAAGTTCTTACAACTCTCGTTCCGAAACTTTTTGGCTTTTGAGTTGTAACACTTAAACTTGATGGTCATCTGCTACTTTTGCTGCCACTTTGTGATGCAATGATAAATTCTGCATGAAGTCATTTTGCATACGTCCATTTTCCATTATGCATATCATTATCTTCACTATCCTTTTATATGCATGATGAATTGTCTTCACACTTTGAAGATGGCCTCCGCAAAGCAAAACCTGCCATGTGCATTTGCATTCAAAAGCAAACTATTTGTATGCACATCTTCAGGGGGAGCCTTGTCATAAGTTTGAAGATAATACTCACAATACTGAACTTTCACATACTATTATCCCCATTGAAAACTTCAACTAGTTTGTCATCAATCACCAAAAAGGGGGAGATTTTAAGTGCATCTAGTGCCACCCCCTAGTTGGTTTTGGAGTATTGACGACAAACGTGGTTGAGGGACTAACGTGTTTGTGAGAATTGCAGGATAACACAGGTAGTGTCCCTCATTGATTCGGTTTACCTACCAGAGATGACCCCTAAAAATGTGTGAAGACATTGAAGACAATGGTGGTTCGTGAACACATTCACGATGAAGACTATGACATGTGAAGTTATTCACTTGAAGACTATGGAGTGCGAAGACATAGTTGTTTCATAGTTTCCTTTTCTTCTTTATTGAGTCATAGGAACCACCATACTATTAAGTGGGGTCCAATTGAACAAAGTCAGACTGACTGATGTGATGCTCAACCAAATCCTATGTCTTCGAGCGAAGATGATGAGAGCACATCTTATCCAGAGCTGGATGAGTCAGCTTTGCTTGTAGCCCAAGCCAAGCTGTCGCGTGTGCTTGAAATCTAACTGTTGGACACGTGTCAGTTCCTTAGTGACCCAGGGTCATTGCGGACATATCAGGTCGGGTTGCCTCCTGGCTATAAATAGCCCAACCCCTACACCATAAATTCGTGGTTGCCCAGAGTTAGTGCATGGCTTTTGTCGTTTGAGAGCAACCCACCTCCGAAGCATTTGAGAGAGAAATCCTTGCGAGGACAAAGCCCAAAACACCCAGAGCCAAACAGTGCTAGGCATCACTGAAGTCTTTCTGCCCGAGTAATCTGAAGACTTATTACACTTGAGGACTGTGAATCCTCAAGACGGTTAGGCATCGCATTCTGAGCATCCAAGAGTCATTGTGTATTGCCGATGAACGAAGTCTGTGAAGGTTTCGAAGTCTACCTCGAAGACTTACCAGAGTGATTGGGCGAGGACTGGGTGTCCTTAGCTCAAGGAGAATAAGGTGAAGACACGGTCTTCTGAGTTAAATCTCAGCCTCCCTAACGAGACGTACAGTTGTCACAGCAACTGAAAGTGGTCTAGTCAAGCTACTGGTTCTATCCTCTACTCTCCTTACTTTATAGTTGACTTTGTGAAGTGATTGCTTGCCTGTCTCATCTGTTTGACTTCACTTTGTGAAGACTAATATTTGTTTAGCTTCGTACTATCTACCTTTCTGATCCTGTCTACCTAGTTGCAGTTAGTCTTTGTGCTTTCATTGTATTGTATGTTTGACTAATGCTTGCCTAGTGTAGCTTTCATTCCGCTGCTTACTATATAGGCTCAGTTCACCTGTTTGTCTTCAAAGCCACGCTGCTTTGAAGACTTTCATAAAAATCGCCTATTCACCCTCCCCTCTAGTCGATAACTAGCACTTTTAATAGTTCATCATGAAGTTCTAGTAGCTTGGTGATAGTGACTAGAGAACTCTGTCAATCACTATCTTATCTGAAAGATTAACTCCCACTTGATTCGAGCGATTGCAGTGCCCACACATTCTGAGCACATGCTCACTAGCTGAGCTATTCTCCTCCATCTTGTAGGCAAAATACTTGCTAGAGGTCTCATACCTCTCGACACGGGCATGAATCTGAAATACCAATTTTAGCTCTTGGAACATCTCATATGCTCTGTGGTGTTCAAAACGTCTTTGAATCCACGATTCTAAGTCGTAAAGCCTGGCGCACTAAACTATCACGTAGTCATCATATCGAGCTTGCCAAACATTCGTAAAGTCTGCATCTGCTCCTGCAATAGGTCTGTCACCTAGCGGTGCATCAAGGACATAATTCTTCTGTGCAGCAATGAGGACAATCCTCATATCATGGACCCAGTCTGCATCATTGCTACTATCATCTTTCAACTTAGTTTTCTCTAGGAACATATCAAAACACATAGGGGAGCTACAACGCGAGCTATTGTTCTACAACATAATTTGCAAATACTATCAGGACTAAGTTCATGATAAATTAAGTTCAATTAATCAAATTACTTAAGAACTCCCACTTAGATAGACATCTCTCAAGTCATCTAAATGATATGTGATCCAAATCAACTAAACCATGTTCGATCATCACGTGAGATGGAGTAGTCATCAATGGTGAACATCTCTATGTTGATCATATCTACTATATGATTCATGTTCGACCTTTCAGTCTCCAGTGTTCTGAGGCCATGTTTGTACATGCTAGGCTCGTCAAGTTTAACCCAAGTATCCCGCATGTGCAAAACTGTCTTGCACCCGTTGTATGTGAGCGTAGAGCCTATCACACCCGATCATCACGTGGTGTCTCAGCACGAAGAACTTTCACAACGGTGCATACTCAGGGAGAACATTTATACCTTGAAATTTTAGTTAAGGGATCATCTTATAATGCTACCGCCGTACTAAGCAAACTAAGATGCATAAAAGATAAACATCACATGCAATTAAAATATGTGACATGACATGGCCATCATCATCTTGTGCTTTTGATCTCCATTTCCAAAGAATCGTCATGATCTCCATCGTCACCGGCTCGACACCTTGATCTCCATCATAGCGTCGTGGTTGTCTCGCCAACTATTGCTTCTACAACTATCACTACCGCTTAGTGATAAGTAAAGCAATTACATGACGTTTTCATTTCATACAATAAAGCGACAACCATAAGGCTCCTGTCAGTTGCCAATAACTTTTACAAAACATGATCATCTCATACAACAACGTATATCACATCATGTCTTGACCATATCACATCACAACATGCCCTATAAAAACAAGTTAGACGTCCTCTACTTTGTTGTTGCAAGTTTTACGTGGCTGCTACGGGCTTCTAGCAAGAACCATTCTTACCTACGGCACAAAACCACAACGGTAATTTATCAAGTTTGTTGTTTTAACCTTCAACAACAACCCGCCGTAGTCAAATTCGATTCAACTAAAGTAGGAGAAAGAGACACCCGCCAGCCACCTTTATGCAAAACTAGTTGCATGTCTGTTGGTGGAACCGGTCTCATGAACGTGGTCATGTAAGGTTGGTCCAGGCCGCTTCATCCAATAATACCGCCGAATCAAAATAAGACATTGGTGGTAAGCGGTATGACGATCACCACCCACAACTCTTTGTGTTCTACTCGTGCATATCATCTACGCATAGACCTGACTCTGATACCACTGTTGGGAAACCCAGCATGCAATTTCAAAAAATTTACTACGCTCACACAAGATCTACCTAGGAGATGCATAACAACGAGAGGGGGCGAGTGTGTCTACATACCCCCGTAGACCGAAAGCGGAAGCGTTTGACAACGCGGTTGATGTAGTCGAACTTCTCCTCGTTCCGACCGATCAAGCACCGAATGTACGACACATCCGAGTTCTGCACACGTTCAGCTCGATGACGTCCCTCGAACTCTTGATCCAGCAAAGTGTCGAGGAAGTAGATGAGTTCCGTCAACACAATGGCTTGGTGACCCTGATGGTGAAGTGATCCGTGCAGGGCTTCGCCTAAGCACTACGAAGATATGACCGGAGGCATAAACTATGGAGGGAGGCGCCGCAAATGGCTAAGATAATGTTTGGGCTATGTGTCGCGCCCCCCATGTATATATAGGTGGGAGGGAGGGAGAAGCAGCCCTAGGGGCACCTCAAGTAGGAGGGATCCTACTTGGGCTCCTGCCCTAGGCCGACACCCCCCTTTCCTTCTTTTGGCGATGAGGGGAAGGAAGGAGGAGGTGGCAACCCCCTTTTCCTTTCTCCCACCAAGGGGGAAAGCAGGAGGAGGTGGCGCCCCCTCCTTTCCTTCCTCTAGGGCCTGCGGACAGGGAAAGGAGCGCACCAGCCCCTTGTGGGCTGGTCTGTCCCTCCCTCGGCCCATTAAGCCCATATCTTTGTCGGGGTTGCCCGAAACTCCTTTCTGGTGACCCAATATGTACCTGGTACCCTCCGGAACACTTCTGGTGTAATACTATCGTCCTATACATCAATCTTTACTTCTCGACCATTTCAGGACTCCTGTCATGTATGTGAAATCATCCGAGACTCCGAACAACATTCGATCACCAAATCACATAACTCATATAATACAATATCATCATCGAACGTTAAGTGTGCGGACCCTATGAGTTCGAGAACTATGTAGACATGACCGAGACAACTCTCTGGCCAATAATCAATAGCGGAACCTGGATGCTCATATTTTCTCCCACGTATTCTACGAAGATCTTTATTTGTCGAACCGTTATGACAACATACTTATTCCCTTTGTCCATCGATATGTTACTTGCCCGAGATTTGATCGTTGGTATCTTCATACCTAGTTCAATCTCATTACCGGCAAGTATCTTTACTCGTTCCGTAATACATCATCTTGCAACTAACTCATTAGTCACTTTGCTTGCAAGGCTTCTTATGATGTGTATTACCGAGAGGGCCCAGAGATACCTCTCCGATGCTCGGAGTGACAAATCCTAATCTCGATATGCCAACCCAACAAACACCTTTGGAGATACCTGTAGAGCATCTTTATAATCGCCCAATTACGTTGTGACGTTTTATAGCACACAAGGCATTCCTCCGGTATCCGGGAGTTGCATAATCTCATAGTTGAAGGAATATGTATTTGACATGAAGAAAACAATAGCAATAAAACTACACGATCATAATGCTAAGCTAATGAATGGGTCTTGTCCATCACATCATTCTCCTAATGATGTGATCTCGTTTATCAAATGACAACACATGTCTATTGATAGAGGCAAAGGTGTCCCGTCTTTCGATGAGATGATGGATTTCGCTTTGGTGGAGGTCGACTTTGACGATCCGACTACGAACGTGCGAGGACGTCGCGCCTTAGCAATCGCTAAACCAACTCCGAGAGGTTATTGACCACGCCGGAGCACGATCAACCTGACCACGAGGGTCTGTTTCCTGCGAGCAAACGAAGAACAAGCAAGAAACTGAGATTGCAATCTGGATATTGCGAATATAAGATGAAAGCTTTATTGATCAAGGTGGGGTTCTATGACGCCTTTGTCTGGTTTTTGAACACAAATGAAGTACGCAAAGTTGCAGCTATGGCGAACTTTAATCTAAACAAAACCCAAAGTCTAAACGGTGCCCTAAGGGCTGTATATATGGAGGAAGAGAGGGGGAATTTCGTGGCCCTTGGTGGAGGGGTCCGAAATCAACCCTATCTCTTGTTTCCCCACACATACGGACTCTAAAAATAGCCTATACTAATGTATTTCGAAATTACATGGGCCTGGCCCAATAAAAAGGTGACGCAGCACCTATAATAGCCTCTGGACGAAATTTATGAAGTGGCATCTTGTATATTTCGTCCAAGGCTTCATGCACTCGTTATGGTGGCTTCAAAGACCTGAAATCATCACTCGTAACTCCGTTCTTGTTCCCCTTGCGCATGCCATCATCTCCATGCTTTTTCTTGCTCCAATGTTCATCCTTCTCCAAGCTAGGCCCTTCATTTGTAAGCAAAACAAATGTATCCAATTTAGACAGCATCATATTCTCATGAACATTAGAATCATTACTAGGAAACGAAAGTACCTGGTAATTTAGTTGGCGTGCGCGAGCTCTAGTAATTGGTCCAGTATGTATAGCAGCAGGGGTTGTGGGTGTAACAATGGTATTGATGTCCTCATCATCCTCCCCTTCTTGAAATGAAGTCGTCCTCGACGGAAGTTCATCTTCCTCACCCAAATAAGGCTTCAAATCTGCAATGTTAAAAGTGGGACTAACCCCAAAATCTGCAGGCAGCTCAAGTTTGTATGCATTATCATTTATTTTCTCTAACACCTTAAAGGGACCATTAGCACGTGGCATTAGCTTTGATTTGCGCAAATCAGGAAATCTATCTTTACGCAAATGTAACCAAACAAGATCTCCAGGTGCAAACACAACATGTTTTCTCCCCTTATCTCCAGCAAGTTTATATTTAGCATTCATACACTCAATGTTTTCCTTAGTTAACTCATGCATTTTTAAAATCAATTCAGCACGTTGTTTAGCATCAAAATTAACCTTCTCCGAAGATGGAAGAGGCAACAAATCAATAGGTCCACGAGGTAGGAAACCATACACAACTTCAAAAGGGCACATCTTAGTAGTAGAATGCAATGAACGATTATAAGCAAATTCAATATGAGGCAAGCATTCCTCCCGCATTTTCTTATTATTCTTCAAAACAGCCCTAAGCATAGTAGACAATGTTCTATTGACTACTTCAGTTTGTCCATCAGTTTGGGGTGACAAGTAGTACTAAAAAGCAGTTTAGTCCCCAACTTAGCCCATAAACATCTCCAAAAGTGGCTAAGAAATTTAGTATCACGATCTAAAACAATAGTATTTGGCACACCATGCAAGCGAATAATTTCACGAAAGAACAAATCAGCAACATTAACAGCATCATCGCTTTTATGACATGGTATAAAGTGTGCCATTTTCGAGAATCTATCCACGACAACAAATATGCTATCCCTCCCCTTCTTTGTTCGAGGTAAACCTAAAACAAAGTCCATAGATATATCCTCCCAAGGAACACTAGGTATAGGCAAATGCATATATAAACCATGAGGATTGAGTCGTGACTTAGCTTTTTGACATGTAATGCAGCGAGCAATAAAACGCTCAACATCCCGTCTCATCTTTGGCCAAAAGAAATGTGTAGCAAGTACGTCCTCCGTCTTCTTCACGCCAAAGTGTCCCATTAATCCTCCTCCATGCGCCTCCTGCAACAACAAAAGACGAACAGAGCTAGCTGGAATGCATAGCTTGTTAGCACGAAACACAAATCCATCGTTAACGACGAACTTGTTCCGCATTCTTCCTTCTTTACAATTCTGCATTACATCTTTAAAATCAGCATCATGCACATATTGATCTTTGATGGTCTCCAAACCAAATATTTTGAAGTCAAGTTGTGAAAGCATAGTATAGCGACGAGACAATGCATCAGCAATAACATTTTCTTTTCCCTTCTTGTGTTTAATGACATAAGGGAAAGTCTCAATGAATTCAACCCATTTAGCATGTCTACGATTCAGTTTAGCTTGACTTTTAATATGTTTCAAAGATTCATGATCAGAATGTATAACAAATTCTTTGGGCCATAAATAATGTTGCCATGTTTCTAAAGTCCGAACAAGAGCATATAATTCTTTATCATAAGTAGAATAATTCAGACTAGGCCCACTCAATTTTTTAGAAAAATATGCAATAGGTTTGCCATATTGTAATAACACACCTCCTAATCCAATTCCACTATGTCACACCCTAGCTAGTCATGCATTAGAGTGTTGCATCATGTTTACTCATTCATCAGAAACTTGAAATGGGGATCTGTGAAACCCTCAGAATCATTTTGAAAATGACCCAAATAAAAATTTCTCCAAAAGGGTCCAAGAAAATGCTCATGTTGATCTCTGAAAATATTGGACAGAGATAAAAATCAAACCAATATTTTTAGTGGCTCATGGACATTTATTTTGGGCATTTGGAATTAATGCATAAATATTTGCTTTGGAAATATATTTCTATATATATAAATATATGTCCAAATATTATGCCAATTATAAAGGAGCTCTGGAATAATATATCTAGCTCCTGCAAAAATTGGCATAAGTTAAATAAATGATTTAATATATTATTTAAATCAAAACAAATGTCAGAAATTAGAAAACAGAAAAAAAATAAAAAGGGAGAAACTTACCTGGGCTCCTCCCTGTGCAGCCCAGCCAGCTGGCCGGCCCAGCCAGCAGGCGGCCCAGCCCGCCTCCCTCCTCTGTCGTCTTCGTCCCGACAGAGGGAGGGGAGTGTGGCCGGCGCGCGCGCGCGCCACCGCGCCACGCCACCTCTCTCCCTACCTGCCTGCCCTCCCCTCCTCGCCTCGATGCCCTGGACGACGCCACGCCTCCCCCCTGCTCTCTCTCACTCTCCCTCGGCTCTCCCCTCCTCTCCCTCGCTCTCTCTCTCACACGGCCGAACACCACCGTCGCCGCCGTTCGCCATAGCAGCCATCTCCGGCCACCCCTCGCTCCCCCGACTAGCTCAGCGGCTCCGCCTCGACCTCCTCTTCCTCCCCACCGCTCCACGGGTCTCCGGAAGCCCTGCATCGCCGCCACGTCGCCGTTCCCCTCCTCGGGCTCCGACCACCGTCGCCGTCGATTCGCCGTCTCCAGCGCGTCCCCGAGCCCGCTTCGACGCCCACTGCAACCGCGGTGAGCTACGCCACCGTTTACCCCTCTTCTCCCCCTCGTTCCCTCACCGCAGCCTCCTCCCCACCACGGCCGAACCTCCGCCGTCGCCGAGCTCGCCGTCGACGCAGCTCCGGTGACCATTTGGTCACCCCGGCGAGTCCAACGAGTTCGTAAGGCTCCATAGAGCATCCCTAGCGCCTCGCTTCGCTCGCCTTCGAGCTCCAACCCCGTTTCCGTGCACGACCGAACTCCGGCGGCCGCAGCCGAGCTCGCCGCCGTCGACTCCGGCCACCTCAGGCCCGGCCACCACCACCGTTCGACGCGCGGGAGCAAGAGCTCTCCAACGAGCCCAAGAACGGCCTCGCCCGTGCCCTGTAGCGCGATCCCGCATCGCGCCGCCGTCTCGGGCCTCGCCGGCGTCACGTCGCCGGTGGGTCTGACCCACTTTGACCACGGCAGGAACCCCCCTGAGTCCCTGACAGGTGGGCCCAGCCCTGTAGCTAATTAGGATTAGCGCTAACCACTGTTAGTTAACCCCCTGACACTGACTAGTGGGCCCCAGCGCCACTAATTAGTAATTAGGATTAATTTAACTCTGTTTAACTCCCCTGTCACTGACGTGTGGGCCCCACACATCAGGTTTGACCTCAGCCAGCCGCAGTTGACCACTGACGTCATGCTGACGTCATGCTGGCGCAATAATTATATTTCTGGATTTAAATTAAATCAGGAAATTCCAGAATATTATTTAAACTTCAAAAATTCATAACTTTTATTCTGTAACTCCAAATTGGACAAATTATATATGAAAAATGATCAGAAAAATCCAATCTATCCATCTGTACTATCTTCATGCATGATCAAACAAGTTAAATTGATGTTTCAAGCAGAACAAGGAAAAGCACTTTAAAAGGCCATATTTGAATTTGAAATTTGAATCCTTGATTCAAATTTGTTCAAACCCTTCTGGTTTTAGTTGCATTAGCCCAACACACTCATATTGCCATGTTTCATGCATGCATCATATTGTTGCACATTGTTTGGTGATGGTTGTGTATCGATGTCCCTTGCGACAGGTTCTGCCTCCGAGGAGTACCGTGATTACCCTAACGAAGAACCGTATCAGTGCATCGAACCATCAGGCAAGCAACCAACCATTTGATCATATCGATACAACCCCATGTTCTCGCTCCTGCTCTCTTTTACTGCATTAAGACAACGCGTTTCAAACTGCTATGTGCTACGGTAGTTGAACCCATTTCCTCTGCATGACCTGTCATTGCCACAGTAACTAGATGAAACCCACTAGCATGTGTAGGAGTTGTTTGAGCCATATGTATGTGTTGTTCCTACCTTGCTATGCCTGCTATGCTTAGAGTCGTGTCAGGTCTGGTTCATCTGGGTGATGGGCTAGAGTGAAATGTTTATGTCGGTAATGAGAGTGGTGTGGTGAACACGATTTGGTAAAGGTATCGATGAGAGGCCATGTAGGAGTACATGGTGGGTTGTTTCATTGAAGCCGACCTTAAGCATTGAGATCTGTATGTGTGATTTAAGAATCAGCTACTACCATGCATTGGGCCCGAAACCAATGGACCCTCTCGGCTTCTTATTCACCCTAGTTCTCCGTCCAGGAGTTGCAAGTAGTTTCTGGTGTTTGTAGCCTACTGGAGGCCGTGGACAGTGCTGACCGTAGGGGTGGGCTGTGATGCGGTAGGTACGTGGCACAGTGTACCGAATACCCGTTAGGTATCTCGGGAACCCTGTTCACATCGTTCGGGGCCGTATGGGAAACCTCGGCCGGACTCCCTGCGGATGGAACCTGGATAGGCGATAAACCTGGACTGGAGGCTTAGGTGATTAGATAGGTCGTGGCCGACACCCACGTTGGGCTTCCGCTTGAAGGTTGCCGAGTACATGTCGTGTAAACGACGGTAAGTGGTGAGAGCGTGTATGAAGAAGTACACCCCTGCAGGGTTAACATGATCTATTCGAATAGCCGCGTCCGCGGTGAAGGACTACTTGGTTGCCTATACAGTTCATAGACAAGTAAATGGAAACTGTTAAAAGCCTCAAGATAAGTGTGAGTGCCGAGGATGGCTCTTCCGTAGGAAGACGGAGGTGGATCCTCGGTAGTGTATTGAATTGGTGAGTAGTGGACTCGTGTGCGCAAAACCATTTCAAGTTGGAGTATCGTAGGATAGTCTAGCCAAGGGTCAAAGCTGGCTTGCTGCAATAACTCCACCAACCCTTCTTGATAACATGCATGTATGTAGGATCTGATGTAAGTCTTGCTGAGTACCTTTGTACTCATGTTGCTATAATCTACATTTTTACAGAAGACGCTGCAACCCCTTCTGATGGGTTCTATGTAGACGTTGACATCAACGAGTAGGCTAAAGACCCAGGTGGTGACCCTGAGCTTGTGAAGGACCACATAGTATAGTTAGTCTTTCCAAGCCTCTTTTATTTTACTAGTTGTCTGTACTCAGACAAGTTACTTCCGCTGCTGGTTTGTATGACTGTATGACTTGTATGTTGGGTCGTGAGACCCGTACCTTTGTGTATATTATGTATGGCTCCCTGAGCCTTAAATAAAGTACTTGTGTCGTAGAGTCATGTTGTGATGCTTCGTTGTATTTGCACATATCGAGCATATTGTGTGTATGATTGAAATGCTTGGTATGTGTGGGATCTGACTATCTAGTTGTTTATCTTTAGTAGCCTCTCTTACCGGGAAATGTCTCCTAGTGTTACCGCTGAGCCATGGTAGCTTGCTACTGCTCTGGAACACTTAGGCTGGCCGGCATGTGTCCCTCTTCGTTCCTGTGTCTGTCCCTTCGGGGAAATGTCACGCTTTGAGTACCGGAGTCCTGTTAGCCCGCTACAGCCCGGTTTACCGGAGTCCTGCTAGCCCAGTGCTACAGCCCGGACCCACTTGCTGATGACCGACACGTTCGAAGCTGGGTCATGGATGCCTGTCCCTATAAGTCTGTGCCACTTTGGGTTTATGACTAGTCATGTCAGCCCGGGCTCTTTATCATATGGATGCTAGCGACACCATCATATACGTGAGCCAAAAGGCGCAAACGGTCCCGGGCAGAGGTAAGGCGACACCCGTGGGGATACCGTGCGTGAGGCCGCAAAGTGATATGAGGTGTTACCGGCTAGATCGATGTGACATCGAGTCGGGGTCCTGACAGCGTTGGCATCAGAGCTGGACTGCCTGTAGGTTCTCCAAGCCAAACTGGTCGATGTTGAGTCTAGAAATTCTTTAGTTATATGTAGGGGAATTGTTTGTGGGTTGGAACGTAAGGCTCTTTTTACTCCTTTATCTTATGACATTCTGATCTGAGTCAGTCCATTCTTCTACCGGGGGTTAAGGAATTAGGATCTGTTTTCTCTATCAGGATCACGTGTTACTAATCAGTAGTACCTTATAAGTTTGATGGATACAAGCCTAGTTCAGTTCTACTACCACATTATGTTGTTAGAATGGATTCAGAACTTTGATATGATGATGTTGAGGGTGTACGAAATCCTTTGTCAAATGTCTCAAATCCTTCTTGAGCATTTACAGCTGTTATGCTGCCGAAATTTTGCTAGAAATTCTAATGCCTTTGCATTATGATTGTGCTTTCAGATGGCCACTCGCGACCTCAATCAAGTGGTTCGCCTGACTCGATGCCTAGCTGTACCCGGCCATACTGCCAAGTTGGTCAGGGTAATGACTGAGGCTGGATACCGCTGGTATCCTGAGTACACGGTTGAAGAGCAATTCCGAGACTTTAATCAAAGCCAGTATCTCTGCACTGTCAGGATATTTCCATCTTATCCTGGATCCACCGAGCCTCTTCACTGCTCTTATGGACTCGGGGTTACCATTGAGATGGCTGTGCAGGACGCCGCCTACTCTATGATGACCATTATGCGAGTCAGATCTGGTCTATTTCGGGACTATGATTTCCGGTATATGCCAGGATCACTTCCGGGAGCACAAGGGTATCTCCAGGCTATTTATGCTGACCCCACTCAGGAGGATTCACGGACTCGCACCACTGCTGAGATGCTCGAGGATAAGGACCGTGAAAATCGGGCCTTGAGGTTAGAGCTCTTCAATACCCGTGCTGACCACTGGGCCACTTTGACTCGGTTTGCACCGGCGGTGCAAGCTGGATTCTCAGATATGCGCGATCTCTATCCTGTGAGATCTGCTCTGCCAGACGTGATGGTTTGACGTGATGTAGGAGGCATCACCCCACCTCGCGGTCCCCGCAGGCCACCGTCTGTTGGTCCAAGGCCTCATCCTAGCCCCTATGGTCCACAAGCTCCGCGAGATCGTCTGTTTCCGGATGATCATGTTGAGCTTCCAGGCTATGGAGGTGACTTCTACGAGGACTACTACGGATTGGTCTGAGTTAGTGGTAGTATCACTAGTTCGCACTCGCTGTGTCGTCTATCGTCCCGCGTGACTCGTGGGATATGACCTAGTTTGTACTCCTTCCGGAGGTGTAGAAAAATAATGTATAGGAGCTTGGAATGCCTCCGATGAGATGTAATCCACTTTTCACCGGAATAGTACTTGTTTGGTCTTGTACTAAACCCTGTATGGTGTGTATGACGATGGAATAAAGCAGCAGTTTCTGTATCTACCATGTCATACGGATGATCATCTTGCATTTCGAGTTATTCCTTACATTTTTACCCTATGTCGGAATTTTATCATCCTGACTAAATCATTGTCTTGTTTACCTAGGATGGTCAACACGCGCGCTAACCCTGCTTCTCAAGAGCAGGCCGAAGGCAGTGAAGCCAGGGATGCAAATCTGCCTCATCCTCCTTCACTAGCCGAGGTTATGATGGAAGCTGAGAGAAACAAGCGGGAGACCAACCGTTTGTTGGAGCGTATTGAACAGAACACAGCACACCATCAGAGGACTAACGTGGTGTCACTCAGTGATTTCATCAAATTACATCCACCCACGTTCCACCACTCCGTCGAGCCTCTCGACGCTGATGACTGGCTTCGCAGTATCTCTCACAAACTGCGTTCCACGCTGGTAGCGGAGGCTGACAAGGTCACCTTTGCTGCATATCATCTTGAAGGCCCCGCCAGTCTATGGTGGGAGAATTATGGAGCTATGCGCCCGGCGGGCCATGTCACTACTTGGGCTGAGTTCAGTGAGGCTTTCCGTGAACATCACATTCCGGAGGGTCTCATGGACCGTAAACGTGAAGAATTTTGCAGTTTCACCCAAGGCCGACTTTCTGTGGATGCCTACAGCAGGGAGTTTGGTAATCTCGCACGATATGCAACTGAGGAAGTGTCTACTGATGCCAAGAAGCAAGCAAGGTTCCGTAAGGGCCTTAGTCCTGAGCTTCGCCGCGACCTCCGTCTGCATGAGTGCACAACTTTTCAAAAACTTGTCAACAAAGCCATCAGTGCTGAAACTGGTCAGACTGACTATGACGCAACACGCAAGCATGGCCGTGACATGGGTTCCTCATTCGGTGCTGGTCCTCAGAAGCGCCGCGTGTGGGTACCCAACACCGCCCTGCCACCCAGGTTCACACCGAGGCCATCCTTCCAGGCGCCTCGCCCCGTTCAACAGTCTGCACCGGCCAAGCCCTATGGGGGTCCAACCAACAATGCTCCTCCACGTACCAGTTCCGTGACTTGTTTCAAGTGTGGGGAATCTGGTCACTATATGCGTGAGTGTCCCCAGACCAACCCCAACCAGTCTGCTAAAGCTGTTGGCCGTGGCAAGCCGACAGGAAAAATATTCCACGCCAAGCCGGTCACCGCTTCACGTGGCCATGTCAACTGTATCTCTGCCGAAGAAGCTCAAGAGGATCCCAACGTCGTTCTCGGTACGCTTCTTGTCAATTGCCACCCGGCATCTGTTCTTTTCGATACAGGAGCCTCTCATTCTTTTATATCTGAAAACTATGCTCGTTTGCATAACGTCGCATTCGGTGATATGCCAACCTCTATGGTAATTCAAACTCCGGGATCCAAATGGCAAACTTCTAGAGTAAGCCATGGAAATGAAATCCAAGTCGACAGACTTGTTTTCCTCGCGTCTTTGATAGCCCTTAAATCTTCAGATATTAATATCATTTTGGGTATGGACTGGATGTCAGCTCATCGAGCCAAAATTGATTGCTTCTCTAGGACTGTTCAGCTCACCCATCCTTCGGGGAAGATAGTCAATGTCTTGACCCGAATAGCAAGCGACAATTATATTCTCTTAACGCCAGCCCTTTGCCAGACCTTGAGGACGTTCCGGTAGTCCGTGACTTCCCGGATGTCTTTCCAGAGGAATTGCCAGGTGTTCCACCTGACAGGGATGTTGAGTTTGTAATAGACCTCATTCCAGGAACCGTTCCGATTGCTAGAAGACCTTATAAGATGGCACCCCTAGAACTAGCCGAGCTTAAGAAACAACTCGATGAGTCCTTGAAAAAGGGTTTCATCCGACCTAGCTCTTCTCCGTGGGCTTGCCCCGTCCTATTCGTCAAGAAGAAGGATGGTACGGACCGGATGGTTGTAGATTACCGACCTGTCAATTTGGTCACAATCAAGAACAAATATCCACTTCCCAGGATCAACGACCTGTACGATCAGCTCGCTGGATCCTCAGTCTTCTCCAAGATGGATTTGAGGTTGGGCTACCATCAAATCAAAATCAGAAACGGGGACATTCCTAAAACGGCCTTTGTTACTCGTTATGGCCAATACGAGTACACCGTCATGTCCTTCGGATTAACCAACGCTCCAGCCACCTTTTCTCGGTTAATGAACTCAATCTTCATGGAGTATTTGGATAAATTCGTCGTGGTTTACCTCGATGATATACTCATCTACTCCAAGAACGAGGAAGAACATGCCGAACATCTAAGGCTAGTGTTGCAGAAACTTCGAGAGCATCGCCTTTATGCCAAATTTTCTAAATGTGAATTCTGGTTGCCAAAAGTGACCTATCTGGGTCATGTAATATCTGGTAAAGGTATTGCTGTTAACCCTGAGCGAGTTCAAGCCGTCCTTAATTGGACTCCACCTGAATCGGTCAAGCAAGTTCGGAGTTTTCTAGGCTTAGCGAGCTATTGCCGTCGCTTTGTCGAGAACTTCTCCAAAGTTGCCAAACCTCTAACCGAACTCCTCAAGAAAGATAAGAAGTTCGAATGGACTCCACAATGTGAGCACAGCTTTCAGGAACTGAAAAGACGCCTGACCTCTGCTCCCGTACTGGTACCGCCAGACTTCTCCAAGGACTTTGTTACCTACTGCGACGCCTCGCGACAAGGACTAGGTTGCATTCTCATGCAAGATCGACACGTAATTGCTTACGCTTCACGGCAATTGCACCCACATGAGGAGAATTATCCTACTCATGATCTAGAGCTTGCAGCCGTAGTCTATGCACTTAAGACCTGGCGACATTACCTTCTCGGTAATCGTTGCGAAATATTCACTGATCACCAAAGTCTGAAGTACATTTTCACCCAACCGGATCTGAATCTCAGGCAAAGACGTTGGGTTGAGTTGATCACAGACTTCGATTTAGGGATAACCTACACCCCAGGGAAAGCCAACGTCATGGCTGATGCGCTAAGTCGTAAATCTTATTGTAACAATCTGATGTTACAACAAAGTCAACCGCTTCTCCATGAGGAATTCCGGAAGCTTAACCTTCACATTGTTCCTCAAGGATTTCTTTCCACCTTGGTGGCAAAACCTACCCTTACGGATCAGATTATCAAGGCACAGAAGGTAGATCCGGGAATCTCCCGCATCAAGAGAAACATTCGGAAAGGAATTGCGAACTGCTTCTCCATTAATGATCAAGGGGTCGTATACTTCGGGAATCGACTAGTGGTTCCCAAAGTGCGAAACCTGAGGCGTTTGATCCTTAAGGAAGCTCATGAATCTCCTCTCACCATTCATCCCGGTAGCACTAAGATGTATCAGGACCTACGCCAGAGGTTCTGGTGGACTAGGATGAAGAGAGAAATTGCTCAGTATATTGCAAATTGCGACGTCTGTCGTCGTGTAAAAGCAGAGCACCAACGGCCTGCTCGCACCCTTCAACCCTTAGCTATTCCTGAATGGAAATGGGATAAAATTGGTATGGATTTCATTACCGGTTTTCCCAGGACCAAGAGAGGGAATAATGCTATTTTCGTCGTGGTCGATCGTCTTTCCAAAGTAGCCCATTTCCTACCTGTTCGTGAGAGTATAACCGCTAGTCAGCTAGCAGACTTATACATCTCCCGAATAGTGTCCCTCCATGGTGTTCCTTTGGAAATTAACTCGGATCGAGGAAGTCTTTTCACCTCTCGATTTTGGGAAAGTTTCCAAAATGCTATGGGAACCCGTCTCTCCTTTAGCACCGCTTTCCACCCTCAGTCGAGTGGTCAAGTGGAACGCGTCAACCAGATTCTAGAAGACATGCTTCGAGCCTCTGTTATCTCATTCGGAATGGACTGGGAAAAGTGCCTTCCATTTGCCGAATTCGCTTACAACAACAGCTATCAATCTAGCTTGGGTAAAGCCCCTTTTGAAGTTCTCTATGGACGACGGTGTCGAACACCCCTTAACTGGTCAGAGACCGGGGAAAGACAATTCTTTGGCCCGGATATGATTCAGGAAGCAGAAGAACAAGTTCGCATCGTTCGTGAAAAGTTGAAAACAGCCCAATCCCGTCAAAAGAGTCAATATGACCGAAAACATAAGGCTATGACTTTCGAGGTTGACGAGAAGGCTTATCTTCGGGTCACCCCTCTGAAGGGAACCCATCGTTTCGGTATCAAAGGCAAATTGGCTCCTCGTTACATTGGACCTTTTCGCATTCTCGCCAAACGAGGAGAAGTTGCCTACCAGTTGGAACTACCTCCGCACCTCTCCAGAGTCCACGATGTCTTCCACGTTTCTCAACTCAGGCGTTGCTTCTCGGATCCTATCCGTGAAGTGGACCACGAAACGCTTGATCTCCAGGATAATCTTACATATCGAGAGTACCCCATTCGTATCCTCGATCAGGCCGAGCGTATCACCCGACGTCAGAACATCAAGTTCCTCAAAGTACAATGGTCGCACCATTCTGAGGATGAAGCAACCTGGGAAAGGGAGGATCGTCTTCGACTTGAGTATCCCGCCTTCTTCCCGGAGGAACCCAAATCTCGGGACGAGATTCTTTTGAGTGGGGGTGAGTTGTCACACCCTAGCTAGTCATGCATTAGAGTGTTGCATCATGTTTACTCATTCATCAGAAACTTGAAATGGGGATCTGTGAAACCCTCAGAATCATTTTGAAAATGACCCAAATAAAAATTTCTCCAAAAGGGTCCAAGAAAATGCTCATGTTGATCTCTGAAAATATTGGACAGAGATAAAAATCAAACCAATATTTTTAGTGGCTCATGGACATTTATTTTGGGCATTTGGAATTAATGCATAAATATTTGCTTTGGAAATATATCTCTATATATATAAATATCTGTCCAAATATTATGCCAATTATAAAGGAGCTCTGGAATAATATATCTAGCTCCTGCAAAAATTGGCATAAGTTAAATAAATGATTTAATATATTATTTAAATCAAAACAAATGTCAGAAATTAGAAAACAGAAAAAAAATAAAAGGGAGAAACTTACCTGGGCTCCTCCCTGTGCAGCCCAGCCAGCTGGCCGGCCCAGCCAGCAGGCGGCCCAGCCCGCCTCCCTCCTCTGTCGTCTTCGTCCCGACAGAGGGAGGGGAGTGTGGCCGGCGCACGCGCGCGCCACCGCGCCACGCCACCTCTCTCCCTGCCTGCCTGCCCTCCCCTCCTCGCCTTGATGCCCTGGACGACGCCACGCCTCCCCCCTGCTCTCTCTCACTCTCCCTCGGCTCTCCCCTCCTCTCCCTCGCTCTCTCTCTCACACGGCCGAACACCACCGTCGCCGCCGTTCGCCATAGCAGCCATCTCCGGCCACCCCTCGCTCCCCCGACTAGCTCAGCGGCTCCGCCTCGACCTCCTCTTCCTCCCCACCGCTCCACGGGTCTCCGGAAGCCCTGCATCGCCGCCACATCGCCGTTCCCCTCCTCGGGCTCCGACCACCGTCGCCGTCGATTCGCCGTCTCCAGCGCGTCCCCGAGCCCGCTTCGACGCCCACTGCAACCGCGGTGAGCTACGCCACCGTTTACCCCTCTTCTCCCCCTCGTTCCCTCACCGCAGCCTCCTCCCCACCACGGCCGAACCTCCGCCGTCGCCGAGCTCGCCGTCGACGCAGCTCCGGTGACCATTTGGTCACCCCGGCGAGTCCAACGAGTTCGTAAGGCTCCATAGAGCATCCCTAGCGCCTCGCTTCGCTCGCCTTCGAGCTCCAACCCCGTTTCCGTGCACGACCGAACTCCGGCGGCCGCAGCCGAGCTCGCCGCCGTCGACTCCGGCCACCTCAGGCCCGGCCACCACCACCGTTCGACGCGCGGGAGCAAGAGCTCTCCAACGAGCCCAAGAACGGCCTCGCCCGTGCCCTGTAGCGCGATCCCGCATCGCGCCGCCGTCTCGGGCCTCGCCGGCGTCACGTCGCCGGTGGGTCTGACCCACTTTGACCACGGCAGGAACCCCCCTGAGTCCCTGACAGGTGGGCCCAGCCCTGTAGCTAATTAGGATTAGCGCTAACCACTGTTAGTTAACCCCCTGACACTGACTAGTGGGCCCCAGCGCCACTAATTAGTAATTAGGATTAATTTAACTCTGTTTAACTCCCCTGTCACTGACGTGTGGGCCCCACACATCAGGTTTGACCTCAGCCAGCCGCAGTTGACCACTGACGTCATGCTGACGTCATGCTGGCGCAATAATTATATTTCTGGATTTAAATTAAATCAGGAAATTCCAGAATATTATTTAAACTTCAAAAATTCATAACTTTTATTCTGTAACTCCAAATTGGACAAATTATATATGAAAAATGATCAGAAAAATCCAATCTATCCATCTGTACTATCTTCATGCATGATCAAACAAGTTAAATTGATGTTTCAAGCAGAACAAGGAAAAGCACTTTAAAAGGCCATATTTGAATTTGAAATTTGAATCCTTGATTCAAATTTGTTCAAACCCTTCTGGTTTTAGTTGCATTAGCCCAACACACTCATATTGCCATGTTTCATGCATGCATCATATTGTTGCACATTGTTTGGTGATGGTTGTGTATCGATGTCCCTTGCGACAGGTTCTGCCTCCGAGGAGTACCGTGATTACCCTAACGAAGAACCGTATCAGTGCATCGAACCATCAGGCAAGCAACCAACCATTTGATCATATCGATACAACCCCATGTTCTCGCTCCTGCTCTCTTTTACTGCATTAAGACAACGCGTTTCAAACTGCTATGTGCTACGGTAGTTGAACCCATTTCCTCTGCATGACCTGTCATTGCCACAGTAACTAGATGAAACCCACTAGCATGTGTAGGAGTTGTTTGAGCCATATGTATGTGTTGTTCCTACCTTGCTATGCCTGCTATGCTTAGAGTCGTGTCAGGTCTGGTTCATCTGGGTGATGGGCTAGAGTGAAATGTTTATGTCGGTAATGAGAGTGGTGTGGTGAACACGATTTGGTAAAGGTATCGATGAGAGGCCATGTAGGAGTACATGGTGGGTTGTTTCATTGAAGCCGACCTTAAGCATTGAGATCTGTATGTGTGATTTAAGAATCAGCTACTACCATGCATTGGGCCCGAAACCAATGGACCCTCTCGGCTTCTTATTCACCCTAGTTCTCCGTCCAGGAGTTGCAAGTAGTTTCTGGTGTTTGTAGCCTACTGGAGGCCGTGGACAGTGCTGACCGTAGGGGTGGGCTGTGATGCGGTAGGTACGTGGCACAGTGTACCGAATACCCGTTAGGTATCTCGGGAACCCTGTTCACATCGTTCGGGGCCGTATGGGAAACCTCGGCCGGACTCCCTGCGGATGGAACCTGGATAGGCGATAAACCTGGACTGGAGGCTTAGGTGATTAGATAGGTCGTGGCCGACACCCACGTTGGGCTTCCGCTTGAAGGTTGCCGAGTACATGTCGTGTAAACGACGGTAAGTGGTGAGAGCGTGTATGAAGAAGTACACCCCTGCAGGGTTAACATGATCTATTCGAATAGCCGCGTCCGCGGTGAAGGACTACTTGGTTGCCTATACAGTTCATAGACAAGTAAATGGAAACTGTTAAAAGCCTCAAGATAAGTGTGAGTGCCGAGGATGGCTCTTCCGTAGGAAGACGGAGGTGGATCCTCGGTAGTGTATTGAATTGGTGAGTAGTGGACTCGTGTGCGCAAAACCATTTCAAGTTGGAGTATCGTAGGATAGTCTAGCCAAGGGTCAAAGCTGGCTTGCTGCAATAACTCCACCAACCCTTCTTGATAACATGCATGTATGTAGGATCTGATGTAAGTCTTGCTGAGTACCTTTGTACTCATGTTGCTATAATCTACATTTTTACAGAAGACGCTGCAACCCCTTCTGATGGGTTCTATGTAGACGTTGACATCAACGAGTAGGCTAAAGACCCAGGTGGTGACCCTGAGCTTGTGAAGGACCACGTAGTATAGTTAGGCTTTCCAAGCCTCTTTTATTTTACTAGTTGTCTGTACTCAGACAAGTTACTTCCGCTGCTGGTTTGT
The DNA here is from genome assembly GCF_002162155.2 of Triticum dicoccoides. Classification (NCBI taxonomy): domain Eukaryota; kingdom Viridiplantae; phylum Streptophyta; class Magnoliopsida; order Poales; family Poaceae; genus Triticum; species Triticum dicoccoides. The sequence continues at coordinate 336,758,107 of NC_041383.1, read as the reverse complement.
ATGACTGTATGACTTGTATGTTGGGTCATGAGACCCGTACCTTTGTGTATATTATGTATGGCTCCCTGAGCCTTAAATAAAGTACTTGTGTCGTAGAGTCATGTTGTGATGCTTCGTTGTATTTGCACATATCGAGCATATTGTGTGTATGATTGAAATGCTTGGTATGTGTGGGATCTGACTATCTAGTTGTTTATCTTTAGTAGCCTCTCTTACCGGGAAATGTCTCCTAGTGTTACCGCTGAGCCATGGTAGCTTGCTACTGCTCTGGAACACTTAGGTTGGCCGGCATGTGTCCCTCTTCGTTCTTGTGTCTGTCCCTTCGGGGAAATGTCACGCTTTGAGTACCGGAGTCCTGTTAGCCCGCTACAGCCCGGTTTACCGGAGTCCTGCTAGCCCAGTGCTACAGCCCGGACCCACTTGCTGATGACCGACACGTTCGAAGCTGGGTCATGGATGCCTGTCCCTGTAAGTCTGTGCCACTTTGGGTTTACGACTAGTCATGTCAGCCCGGGCTCTTTATCATATGGATGCTAGCGACACCATCATATACGTGAGCCAAAAGGCGCAAACGGTCCCGGGCAGAGGTAAGGCGACACCCGTGGGGATACCGTGCGTGAGGCCGCAAAGTGATATGAGGTGTTACCGGCTAGATCGATGTGACATCGAGTCGGGGTCCTGACACACTAGCATCACATTCAAGCTCAAAAGTCTTATTAAAATCAGGAAGTTGGAGTAAAGGAGCATGTGTCAACTTATCTTTCAATACCGTGAAGGCTTCTTCCTGTGCGGTACCCCAAAGAAAAGGCACATCTTTCTTTGTAAGCTCATTGAGAGGTGCAGCAATGGTGCTGAAATCTCGCACAAAACGCCTATAGAATCCAGCGAGGCCAAGAAAACTCCTCACTTGTGTGACCGTTTTGGGCTGCGGCCAACTCTCAATAGCGTCAATCTTGGCTTTATCAACTTCAATTCCCTGTGGAGTAACAACATAGCCAAGAAAAGATACTCGGTCGATGCAAAAGGTGCACTTCCCAAGGTTACCAAACAAACGTGCATCACGTAGAGCAATAAAAACAGCACGTAAATGTTCCAAATGTTCTTCCAAAGATCTGCTATAAATCAATATGTCATCAAAGTAAACTACCACAAATCTTCCAATGAAAGGACGTAAAACTTCGTTCATTAATATCATGAAAGTACTAGGTGCATTAGTTAACCCAAAAGGCATGACTAACCACTCATATAAACCAAACTTAGTTTTAAATGTTGTTTTCCATTCATCTCCCAATTTCATACGGATTTGATGGTATCCACTACGCAAATCAACTTTGGAGAATATTGTAGAGCCACTCAATTCATCAAGCATATCATCTAGCCTAGGAATAGGATAACGATAACGAATAGTAATATTATTAATGCCTCTACAATCAACACACATACGTGATGTACCATCCTTTTTCGGCACTAGAATAATAGGAACAGCACAAGGACTAAGGGATTCGCGTATATAACCTTTGTCGAGAAGCTCTTGTACTTGATGCATAATCTCCTTCGTCTCCTCTAGATTGGTACGGTATGGCGCACGGTTTGGCAGTGAAGCACCGGGAATTAAGTCAATCTGATGCTCAATCCCTCGAATAGGCGATAATCCCGGTGGCACGTCTTGTGGAAAGACGTCAGCAAACTCCTGCAAAATGTTAGTGACAGCAGGAGGCAAAGAGGAAGGCACGTCCTCGAATGAAAATAATGCCTCTTTGCACATAAAAGCATAGCAAACAGATTTGCTGAAATCTAGCTCATCAATATCAGATTTGGTGGCAAATAAACATGCACTTTTCAATTTAATTTCAGAAGCAACACTAGATGGCTTATTATTAGGCTTCATTTGTTGCTCAAATTCTTTTGCCACAATCTGATTTTCACTCTTATTCTTCTCCTGTTTTGCTTTATTAGCTCTATTAATATCATCTTTCAAAATAGAATCAGGAGTCATAGGAAGCAAAGTAATATTTTTATCCTTATGAACAAGAGTATACTGATTGTTTCTACCATGGTGTATAGAATTTTTATCAAATTGCCATGGTCTACCAAGTAATAAGGAACATGCTTGCATAGGTACCACATCACAATCAACATAATCAGCATATGTAGAGATACTAAAATGCACACGAACAGTACGTGTTACCTTAACCTTGCCGCTGTTGTTGAACCATTGGATGTAGTAAGGATGTGGATGTGGTCTTGTGGTGAGAGAAAGCTTCTCCACCATCTCCATGCTAGCCAAGTTGTTGCAGCTACCTCCGTCTATGATGACGCGCACAGAACGCTCCTTCACAACTCCCTTGGTATGGAACAAATTGTGCCTCTGATTTTGCTCAGCTTGTGTGACCTGCACACTCAAAACACGTTGAGCAGCTAAACATTCATACCTGTCAGCGTCGTCAGGAGCCATGTATTGCGTCTCATGATCAGAATCATCTCCACCATGTTCTTCACGTGTAATAAGAGCCAAAGTCTCCTCATCATAGTCACTAGCGGACTCATATCCACCATCCTCGGTAGCAATCATCACACGCTGAGATTTGCATTCTCTCGCATAATGACCTCCTCCCTTACAACGATGACAAATAATATCACTTGTGTGCCCTGTTGATGCCCTGGAAGAAGAAGAACTCTGTGCAGGCCCGACAGGTGCGCTCTTGGCAGATAATGGTGGTTGTGCCTGTTTTCTTGTATCACGGCTGGAGGAGGCACCTGATTGAGGTGTTGGTGCAGTTGAAATAGAAGATGCATGCGGTGTCCATGATGAAGGTTGGCCTGCAGAAAAGTTAGTTCGCGCCAATGCTTGTCGATCCTGCACTTCACGTTCCGCTTTACAAGCAAGATGGAATAAACGAGTGATATTAGTATACTCCTTATAGTCTAGAATGGTCTGAATCTCTCTATTTAATCTTCCCAGAAAACGTGCAAGCATAGCTTCATTCTCCTCAACAATACCACATATAATCATGCCAGTTTGTAATTCCTGATAATATTCTTCTACAGAATTTTTCCCTTGTCTTAAACGCTGCAATTTTTGAAGCAATTCACGTTAATAATGTGGTGGAACCCAACGCGTACGCATAGCAGTTTTCAAAGTAGCCCAAGTAGTTGGAATAGGATATAATCTACAATGTTCAGACCACCAGACACATGCAAAACTAGTGAAAGCACAAACAGCAGTAGCAACCCGTCTCTCCTCAAGATATTGTAAACATGTAAATCGTTGTTCAGTTTCTAACTCCCAAGTAAGATATATATCAGGAATATATCTACCCTCAAATGGTGGAATATTCAATTTCAGTTTAGGAATATGGACATCATCTCGTACCTAAGGTGGTGGTGCAGGCCTACCATTGTGAATATATACCTGAGGTCGACCTGCTGGTGGTGGTGCTGGTGGCTGCACGTAGTTCTGATTTTGATCAATCTCATCCTCATAATCGCCCGCATACTCATCATCCTCCGCATCAGCAGCAGGAGCCACAGAAGTATCAACAGCAGCACCAACAGTTTGGCCAAACGCAAGAGGGACACGGCTCGCTCGGTGGAGGTCTGTTTCGCGACGTGGAGGTAGTCGTTGTTGTTGTTGTTGGAGAGGTGCGTTAGGTGCAGCGGGTGGTGGTGGTGGAAGACGCGCAAGCAGTTCATTAAATCTGTTATCGAGCTTTGTTTCGAACGTCTTCTCAAGGCCGGTGATCTTCTCCATGGCCTCTTCAAAATTGTTCAGCACATCTTGCACCTGTTCAGTCATCATTTGCTGAAACTTATCATGAAGCTCCTTGTTCGATAAGTTCTCCCAGTCAATCTCGTCGGCTTGTGATCCTGGCATGGTTAGCAGCAATAGAAACACACAGAATATGATCCTACAGACTACTAACAAGAGGTGGTGGTGGGTGTCACAAATCCGTCAAGCAAATCTCAAATTCTTACCAGTTCTTACCCAGCAGCAGGCGGTGATCGGGAACCGTTGTAGTCAAAACTCTCAAAGCTTGGATAGAGCGATTACCAGAGAGAGTCAAACGCACGACGTAGATGTATGTGGAGCTGGGACGGCTTATAATATGGTAGCAAAAAGGGTCAGCAATAATCAATGCAGAGATGCAAAGTTGAATAAATGCTCAACGACGGTATTGTGCTGGTCCTAGGCTAGACCGTGCTAGAGACGCGAGCCTAGAACACTAACAAAATCACGGCGCTGCACGTAAACAAGGGAAAAGTACACTCTGGAATTTTTTTTTGCTCTTTTTTTTTGCGCTGCCTTTTTTTTGCGCTGCTCTTTTTTTTGCGAAAACTCACTATAATGGCGAGTGTCTCAAAACTCTTCCCAGGTCAAACTAACAGGATGGGCACGAAATTTTTTCGACCAATTTATTAAAAAAATCGACTGCCCGGACCCAAAAACTGGAAACGGGTCAAAAAAAACTTTCTATAACGGCGACTGTCTCAATACGCTTAGAAACACCTAAAAATAGGATAGCCAGAAAATTTTTCGACAAGTGCATTTTCGAAAAAATTTGGGCCTAAACGGAGGGTGGTTTCCGGACTCTCTTTTTTTCGAAACCTACTCCGCAAGGAAACACGAATCAGAAACTAGATGAATCTCGAAAACAAACCTAATATGCAAGGAACTCGGATTGGTGGTGGATATATGGTGGTGTTATATGGCAGCGGTGGTGGTAGCGGTGGTAATATATGGATATGGATCGGTGATGGTATATGGACACGGATTCTGAGCGGTGGTGGTAGGTGGCAGGGGCGATGATGATGGTGCGGTGGCGGCGTGACAACTTACGACCAGAACTCGAAACTCTAAAAGACTAGACGCTAAGACCAGCAACTGGACATGACGATGCAACCGCAAATTCAACAAAGCAACTCCCTAAGATTATGCAAAGGCTCAGATTGGTTCGGATATGATGAACTAACCCTAATTTTTTTTGTGGCTTTTTTCGTGGACTATAGGTATGAAGAACAGACTCGATCTAAACTACGAGAAACTGTAAAATCTCACCGAGCAACCTGGAAATCTGATACCACTTGATAGAGGCAAAGGTGTCCCGTCTTTCGATGAGATGATGGATTTCGCTTTGGTGGAAGTCGACTCTGACGATCCGACTATGAACGTGCGAGGACGTCGCGCCTTAGCAATCGCTAAACCAACTCCGAGAGGTTATTGACCATGCCGGAGCACAATCAACCTGACCACGAGGGTCTGTTTCCTGCGAGCAAACGAAGAACAAGCAAGAAACTGAGATTGCAATCTGGATATTGCGAATATAAGATGAAAGCTTTATTGATCAAGGTGGGGTTCTGTGACGCCTTTGTCTGGTTGTTGAACACAAACGAAGTACACGAAGTTGCAGCTATGGCGAACTTTAATCTAAACAAAACCCAAAGTCTAAACGGTGCCCTAAGGGCTGTATATATGGAGGAAGAGAGGGGGAATTTTGTGGCCCTTGGTGGAGGGGTCTGAAATCAACCCTATCTCTTGTTTCCCCACACATACGGACTCTAAAAATAGCCTATACTGATGTATTTCGAAATTACATGGGCCTGGCCCAATAAAAAGGTGACGCAGCACCTATAATAGCCTCTGGATGAAATTTATGAAGTGGCATCTTGTATATTTCGTCCAAGGCTTCATGCACTCGTTATGGTGGCTTCAAAGACCTGAAATCATCACTCGTAACTCCGTTCTTGTTCCCCTTGCGCATGCCATCATCTCCATGCCTTTTCTTGCTCCAATGTTCATCCTTCTCCAAGCTAGGCCCTTCATTTGTAAGCAAAACAAATGTATCCAATTTAGGCAGCATCATATTCTCATGAACATTAGAATCATTACCAAGAAACGAAAGTACCTGGTAATTTAGTTGGCGTGCGTGAGCTCTAGTAATTGGTCCAGTATGTATAGCAGCAGGGGCTGTGGGTGTAACAATGGTATTGATGTCCTCATCATCTATGGTTAGGAAACTTTACCATCTTTGATCAGCGAGCTAGTCTAGTAGAGGCTTACTAAGGACACGGTTTTTTGTATATGTATCCACACATGTATCAAGTTTCCGGTTAATACAATTCTAGCATGAATAATAAACATTTATCATGAAATAAGGAAATATAAAATAACAACTTTATTATTGCCTCCAGGGCATATTTCCTTCACTAGGAACTATTGGGGAACGCAGTAATTTCAAAAAAAATCCTACGATCAGGCAAGATCTATCTAGGTGATGCATAGCAATGAGAGGGGAGAGTGTGTCCACGTACCCTCGTATATCAAAAGCAGAAGCGTTATGTAACGTGATTGATGTAGTCGAACGTCTTCGCAATCCAACCGATCAAGTACCGAACGCACGGCACCTCCACGATCTGCACATGTTCAGCTGTGACATCCCTCGAACTCTAGATACAGCTGAGGCCGAGGGAGAGTTCCGTCAACAGCACGGCGTGGCGGCGATGATGATGAAGTTACCGCGCAGGGCTTCGCCTAAGCACTATGACGATATGACCAAGGTGGAAAAGTTTGGAGGGGTGCACCGCACACGGCTAAAAGATCAACCTGTGTGTCTATGGAGTGCCCCTAGGACACGTATATAAAGGAGGGGAGGGAAGAGGTGGCCGGCCCAAAGGGGGGCAGGTGTGGGGAATCCTACTAGGACTCCCTAGTCCAAGTAGGATTCCCCTCCTCTTTCCTATTCCTAGTAGGAGAAGGAGGGAAGGAGGAAGAGGGGAGAAGGAAGGAGGGGGGCGCCGCCCCCTCCTAGTCCAATTTGGACCAGCCAATGGGGGGGCGTGGCCACCCCTTGAGGCCCTTCTCTCCTTTCCCGTATGGCCCATTAAGGCCCATTACTTCCCCAAGTGAATTCATGTAACTCTCCGGTACTCCAAAAATACCCGAATCACTCGGAAGCTTTCCGATGTCCGAATATAGCCTTCCAATATATTGATCTTTACATCTCGACCATTTCGAGACTCCTCGTCATGTCCGTGATCTCATACGGGACTCCGAACAAACTTCAGTCATCAAATCACATAACTCATAATACAAATTGTCATCGAATGTTAAGTGTGTGGACCCTACGGGTTTGAGAACTATGTAGACATGACTGAGACACATCACCGGTCAATAACCAATAGTGGAACCTGGATGCTCATATTGGCTCCTACATATTCTACGAAGATCTTTATCGGTCAAACCGCATAACACATATGATGTTCCCTTTGTCATCGGTATGTTACTTGCCCGAGATTCGATCGTCGGTATCATCATACCTAGTTGTGACGCCCCGAGACCGATGATCCAGTTGCCTTCCATTTATTTTAGTTGTTGTCGTGTGTTTATTATGTTTGTTGCCATGTTCATGTTGAGTGCTTGTCATATTTTGCTTCTTGCATCATGCTCTTTATTAATTATATTTTTCCATCCTTGTTGTTGCCATGATCATCTTGCTTTGTCATATGCTTCATGATGTGCTATTGCATTTTGTCATTGTTGTTGCATTTGCATCATGATCATCTTTGTAGTGTGCATATTTATCGTGTGCATATTTGTTGTGTGCTTGTTATCTTTGTGAACTCCTTATCCTCATATTATTTGTTGTTTCATCTTGCCCTTTCCATCTAAACCATCGTCAAGTGCAACACCCCATCTCTAGCTTCATCCCTTCAATTCTCACCCATTTATTCAAGTGGCATTATTTCTGTTCCGTATAATGTTCATACTTTTCCTATAAATTCTCAACCATTCCTTCAATCTCTCTGCCGAATTTCAGCTCCTTTGAACTTGTTTTGGTTGGGTTCAAAAATGGTTGGATTATTTTTCTATCTCTAAAAATTGCCAAACCAATTTATTCAAATTGTGCATATTCCCAAGACTCCAGGGATATTTTGTTTTCAGAAATATTCCTCCTCTAGCACCTCTTCCTTTGCCATAATAATACTTGAACCTAATAATAAATTTGCATAGGGCGTCATGAACCCGAGGATTTTCTACATAGCAGGGGGGCCAGTGCTGATGGTGTTGGTCCCAAACGGGCAGACTGCGGGGCCACTACGGGGCAACCCAAGGATCTGGTTTTACTCGTAGGCTGACATATCTGGACGTGGCCTGAGACGAGGTACGCGTGGCTACTATCCGGGTGTCGACACGTCGGGAGGCTTTGTTGGATTAGTTTTACCATCGTCGAAATGTCTTGTGCACCGGGACCCCGAGTCTGATCGGATGTCCCGCGATGGAGGATTGTCTCCGCGGATCGTGAGCTTATAATGGGCTAAGTTCGGACACCCCTGCAGGGTTTAAACTTTTGAAAGCCGTGCCCACGGTTATGTGGTAGATGGGAATTTTTAATGTCCGGTTGTAGAGAACTTGACACCAGATTCGAATTAAAATACACCAACTGCATGCGTAACCGTGACGGTCTCTTTTCGAGAGGGTCGAGAAGAGAACACGGTGGGGTTATGTTTGAACGTAAGTAGTTCAGGATCACTTCTTGATCATTACTAGTTTGTGACCGTTTGCGTAGCTTCTCATCTTATTCTTGTACTCATAAGTTAGCCACCATATCATGCTTAGTCGCTTGCTGCAGCCTCACCACTTATCCATTCCATACCCATTAAGCTTTGCTAGTCTTGATACCCATGGTAATGGGATTTCTGAGTCCTCATGGCTCATAGATTACTACAACAATAGTTGCAGGTACAAGTAATGTGATGATCATGACGTGAGAGCGATGTTTGCCTGTTTTGGAGTTCTTCCTCTGCTTCTTCTTTGTTCAGGGGATAGGTTCCTGGTTGGCAGCCTGGGCTAGCTGGGTGGATGTTGTTTGAGTTTCTGTTTGTGTTTCATCCGTAGTCGGATGTTGCTCTTATGTACGATGCTGTTGTATTCATGTGGTATTGTATGCCTTTTGTATGTATCCCCAACTATTATGTAATGGTACGATGTAATGATATCCACCTTGCAAAAGCGTCTCCAATATGCGCTTCTATCCTTGGTGGGACCTTTGAGTTCCTTTAGGATAGGATCGCATATTGGGCGTGACAAGTTGGTATCAGATCCACGACCGACCATAGGAGCCCCCTTGATTGTTCGTAGTTGGCCGTTGTTGAGTCTAGAAGAAACTGTTTTTCGGAGGCTAGTTATATCGGAGAGTAGGAATTCTTTTTACTCCTCGGCCCCTTCGTCGCTCTGGTGAGGAATCTTGGCGTAGGTGTTTTGAATTAATCCTCTTCCCCTTCAAACTTTCTTTAGGATCACGCGGTTAGTTTTTCGATCGTTGGTTCTCAGCTCTTTTCATCCGGTGCACTTCTCGTTAAGTTGATTCGATCCTTCTTCATCATTACAAGATCATTCCCTCAGTTGTTTTATTTTCCCACCCGCCCACCCTTTTTCTTCTCGAAGTCGGAGTCCGTAATCGAGTATCCATCCTTCTCGTGCGAAGTCTTTGCATTCTCTCCTCAATTATTTCAACTGGTGCTTTTCTCTTCAAGTTATTCATCGGTTTCCCCTCCAAAGTTACCTTTGTTTTTTTCCCGCCCTCCCACCGCTTTTTCTTCCTAGAGTCTGAGTCTCTGTTCGAGCATCAATTTCATTCGTGTCGAGCCTCTTCCATCTTTCCTCAATCATTTCAACTAGTGAGTTCTCCTCAAGTTCATCATTGATTCGTCTGGTTTTCTTTCCGGTGGATTCAATTCAAGTTTTTTTTGGGTTGATCATATTCTTTTCCTTGGATCAAGCGTTTTCCCTGCTCATTCGCCTCTTGCCAGTTTATCCTTCCGGAGTGCTCAAGACATCTTAGGAGATTCGTCTGTGTTCGAATTAATTCGAGCTGGTCACCTCATTCAAGTCTTTCGGTTGTTCTGGTGCATCATCTATTCCGCAATCATTTCGAACGGTGTTTTCTCTTCAGTGGGCCCTAACCCACAGGTCTTTTCCCAGGATCTTACCTGACTCTTCTAATTATTCTGGAGTTATTCTCAAATTCATTTCAAGTGTGACATAAAAATGAATTCCAGCAGTCACATGCCTTCTCTTGATCGCTGTCAAATTCTTTTCATCTTTGGTTCAACCCTTCCTCTTTTCATTCTCCCGGAGTATCTCAGTAATTTTGGTGGTGTTTCTCGTCGTCATTCGAAGACCGAACAAGAGTTTCTCTTAAATATTGCCCGTTCTCTTGAAGATCCGTGGTTCTAGCTTCATGTTATCCTCTCAAATTATTCCATTTGTAAGATATTCTTTTCTTACCCATCCGGAGTATGTCAGGAGTTGTTTTCCGTTTCTTTTCACCGGAGGCCACCATTCCAGCTATCGTTCTCTTTTATCCCGGCGCTTTGTTCAAGTGTTCTTTAATTAGTTCGAGTTCTTCCTGTTCTCTTCTATCTAAATCCACTCAGAGCATATTTGTTCTTCTAATTCTTCCTGGTGATTCATTCTCTTTCATCAGTCATTTTTGAATTCTTACGGTGGTTCTTTCAGATTCCTTTTCCTTTGTTATTATATTAATTCATTCGTTCTTTCCAATCCTATCGGTGGCTCGTGGAAGATTTTCCCAAGCATGCGCTATATCTTTGCTCAATCTTTATCAACAAGAATAAGTAGTATGCAAATCCGTTTGTCATCAATTAAAGTTGATGTGGATAAGCATAACGTAATTCTTATTCTTATTTTGTCGTGGTCAAGTAATTCTTTCCTTCGGAGATTGTTCATGATGAACAATCTCTCGGTTCTAAGTTGTTCATCTTTTCTTTTCCAGAGTTCCAAGTTTTCTCGCTTGTCTCGTCACGAAGCTCCATCTAAATCACCACAAGGCTTTAATCTTATTCTTTTCCTCCTCGAATTCTATCTCATCATTCTTTTGTCACCAGAGTTCTTCATGGTGGTTCATAAGGATTTAATTCATTCTTCAAGTGTTCATCAAGATTCTTGTTGGAGGAGCTCAAGTATCTTTTCCTCTTGCGTCCACCTTGTGAAGTTCATATTCTATTCATTCCATTTTCAGCTGGAGTGCTGCCGAAATTCTTTCGTGTCTCTTACTTTTTAATCTTGCCTTAACCGGAGTGGTGTCAGAGTCTATCTTATTCCTGGAACTTTTGATTCTCGTCACATTCGCCGTTCCTCTTTTCTACTGAGTGCTCTCGACTTCGTTCATCTTCTCTCTTGCGTTATTACTTCACCTCTTCCCATTTCTCTTCCGTCTCATCCCTAAGATCTCGGGATGAGATCTTATGTTAGTGGAGGAGTGTTGTGACGCCCCAAGACCGATGCTCCAGTTGCCTTACATTTATTTTAGTTGTTGTCGTGTGTTTATTATGTTTGTTGCCATGTTCATGTTGAGTGCTTGTCATATTTTGCTTCTTGCATCATGCTCTTTATTAATTATATTTTTTCATCCTTGTTGTTGCCATGATCATCTTGCTTTGTCATATGCTTCATGATGTGCTATTGCATTTTGTCATTGTTGTTGCATTTGCATCATGATCATCTTTGTAGTGTGCATATTTATTGTGTGCATATTTGTTGTGTGCTTGTTATCTTTGTGAACTCCTTATCCTCATATTATTTGTTGTTTCATCTTGCCCTTTCCATCTAAACCATCGTCAAGTACAACACGCCATCTCTCACCACCCCATCTCTAGCTTCGTCCTTTCAATTCTCACCCATTTATTCAAGTGGCATTATTTCTGTTTCGTATAATGTTCATTCTTTTCCTATAAATTCTCAACCATGCCTTCAATCTCTCTGCCGAATTTCAGCTCCTTTGAACCTTTTTTGGTCGGGTTCAAAAATGGCTCAACTTTGAATTTAATTCAAACTCGGATTATTTTTCTATCTCTAAAAATTGCCAAACCAATTTATTCAAATTGTGCATATTCCCAAGACTCCAGGGATATTTTATTTTCTGAAATATTCCTCCTCTAGCACCTCTTCCTTTTCTCTAAAGTTCTGGTTGAAGAAGTAAGGAAAAGAAGAGAATTTCAGATTAGAGGAGCAAGCCCACTCTGTTCCTCCCAGCTGATCCAGCCCAACCCCTCTGTCCCCTGGTAATTTTCCCACATGCACCGGGTCGACCCCACCTGCCATCCTCTTCCTCTCATCTTTTCTTCCACCTCATGCACCCTCTCTCCTCTCACAATAACTCCAGATCACCACCCACGCACATGGACACCATGGCAAGGCCGCTCCATCCACGCCTTCCAACCCTCCTATAAAACCCCTCTGTGTCCGCACCAACCCCTAGGGTTTCCCCATCTCCGCCGCCACCAAGGGCCTCTCCCATGCCTGCCTTCTCCTTTCCCATGAGAGACCGAGTAAACACAGGAGCATGTGCCCGTCGTCGGCGTGCTCTCCGTCAAGCCCAGCCGCAGCCGAGATGACCAGAAGAACACCAACGTCGGTTACTTCCTCTACGTCACGGATCGGGCGCCACCTCACCTTCGCATCGTCGGTCGTGTCGTCTTATTCCCCTACCTCCCCTTCTACATGGACGCCAAGACTGAGCGGCTTCTTCCCCTTCTTTCTCTCTGGCCGCCGATCTGCTCGACCGTCGCCATGGTCAACTCCGTCCATCTCTCGCTGAGCCGAGCAACCGAGCTTGTTCGTGGTGAGCTGCCTTTCCCATCTTCCTACCCCCCTCAATTGCATCCTGTTACGTGTGTTCCATGCGATTCCCCAGCTGGGTTCCGTCGGACCTCGTCACCGACGAGGAGTCCGACCTCTTTCTGTCTCGAGCCTGTCGCAGTAGGTTCCCTTGTCGCGTAGGGCTCATCCAGCTTAAATTCCCGCCGCTTCGACCTGTGTTTCTTCGAGTTCAATCATGGCCTCGCCGCCTTGCTACCTCTTGAGCACTGTGTTGGATTTCCTCGAAGAGGAGAGGATGATGCAGCAAAGTAGCGTAAGTATTTCCCTCAGTTTTTGAGAACCAAGGTATCAATCCAGTAGGAGACCACGCACAAGTCCCTCGTACCTACACAAAATGATAGCTACTCGCAACCAACGCGATTAGGGGTTGTCAACCCCTTCACGGTCACTTACGAGGGTGAGATCTGGTAGAGATGATAAATAGTATTTTTGGTATTTTTGATAGATAGATGCAAAGTAAAAAAGTAAAAGGCAAAGTAAAAACAAAGCAAGTAAATAAAGCGATAGAGATTGATATGATGAGAATAGACCCGGGGGCCATAGGTTTCACTAGTGGCTTCTCTCAAGAGCATAAGTATTCTACGGTGGGTGAACAAATTACTGTTGAGCAATTGACAGAATTGAGCATAGTTATGAGTATATCTAGGCAATGATCATGTATATAGGCATCACGTCCAAGACAAGTAGATCGAAACGATTCTGCATCTACTACTATTACTCCACTCATCGACCGCTATCCAGCATGCATCTAGAGTATTAAGTTAAAAATAGAGTAACGCCTTAAGCAAGATGACATGATGTAGAGGGATAAATTCATGCAATATGATAAAAAACCCATCTTGTTATCCTCGATGGCAACAATACAATACGTGCCTTGCAACCCTTTCTGTCACTGGGTAAGGACACCGCAAGATTGAACCCAAAGCTAAGCACTTCTCCCATTGCAAGAACTACCAATCTAGTTGGCCAAACCAAAAAGGATAATTCGAAGAGACTTGCAAAGATAACTCAATCATACATAAAAGAATTCAGAGAAGAATCAAATATTTTCCATAGATAATACTGGATCATAAACCCACAATTCATCGATCTCAACAAACACACCACAAAAAGAAGATTACATCGAATAGATCTCCACGAGAGAGGGGAGAACATTGCATTGAGATCCAAAAAGAGACAAGAAGCCATCTAGCTACTAGCTATGGACCCGAAGGTCTGAAGTAAACTACTCACACTTCATCGGAGGGGCTATGGTGTTGAAGTAGAAGCCCTCCGTGGTGGATGCCCCCTCCGGCGGAGCTCTGGAACAGGCCCCAAGATGGGATCTCGTGGATACAGAAGGTTGCGGTGATGGAATTAGGTTTTTGGCTCCTGTTCTGATCGCTTGGGGATACATAGGTATATATAGGAGGAAGGAGTACGTCGGTGGAGCACCAGGGGGGCCATGAGGTAGGGGGCGCGCCCAGGGGGCGCGCCCTCCACCCTCGTGACCGCCTCTGGCACTTCTTGGAGTAGGGCCCAAGTCTCCTGGATCACGTTCGGTGAGAAAATCACGTTCCCGAAGGTTTCATTCCGTTTGGACTCCGTTTGATATTCTGTTTCTTCGAAACACTGAAATAGGCAAAAAAACAGCAATTCTGGGCTGGGCTTCCGGTTAATAGGTTAGTCACAAAAATAATATAGAAGTGGAAAATAAAGCCCAATATAGTCCAAAACAGTAGATAAAGTAGCATGGAGCAATCAAAAATTATAGATACGTTGGAGACGTATCAGGCATCCCCAAGCTTAATTCCTGCTCGTCCTCGAGTAGGTAAATGATAAAAAAGAATTTTTGATGCGGAGTGATACTTTGGCATAATTTCAATGTAAATCTTCTTAATTGTGATATGAATATTCAGATCCAAAAGATTCAAGACAAAAGTTCATATTGACACAAAAATAATAATACTTCAAGCATACTAATCAAAGCAATCATGTCTTCTCAAAATAGCATGGCAAAAGAAAGTTCATCCCTACAAAATCATATAGTTAGGCTATGCTTCATTTTCGTCACACAAAGATGTTCCCAACTTCTATACCCCCGATGACAAGCCAAGCAATTGTTTCATACTTAAATAATCTCAAACTTTTTCAACCTTCACGCAATACATGAGCGTGAGCCATGGATATAGCACTATGGGTGGAATAGAATATGATGATGGGGATTGTGTGGAGAAGACAAAAAAGGAGAAAGTCTCACATTGACGAGGATAACCAACGGGCTATGGAGATGCCCATCAATTGATGTCAACATGAGGAGTGGGGATTGCCATGCAACGGATGCACTAGAGCTATGAATGCTCAACAAAAGAAAACTAGTGGGTGTGCATCCAACTTGCTTGCTCACGAAGACCTAGGGCATTTGAGGAAGCCCATCATAGGAATATACAAGCCAAGTTCTATAATGAAAAATTCCCACTAGTGTAAAAAGACAACTTATGAGACTCACTACATGAGGAACAAGGTGCTACTTTGAAGCATAATATATGAGACTCACTACATGAGGAACATGGTGCTACTTTGAAGCACAAGTGTGGAAAAAGAGATAGTAGCATTGCCTTTTTATTTTTATTTTATTTTTTGGCCCTTCCTTTTTTCTTTTGGCCTTTCTCTTTTTTTATTTGGGCAATGCTCTAAAAATGATGATCATCACACTTCTATTGATTACAACATAAGGATTACAACTCGAAACTTAGAACAAGATATGACTCTATATGAATGCCTCCGGCGGTGTACCGGGATGGTGCAATGAATCAAGAGTGACACGTATGAAAAATAATGCATGGTGGCTTTCCCACAAATACGATGTCAACTACATGATCATGCAATGGCAATATGACAAAAGTAATGTATGTCATGATGATGATGATGGAAGTTGCATGGCAATATATCTCGGAATGGCTATGGAAATGCCATGATAGGTAGGTATGGTGGCTGTTTTGAGGAAGATATAAGGAGGTTTATGTGTGATAGAGCGTATCATATCACGGGGTTTGGATGCACCGGCGAAGTTTGCACCAACTCTCAAGGTGAGAAAGGGCAATGCACGGTACCGAAGAGGCTAGCAAAGGCGGAAAGGTGAGAGTGCGTATAATCCATGGACTCAACATTAGTCAAAAGAACTCATATACTTATTGCAAAAATTTAGAAGCCATCAAAAATTCAAGTACTACGCGCATGCTCCTAGGGGAATAGATTGGTAGGAAAATACCATCGCTCGTCCCCGACCGCCACTCATAAGGATGCACAAGCCAGGTATACTTCATGTTTCAAATTTGTTACACAACTTTAACCATACGTGCATGCTACGGGACTTGCAAACTTCAACACAAGCATTTCTCAAATTCATAATCACCCAACTAGCATGACTTTGATATTATCACCTCTATATCTCAAAACAATTATCAAGCATCAAACTTATCTTAGTATTCAATTCACTCAAAAGAAAGTTTCACATATCTTGAACACCAAGTATATTAACATTAAGCAAATTACCATGCTATTAATGACTCTCAAAATAATCTAAGTGAAGCATGAGAGATCAATAGTTTCTTTAAAACAAATCCACCACCATGCTCTAAAAGATCTAAGTGAAGCACTAGAGCAAAAATTATCACGCTCAAAAGATATAAGTGAAGCACTATGAGCAAAACTATCAAGCTCAAAAGATATAAGTGAATCACATAGAGTATTCTAGCAAATTCCAAATCATGTATGGTTCTCTCAAAAGGTCTGTACAACAAGGATGATTGTGGTAGACTAACAAGCAAAGACGCAAATAATACAAGACGCTCCAAGCAAAACACATATCATGTGGTGAATACAAATATAGCTCCAAGTAAATTACCGATGGAAGTGGACGAAAGAGGGGATGCCTTCCGGGGCATCCCCAAGCTTTGACTTTTTGGTGTCCTTGGATTATCTTGGGGGTGCCATGGGCATCCCCAAGCTTAGGCTCTTGCCACTCCTTGTTCCATAATCCATCAAAAGAATTCACCCAAAACTTAAAAACTTCACAACACAAAACTCAACAGAAATCTCGTGAGCTCCGTTAGAGAAAGAAAACAAAGAACTACTTAAAGGTACTGTAATGAACTCATTCTTTATTTATATTGGTGTTAAACCTACTTTATTCCAACCTCTCTATGGTTTATAAACTATTTTACTAGCCATAGATTCATTAAAATAAGTAAACAACACACGTAAAACAGAATCTGTCAAAAACAGAACAGTCTGTAGCAATCTGTAACTAACGCAAACTTATGGAACTCTAAAAATTCTACCAAAATAGGAAGTCCTGGAAAATTTGTTTATTGAACAGCAGCAAAAAGAATCAACGCAAAATCATATTCCTGTGATTTAACAAAATTATATTCGTGCGTGCAAAGTTTCTGCTTTTCAGCAGAATCAAATCAACTATCATCGTAGGTTATCCTATAGGTTCTACTTGGCACAAACATTAATTAAAACATAAAACCACATTCACACAGAGGCTAGATGGATTATTTATTCCTAAACAGAAGCAAAAACAAAAAAACACAAAATAAAATTGGGTTGCGTCCCAACAAGCGCTATCGTTTAACGCCCCTAGCTAGGCATAAAAGCAAGGATAGATCTAGGTATTGCCATCTTTGGTAGGCAATCCATAAGTGGCTCTCATGATAGATTCATATGGTAATTTTATTTTCTTTCTAGGGAAGTGTTCCATGCCCTTCTTCAAGGGAAATTGGAATCTAATATTCCCTTCCTTCATATCAATAATTGCACCAATCGTTCTAAGGAAAGGTCTACCAAGAATAATAGGACATGAAGGATTGCAATCTATATCAAGAATGATAAAATCTACGAGCACATAGTTCATATTTTCAACAATAAGAACATCGTTAATTCTTCCCATAGGCTTTTTAACAGTGGAATCCACAAGATGCAAGTTTAGAGAGCAATCATCAAAATCACGGAAATCTAGCAAATCACATAAAGTTTTGGGAATAGTAGAGACACTAGCACCCAAATCACACAAAGCATGAAACTCATAATCTTTAATTTTAATTTTAATAGTAGGTTCCCACTCATCATAGAGTTTTCTAGGGATAGAAACTTTCAACTCAAGTTTTTCTTCATAAGATTGCATCAAGGCATCAACAATGTGTTCGGTAAAGGCCTTATTTTGACTATAAGCATGAGGAGAATCTAGCACGGATTACAACAAGGAAATACAACCAATCAAAGAGCAATTTTCATAATTAAATTCTTTGAGATCCAAAATAGTGGGTTTAGCAACATCTAGGTTTTTATTTCTTTCAATCCCACTTTCATCAATTTCGTCATCAAGATCAAGAAACTCCGAATTCTTAAAACGCCTTCTAGGTAAGGGAAGATAATCTTCAGTTTCATCAAGATTCATATTGCAAAACAAAGATTTAATGGTGGACACATCAATAACTATTAGATCTTCATCTTGATTTTCATAGGAAGTGGAAGAACACGCTTTAATAAAGGCATCTTTGGAAGCACGCATCCTAGCGGTTCTTTCCTTGCACTCATCAATGGAAATTCTCATGGCTTTGAGAGACTCATTGATATCATGCTTAGAAGGAATAGATCTAAGCTTTAAAGAATCAATTTCAAGAGAAATTCTATCAATGTTCCTAGCCAAATCATCAACTTTAATCAATTTCTCTTCAAGCAAAGCATTAAAATTCTTTTGTGAATTCATAAACTCTTTAACACTACTCTAAAATTCAGAGGGCATCTTATTAAAATTTCCATAAGAGTTGTTGTAGGAATTTCCATAATTATTAGAAGGATTACTAGGATAAGGCCTAGGATTAAAATTCCCTCTATATGCGTTGTTTCCAAAACTATTCCTACCAACAAAATTCACATCCATAGATTCATTATTATTCTCAAGCAAGGTAGACAAAGGAATATCATTGGGATCAAGAGGAGTATTTTTAGGAGCAAACATCTTCATAAGTCCATCCATCTTTTCACTCAAAACATTGATTTCTTCTATAGCATGCACTTTTTTACTAGAACATGTTTCGGTGTGCCATTGAGAATAATTAGCCATAATATTATCAAGCAATTTTGTAGCATCTCCTAACATAATTTCCATAAACGTGCCTCCCGCGGCCGAATCTAAAAGATTTCTAGAAGCAAAATTCAATCCGACATAAAAATTTTGTATGATCATCCATAAATTCAAACCATGAGTAGGGCAATTGTGAAGCATTAATTTCATTCTTTCCCAAGATTGGGCAACATGCTCATGATCAAGTTGTTTAAAATTCATGATATCGTTCCTAAGAGTGATAATCTTAGCGGGAGGAAAATACTTAGAGATAAAAGCATCTTTGCACTTGTTCCAAGAATCAATACTATTTTTAGGCAAAGATGGAAATCAAACTTTAGCACGATCTCTAAGTGAAAACGGAACTTCAATTTGACAATATTGTTATCTGTATCTTTCTTCTTTTGCATATCACACAAATCAACAAAATTGTTTAGATGAGTAGCGGCATCTTCACTAGGAAGGCCGGCGAATTGATCTTTCATAACAAGATTCAACAAAGCGGTATTGATTTCACAAGACTCATCATTATTAAGAGGAGCAATCGGAGTACTAAGGAAATCATTATTATTGGTATTCAAGAAATCACACAACTTGGTATTATCTTGCGCCATGGCAACAAGTAATCCAACACACAAGCAAACAGAAAGGAAACGGGAAAAAGGCAAACGGGAAAGAGAGGAGGAGATTGGGAAAGAGAGGGTGAATAAAATGGCAAGGGCGAAGTGGAGGAGAGGAAAACGAGAGGCAAATGGCAAATAATATAATGCGAGAGATAGGGATTGCGATGGGTACTTGGTTTTGTTGACTTGCTTGCGTGAGCCTCCCCGGCAACGGCGCCAGAAATTCTTCTTGATACCTCTTGAGCACTGTGTTGGATTTCCCCAAAGAGGAGAGGATGATGTAGCAAAGTAGCATAAGTATTTCCCTCAGTTTTTGAGAACCAAGGTATCAATCCAGTAGGAGACCACGCACAAGTCCCTCGTACCTACACAAAACAATAGCTACTCGCAACCAACGCGATTAGGGGTTGTCAATCCCTTCACGGTCACATACGAGGGTGAGATCTAATAGAGATGATAAATAATATTTTTTGGTATTTTTGATAGATAGATGCAAAGTAAAAAGTAAAAGGCAAAGTAAAAACAAAGCAAGTAAATAAAGCGATAGAGATTGATATGATGAGAATAGACCCGGGGGCCATAGGTTTCACTAGTGGCTTCTCTCAAGAGCATAAGTATTCTACGGTGGGTGAACAAATTACTGTTGAGCAATTGACAGAATTGAGCATAGTTATGAGTATATCTAGGCAATGATCATGTATATAGGCATCACGTCCAAGACAAGTAGATCGAAACGATTCTGCATCTACTACTATTACTCCACTCATCGACCGCTATCCAGCATGCATCTAGAGTATTAAGTTAAAAACAGAGTAACGCCTTAAGCAAGATGACATGATGTAGAGGGATAAATTCATGTAATATGATAAAAAAACATCTTGTTATCCTCGATGGCAACAATATAATACGTGCCTTGCAACCCTTTTTGTCACTGGGTAAGGACACCACAAGATTGAACCCAAAGCTAAGCACTTCTCCCATTGCAAGAACTACCAATCTAGTTGGCCAAACCAAAAAGGATAATTCGAAGAGACTTGCAAAGATAACTCAATCATACATAAAAGAATTCAGAGAAGAATCAAATATTTTCCATAGATAATACTAGATCATAAACCCACAATTCATCGATCTCAACAAACACACCGCAAAAAGAAGATTACATCGAATAGATCTCCACGAGAGAGGGGGAGAACATTGTATTGAGATCCAAAAAGAGACAAGAAGCCATCTAGCTACTAGCTATGGACCCAAAGGTCTGAAGTAAACTACTCACACTTCATCGGAGGGGCTATGGTGTTGATGTAGAAGCCCTCCATGGTGGATGCCCCCTCCGGCGGAGCTCCGGAACAGGCCCCAAGATGGGATCTCGTGGATACAGAAGGTTGCGGCAGTGGAATTAGGTTTTTGGCTCCTGTTCTGATCGTTTGGGGATACGTAGGTATATATAGGAGGAAGGAGTATGTCGGTGGAGCACCAGGGGGGCCACGAGGTAGGGGGCGCGCCCATGGGGGGCGCCCTCCACCCTCGTGACCGCCTCTAGCACTTCTTGGAGTAGGGTCCAAGTCTCCTAGATCACGTTCGTTAAGAAAATCACGTTCCCGAAGGCTTCATTCCGTTTGGACTCCGTTTGATATTTTGTTTCTTCGAAACACTAAAATAGGCAAAAAAACAGCAATTCTGGGCTAGGCCTCCGGTTAATAGGTTAGTCCCAAAAATAATATAAAAGTGGAAAATAAAGCCCAATATAGTCCAAAACAATAGATAAAGTAGCATGGAGCAATCAAAAATTATAGATACGTTGGAGACGTACCACGCCTCTGTTTCCTCAACACCGGCGATGCCTCCATCGTTGCTTGGCGTCGTGCGAGACATGCGGGAGTTCGGGTCCCCGTTGTGATTCATTTTCGCACCTCCACCGTAGCTTTTGTCGCAGGAGTTCCTCTGACGAACTCCTTCGCCGTCCTGCTCGCACGCGCTGGCATGCTCCTCTGTTTCTCTCAACTCCTCGCTTGCGTACATGCCCACGCACTTCGTCTCTGATCCAACCGGACACCATGGCCGGCCAGGCCGCCCTCACGCAAGCTCCTGCACGCACACACCCTCGTCAGTTTCTGCACCCCCGTCGGTGATCTGCTGCGCCTGCAGCCGCTGCTTGCTCCCGTCGACGACAAGCATCGCCGGGCATCCATGGCCGTAACTGAGACCATGCCTTGCCACAGCTCCTACCCTCGCCCAACCGAGCCAACACCTGCACGCGCACACCCACACTACATCCCCGCACACTCACCATTGCTCTGTTACGGCAGCAGCCGCCGCTTCATTCGCCATCGTCGCTGACGACTTCTGTGCGTCCATGGAGTCCAGAGTCCGCATCCTTGTTTGCTCTTAGAATATTTTGCCGCTTCTATGCCAACTTCACCAAGCCAGCTGGGCTGGTCATCCCAGCGCAGCAGCAGCAGCAGGAGGTCATGGGTTCAATTCCCAGGCACCCAAGTTTTTGCTCCATTCTTCATTTGTTTTGCACACAGCCACTTGGGCCGAATCCTCATCTGGGCCGTTGTACTGTGCTGCAATCCGGCCCGTGCATATTTTTTCCCCAGTCTGTGTATTTTAGCATTTTTTCAATGCATTCTTATTTACAAAAAATGCCCCTATTTTGTATTGTCAATAACTAAATATGCATGCATCCAAATTAAACAAACTATATATGTAAAATGCTTAGAAATTTATCTAGTTTCACAATATGCTGTTTTCATCCATGCTAAAAATGCTTAAACCTGTTGTTTGCACTAATTTGCATACATAACATGCTAAAATGGTTTATTTCATAACTAAATAACCGTAGCTCCAAATTTAACAAACTTCATATGTAAATGGGGTATAAAAATGCATAGATTAACTTGATGCACTTACTTTTGTTGTTTAACAACTTTACATATGGTTTAGGGCAGAACAGTACCAAACTAAAAATATGCACATGGGGTTTTTCCGGAATTGTTGTTTGTTGTTTCCGGCCTCATTTAAAATTGCCTAGATAGGTAGTTTTGTTATGTTTCACCTCTTGCCATGTTAACAACATTTAACCTTGTCATGCATCATACTTGGTTATGCAACATGCCTTGTTCATGTGTTGTTTGTTTACTATGTTGTTTGCTTCTTTCCGGTTGTGCTTCTTCTCGATAGTTCCAGTTATGTTGCGATTGTGTGGATCCATTTGACTACGCTTGGTTCATCTACGCCCGTTCGTCTTCATCATGGACTCGTTCTTCTTCCTAGCGGGATTTTAGGCAAGATGACCGTTACCATGGATCTCACTACTATCATTGCTATGCTAGTTGCTTCGTTCTATCGCTATGCTGTGCTACCTATCACTTGCTTATCAAGCCTCCCAAATTGCCATGTCAGCCTCTAACCTTTTCACCCTTCCTGCCAAACCGTTGTTTGGCTATGTTACCGCTTTGCTCCGCCCCTCTTATAGCGTTGTTAGTTGCAGGTGAAGTTGAAGATTGCTCCATGTTGGAACATGATTATGTTGGGATATCACAATATCTCTTATTTAATTAATGCATCTAATAGTTGGTAAAGGGTGGAAGGCTCAGCCTTATGCCTGGTGTTTTGTTCCACTCTTGCTGCCCTAGTTTCCGTCATACCAGTGTTATGTTCCTTGATTTTGCGTCCCTAACATGGTGAGGGGTATGGGGCCCTCTTGATAGTTCGCTTTGAATAAAACTCTTCCAGCAAGGCCCAACATTGGTTTTAACTTTTGCCATAATAATACTTGAACCTAATAATAAATTTGCATAGGGCGTCATGAACCCCATGATTTTCTACATAGCAGGGGGGCAGTGCTAATGGTGTTGGTCCCAAACGGGCAGACTGTGGGGCCACTACGGGGCAACCCGAGGATCTGGTTTTACTCGTAGGCTGACCTATCCGGACGTGGCCTGAGATGAGATACGCACGGCTACTATCAGGGTGTCGACACGCCGGGAGGCTTTGCTGGATTAGTTTTACCATTGTTGAAATGTCTTGTGCACCGGGACCCCGAGTCTGATCGGATGTCCCGCGATGGAGGATTGTCTCCGCGGATCGTGAGCTTATAATGGGCTAACTTGGGACACCCCTGCAGGGTTTAAACTTTCGAAAGTCATGCCCGCGGTTATGTGGCAGATGGGAATTTTTAATGTCCGGTTGTAAAGAACTTGACACCAGATTCGAATTAAAATACACCAACCGCGTGCGTAACCGTGACAGTCTCTTTTCGAGAGGGTCGAGAAAAGAACACAGTGGGGTTATGTTTGAACGTAAGTAGTTCTGGATCACTTCTTGATCATTACTAGTTTGTGACTGTTTGCGTAGCTTCTCATCTTATTCTTGTACTCATAAGTTAGCCACCATATCATGCTTAGTCGCTTGCTGCAGCCTCACCACTTATCCATTCCATACCCATTAAGCTTTGCTAGTCTTGATACCCATGGTAATGGGATTGTTGAGTCCTCATGGCTCACAGATTACTACAACAACAGTTGCAGGTACAAGTAATGCGATGATCATGACGTGAGAGTGATGTTTGCCTGTTTTGGAGTTCTTCCTCTGCTTCTTCTTCGTTTAGGGGATAGGTTCCTAGTCGGCAGCCTGGGCTAGCTGGGTGGATGTCGTTTGAGTTTCTGTTTGTGTTTCATCTGTAGTCAGATGTTGCTCTTATGTATGATGTTGTTGTATTCATGTGGCATTGTATGCCTTTTGTATGTATCCCCAACTATTATGTAATGGCATGATGTAATGATATCCACCTTGCAAAAGCGTCTCCAATATGCACTTCTATCCTTGGTGGGACCTTCGAGTTCCTTTAGGATAGGGTCGCATATTGGGCGTGACACTAGTTCAATCTCGTTATCGGAAAGTCTCTTTACTCGTTCTATAATGCTTCATCCCGAAACTAACTCATTAGTGACATTGCTTGCAAGGCTTATAGTGATGAGCGTTACCGAGAGGGCCCAGAGATACCTCTCCGAAACATGGAGTGACAAATCCTGTTCTCGATCTATGCCAACCCAACAAACACCTTCGGAGACACCTGTAGAGCACCTTTATAATCACCCATTTACGTTGTGACGTTTGGTAGCAGACAAAGTGTTCCTCCAGTATTCAGGAGTTGCATAATCTCATAGTCTGAGGAACTTGTATAAGTCATGAAGAAAGGAGTAGCAATGAAACTGTAACGATCATAATGCTAAGCTAACGGATGGGCCATGTCCATCACATCATTCTCCTAATGACGTGATCTTGTTCATCAAATGACAACACATGTCTATGGTTAGGAAACATAACCATCTTTGATTAACGAGCTAGTCAAGTAGAGGCATACTAGGGACTATATGTTTTGTCTATGTATTCACACATGTACTAAGTTTCCGGTTAATACATTTCTAGCATGAATAATAAACATTTATCATGAAATAAGGAAATAAATAATAACTTTATTATTGCCTATAGGGCATATTTCCTTTAGTCTCCCACTTGCACTAGAGTCAATAATCTAGTTCACATCACCATGTGATTTAACACCAATAGTTCACATCGCCATGTGACCAACACCCAAAGGGTTTACTAGAGTCAATAATCTAGTTCACATCGCTATGTGATTAACACCCAAAGAGTACTAAGGTGTGATCATGTTTTGCTCGTGAAATAAGTTTAGTCAATGGGTCTGTCACATTCAGAGTCATATGTATTTTGCAAATATTCTATGTCTACAATGCTCTGCACGGAGCTACTCTAGCTAATTGCTCCCTGAGGGAGTCCCGGACTAGGGGGTGTCCGGATAGCCGAACTACCATCATCGGCCGGACTCCAAGACTATGAAGATACAAGATTGAAGACTTCGTCCCGTGTCCGGATGGGACTTTCCTTGGCATGGAAGGCAAGCTTGGCGATACGCATATGTAGATCTCCTACCAATGTAACCGACTCTGTGTAACCCTAGCCCTCTCCGGTGTCTATATAAACCGGATGGCTTTAGTCCATAGGACGAACAACAATCATACCATAGGCTAGCTTCTAGGGTTTAGCCTCCTTGATCTCGTGGTAGATCTACTCTTGTAACCCACATCATCAATATTAATCAAGCAGGACATAGGGTTTTACCTCCATCAAGAGGGCCCGAACCTGGGTAAAAACATCGTGTCCCTCGTCTCCTGTTACCATCCGCCTAGACGCACAGTTCGGGACCCCCTACCCGAGATCCGCCGATTTTGACACCGACATTGGTGCTTTCATTGAGAGTCCCTCTGTGCCGTCGCGATCAGGAAGGATGCCTTCTCCCGTCTTTAAAGACGCCACCGTCGTCAAGAGAGCTTTGGCCGCCGGCCAAACTGACCGGCTAGGTGGTTTTCTTATGACCGCCTGTTCGGCCACCGCTCCGATGATGACCTCTCAGGTCATCAAAGCGATCTTCACGTCAGCCCGGAATCCGCCGAGCAGTTAGATCCGATTGAGCTCTCCTCTGTAAACGAGCTCTTGGATCGCATCGCCGCCCTGGGAGTCGCCACAGACTACGATCAAATTGGGCTTAAACCCAATCTGAGAGAGATTAACTCTCCTCAGGCCACCCACCATGTTGTCGTGGTAGAGGAACAATGCGGCAACCCTTCTTCTACGTTGAAAACCAACTATGTCCGGATTCCCGATCCCTCCAAGCCGGATTCCCGCGAAGGGACGGACGTTAATCAAATACTGAACTTAGAGTCAGGCATCGAACTAGATTCGTTGGAAAGCATCCAGCAAGTCAAGCTTCCAAATCCGGAAACTTCTTGGCCTTTGAGCCTCAGATCGGGCGGGGTTCCGAACTTGATTCCACCCGCCCACCCAAACATAAGCGATCTATCTCGAATACAGCAAGAGCCCGATGAAACAGTACATCATTACTGGGCCAGATTCCTCCTGGTTATGAACAGGATAAAGGACTGCTGCGAAGAAAGCGCGATTTCAATTTTCTGCAACAATTGCACGGACAAGGGAATCATGAACGCCATAAGTCGTCGTGAAGTTACACGCTTCATTGACCTAGCGACTATCGTACAAAAATACTGTGCGGTAGAGAGTGCCAGGAACACCGAAACTAGGTTTTCGGACAATCCGGCCTTGACCACAACCCTAGTCCTAAGTAAAAGGGTGCGCCATACTCAAGCACCTAGGTTAAAAACCAAAAAGCAAAGACCCCCTAAAGGGCATGGAACCGTACTGGAGGGCTGGCTCAACGGACCCTGTAAAATCCACAGTACGGAGGGCGCCACTCCAACACACAGCCTTCGAGCATGTTGGATACTACGGCAGGTGGCCAAAAGTGGCGAAGGCTTTTTAGCCCCGGGCAAACAGCCCAGCAGTACCGGTACGGTATTAACAGTCTTCGAGACTTTCGCATCAAATAACATGCGAAAACGAACAATCCGCGGCCTCGCCGAAGTCTACCAAGTAGCAACAGCAAATCCATGGAGTGACATGGCTATCACCTTCAACGCCAGCGACGAACCTAAATTCCGAACAGCTAGAGCACCAGCCGCATTGGTCCTCAGTCCGATAGTGGACGGCTTTCGCCTTACCAAGGTACTCATGGATGGCGGCAGCGGATTAAACCTCATCTACGAGGAAACCCTTCAAAAAATGGATATTGACTGGAGCAGCATCGAGCGAAGCAGCACAACCTTCAGAGGGATAATCCTTAGTCGAGAAGTACGCTGCACAGGAAAAATCACACTAGATGTAGTGTTCGGCTCACTGGACAATTACAGGTCCGAGGAGGTCACGTTCCAAGTGGCCCCATTCGGTAGCGGATATCACGCTTTGTTAGGGCGAGAGGCATTCACAATCTTCCAAGCTATACCCCACTACGGGTACATGAAGCTCAAAATGCCTAGACCCAATGGGATAATCACTCTTGCCAGTGATCCAGATACAGCACTCCGCACTGAAAATAAGACAGCCGCACTGGCCCTAGAGGCATTGTCCGAAGCCCTAGCGGCAGAGGAACTAACTACGCTGCGCTCCACGGTGGATAGGGACGATGTGATACTCGATAAGAGGTCCAAGTCCACCTCTTTTAAACCAACAAACGAAATAGTCAAATTTCAGGTCCATCCAACGGACCCCACAAAGACGGCCTCCATTGGGGCACAACTAAGTCCTGATGTCGAAGCCGCACTATGAGAATTCCTTCGGGAAAATTGGGACATTTTTGTTGGAAATATGCCCTAGAGGCAATAATAAAAGTGTTATTATTATATTTCCTTGTTCATGATAATTGTCTTTTATTCATGCTATAACTGTATTATCCGGAAATCGTAATACACGTGTGAATACATAGACCACAATATGTCCCTAGTGAGCCTCTAGTTGACTAGCTCGTTGTGATCAACAGATAGTCATGGTTTCCTGGCTATGGACATTGGATGTCGTTGATAACGGGATCACATCATTAGGAGAATGATGTGATGGACAAGACCCAATCCTAAGCCTAGCACAAAGATCGTGTAGTTCGTTTGCTAGAGCTTTGCCAATGTCAAGTATCTCTTCCTTTGACCATGAGAGCGTGTAACTCCTGGATACCGTAGGAGTGCTTTGGGTGTATCAAACGTCACAACGTAACTGGGTGACTATAAAGGTGCACTACAGGTATCTCCGAAAGTATCTATTGTTTTATGCGGATCGAGACTGGGATTTGTCACTCCGTGTAAACGGAGAGGTATCTCTGGGCCCACTCGGTAGGACATCATCATATGCGCAATGTGACCAAGGAGTTGATCACGGGATGATGTGTTACGGAACGAGTAAAGTGACTTGCCGGTAACGAGATTGAACAAGGTGTTGGATACCGACGATCGAATCTCGGGCAAGTAACATACCGATAGACAAAGGGAATTGAATACGGGATTGATTAAGTCCTTGACATCGTGGTTCATCCGATGAGATCATCGTGGAACATGTGGGAGCCAACATGGGTATCCAGATCCGGTTGTTGGTTATTTACCGGAGAACGTCTCGGTCATGTCTGCATGTCTCCCGAACCCGTAGGGTCTACACACTTAAGGTTCGATGACGCTAGGGTTATAAAGGAAGCTTGTATGTGGTTACCGAATGTTGTTCGGAGTCCCGGATGAGATCCCGGACGTCACGAGGAGTTCCGGAATGGTCCGGAGGTAAAGATTTATATATAGGAAGTCCTGTTTCGGCCATCGGGACAAGTTTCGGGGTCATCGGTATTGTACCGGGACCACCGGAAGGGTCCCGGGGGCCCACCGGGTGGGGCCACCTGCCCCGGGGGGCCACATGGGCTGTAGGGGGTGCGCCTTGGCCTACATGGGCCAAGGGCACCAGCCCCAAGAGGCCCATGCGCCTAGGGAACCCTAGAGGGAAGAGTCCTCAAGGGGGAAGGCACCTCCGAGGTGCCTTGGGGAGGATGGACTCCTCCCCCCCTCTTGGCCGCACCCCAAAACCCATCTAGGGCTGGCCGCCGCCCCTAGGGGGTGGGAAAACCCTAAAGGGGGCGCAGCCCCCTTCCCCCCTATATATATTGAGGCATGGGGCTGCCCATCACACGCGATTTGATCTCTCGTTGGTGCAGCCCTGCCTCTCCTCCTCCTCCTCTCCCGTGGTGCTTGGCGAAGCCCTGCTGGATTGCCACGCTCCTCCACCACCATCACGCCGTTGTGCTGCTGTTGGATGGAGTCTTCCTCAACCTCTCCCTCTCTCCTTGCTGGATCAAGGCGTGGGAGACGTCACCGGGCTGTACGTGTGTTGAACGCGGAGGTGCCGTCCGTTCGGCACTTGATCATCGGTGATCTGAATCACGACGAGTACGAATCCATCAACCCCGTTCACTTGAACGCTTCCGCTTAGAGATCTACAAGGGTATGTAGATGCACTCTCCTTTCTACTCGTTGCTGGTCTCTCCATAGATAGATCTTGGTGATCCGTAGGAAAATTTTTGAATTTCTGCTACGTTCCCCAACAATTTTTGCCTGGCACCCTTCAGACATGCCAGGAATCCCACGCAGGCTGGCAGAGCACATCCTAAACATCCTAAAAGGATTCAAGCCGGTCAAACAAGCTCTTCGGCGATTTTCCGAACCCAAAAGATAGGCAATGGGAGAAGAGCTAGCCAAACTCTTAGAAGCCGGATTCATCAGAGATATAAAACATCCACACTGGCTAGCCAATCTAGTAATGGTACCAAAAAAGGACAAATCCTGGCGCCTCTGAGTCGATTTTAAAGACCTTAACAAGGCCTGTCCAAAGGACCCTTTCCCCCTCCCTCGCATCGACCAAATCATCGATGCTACCGCAGGGCACGATTCATTGTGCTTCCTCGACGCATACTCCGGATACCATCAAATCAAGATGGCGGAGAAAGACCAGGCCGCAACGGCATTCATTATTCCATATGGGCCATTCTGCTTCAACACAATGCCCTTCGGACTCAAAAACGCCGGCCCAACATATCAGCGCATGATTCAAACATGTCTGGCTACCCAGATAGGCAAAACAGTAGAGGCATACGTAGACGATGTGGTCGTCAAGACCAAACACGTCGAAACTCTAGTAGAATACTTGAGGGTGACATTCGACAACCTCCGAGCATATGACATTAAGCTCAATCCGTAAAAATGCGTCTTCGGCGTACCAGACGGAAAGCTCTTGGGCTTCATCATATCCGGTAGAGGAATTGAAGCAAACCCGGCCAAAATCCGAGCTCTGTCACAATTGGATATTCCAAAAGACCTCAAGCAAATACAAAAACTAACCGAATGTGTAGCGGCCTTAAGTCGCTTCATCTCCCATTTGGGAGAAAAGGCTCTGCCCCTCTACCGCCTCCTCCGGCGCACCGAACATTTCGAATGGACGGATGCTGCTACAGCCGGACTCGAAGAAATAAAGGCCATACTGGCAACAAACCCGGTCCTGGCCGCGCCCAACCTGGGCGAACCTATGTTATTATATATCGCAGCAACACATCAAGTTGTCAGCGCGGTACTCGTCGTCGAGCGAGAGACAGAAGGGCATAGATTCCCTCTTCAAAAACCAGTTTACTACGTATCCACTGTTCTAACTCCATGCAAGTCCCGGTACCCACATTATCAAAAGATAGCATATGCGGTGTTCATGGCATCCCGGAAGCTGCGACACTACTTTCAAGAGTGTTCCATAACGGTGGCCTCCGAAGTACCTCTCAACGATATTATAAACAATCGCGATGCAACGGGCAGGATTGCAAAATGGGCTATTGAGCTCTTACCATTTGACATAACCTATAAACCACGGCGAGCTATAAAATCGCAGGTTCTGGCCGACTTCATCGCCGAATGGACCGAAGCCAAACTCCCTAAAGAGTACGACGCATACTCCAATTGGATCATGCATTTCGACGGATCCAAAATGTTGGCTGGCTTGGGGGCTGGCGTTGTCCTGACGTCCCCAACTGGAGTCACAATCCAATATGTACTTCAAATAATGTACATGGACTCCAATAACGCAGCCGAATACGAGGCCCTTCTACATGGCCTCCGGATGGCAATCTCCATGGGCATTCAACACCTAGAGGTGCGCAGGGATTCAAACCTCGCAATATCCCAAGTAAATGGAGACTTTGATGCCAAAGATCCAAAAATGGCAGCTTACCGCAACGCCGTCCTAAAAATGTCAGCTCGATTCGAAGGACTCAAATTCCACCATGTAGCCCGGGATAATAACCAGGCAGCAGACGTGTTAGCACGCATCGGCGCGAAAAGAGACGTCGTCCCTCCAAACATCTTCCTAGAATGGCTCTTCAAGCCATCCGTGTTATGGGAAGAGGAGTCCGGAAATAACAATCCGGAGCCAGCTGCATCACCTAACTCAAACCATTCTGACACAATCGGCGGCTCAGCCAACGAAATAACACCTTCAGCTCACGAAATAATGGCAGTAATTGCCCCGTGGACAGAACCATTCCTTGCCTACTTAATTCGGCAGGAACTTCCCGAAAACCAAAATGAGGCCCGCTGCATAGTTCGGCGATCTAAAGCCTACAAGGTCCATGAGGGAGAACTTTATAAGAAAAGCACAACCGGAGTCCTTCAAAGGTGTATCTCCAAAGAGGAGGGGCGGAATCTCCTGGCTGAAATTCACGCCGGACTCGGCGGGCACCACGCTGCAGCCCGGGCGCTCGTAGGCAAGGCCTTCCGTACAGGATTTTATTGGCCGACAACCCGGGCAGATGCTCAGGACTTAGTCCAACGATGCGTCGGTTGCCAGCTCTTTGCTAATCAGAGCCACATGCCACCTACCGCCCTCAAAACTATACCCATTACCTGGCCGTTTGCGGTCTGGGGGCTTGACATGGTTGGACCCCTTAAAGGGGGAACCCACAAGCACAAATACTTATTGGTCATGGTGGACAAATTCACCAAATGGATTGAGGCCAAGCCGGTTAAAATGGCAGAATCCGGACCGGTGATAGACTTCCTATCCGGAGTAGTACACCGTTTTGGCGTCCCCCACAGCATCATCACTGATAACGGCACGAACTTCACTGCCGAAGAGGTTAAACTCTGGTGCAAAAACATGGGCATCAAGCTCGATTACGCTTCAGTCTATCACCCCCAAACTAACGGTCAAGTCGAGCGAGCAAATGGTCTAATCATGAGCGGCATCAAACCCAGACTAGTGCAGTCCCTCAAGGAATCTAACACGCACTGGGTAGAGGAGCTCGACTCCGTACTCTGGGGGCTGCGGACCACGCCAAACCGAACTACTGGATTCACACCATTTTTCATGGTGTATGGCGCAGAGGCAGTTCTGCCTTGCGATATAATTCATGACTCACCTCGTGTGCGCATGTACGAAGAAAGAGAAGCCGAGTTGGATCGGCAGGACAGTTTGGACGCCTTAGAGGAGGAGCTGGACATGGCAAAGGCTCGTTCCGCATTCTATCAGCAGCAGGCTCGTAGATATCAAAGCAGAGAAGTACGGGCAAAAACTTACAATGTCGGCGAACTCGTTCTACGCCTGCCGGACAAGAAAAAGGACAAACTTAAGCCCAAGTGGGAAGGTCCCTTCATCATCGACCAAGTCCTGACCGGCGGAGCATACCGTCTATGTAAAGCATCTGACAACCGACTCGAGCCGAACCCATGGAACGCAGCCCGTCTCCGAAGATTCTACGCCTAAACACCGAACTCAGAGTTCGTCTCACTCCCCCGTCCACCTTTTTATATTTTTTACTGTCTCTTGTCCCCCTCCTTCTTCCCACTTTTTTTCAATACCTTTTATAGGCTGATTTGCGCTTTGTTCGCACACACTTGATGTGCTCCTAGCACTCATTATACCTGGGGGCTTCTTTACCAGAAGCTTATTAATATGGGCTTCACGCCCAATACATGTGTCATACTTCCGCATGTACCTTTTATTCACCATTATATGCATCGATATGACTTAAGTTTTGGCCAAGCTGGGTTGCCTGGTTCCTGTGCTTACCCCTACGTTCCCGATTGTTCGGCTAGGAGGTAAAGGGAGCACCTCTGCGATTGTTACTGCCGGGTCAGCCGGATGTGTACCTCAGACTGGGTGAAGCCGAAAGCTAGCGTTCTTAAGAGAATATTCGGTCGGTGACTTGAAAGATGATTTATTACTTACTTATTTATAAGCCCCCAGATGCTTTTTCTGCTA
Source organism: Triticum dicoccoides (assembly GCF_002162155.2). Classification (NCBI taxonomy): domain Eukaryota; kingdom Viridiplantae; phylum Streptophyta; class Magnoliopsida; order Poales; family Poaceae; genus Triticum; species Triticum dicoccoides. The sequence continues at coordinate 336,724,992 of NC_041383.1, read as the reverse complement.
TTTTCCTAGTCCGGCATTGCACCTTAGGGCATGCCTCCTAGGGAAAGGAACCCTTAACGAAACTATTCTCCCTGGAAGATGTTTCTTACTAACCATGTAATATAACATAACTAGTTGGGCACTTGTCTGATAAAGCAATTATGACCCCGACGCCTTGTCTCCATGCATGCCCTGGTTCTTTTATAACCGTAGGGGTATTCGGACACACTCCGGACTGTTGGGTCCCGAGGTTGAAGCGAAACGGTCTGCAAAGACAAACGATCTACAATCCGGCTAGAAGGCATCTTACATGTCATTTCAAAATTACATCGTCAAACCGACTGATTGTACTCCTCCTCAATCCCATCTAACAGGCTGTCTAATTTATAGTCCTGTTGGGAATACTTCGCGGCCAGTTCTACTTGGCCATACATCAAGCTCACAGGGATCTCCTTCCCATCAGGCCCCGTAGGTCCGACCTCGGCCATGTGGTTTGGGTCAGCCTTCGGGTAGCGCGTCTTCACCATGGCCCAGGCCTCCCTGGCGCCCTGACGGCAGGACGATATCTTCCACAAACAGAGGCGTCGCCGTGCTCCCTAGAGCTTCTCAGCAAGCCCACCAAGGCCCTCGATTAGGGAGACGGATGGCCATAAAGCCTGAACGACGCCACTCATCGCCTGCCGAACATGTTCGAACAATTGCGCCAGCTCAGGAAGTTGGTCACCTGTTGACCCATGCATTTCCTCCGCAGGGCGACCTGTGAGCACACCTAAAGACATATTTCTGTCAAACGACTTCCTCGCCGAATTCTTCTTTTCAAAGGAATTTGCTCAAGCACTTACTATAAATGCCGCGACGAAGTCGCTGATTCTCCTTCAAGGAGCCAGACAGCTGGGCCCGAACACCTTTCAGCTCTTCTCCTAGCTGGGTGTGGGCATCTTGGAGCTTGTTTCTCTCCTGCTGCACCTTCATAAGCACCCTCTCGCCAGCCTTTAGCTGACGCAGTAGCTGTTGCTTGTCCGGATCTAGTCCGGCGCCCTCTGCAATATTATTGTCAGATTCACGCTGCACTTTGTTAATTAATTATCTTTTCAAAGTACGTCTTACCAGCGGGGGTCTCTGTGGCTCCCCCTGTGGCGGCCAGTGCGGCCTCAAGTTGGGTCTTGCACTCTTGGAGCTCCTGGGACAGATGGGTATTCTTCTCCGTAAGATCCTGCATAAAAATTGATCCTTAAATCAGTTATTTTAACCATTTTAAGTCTCGGGGGCTACTGGCATATATAACTATTAAAATTACTTACACGTATGTCTTTCACATACTGCTCCGTGGCTCTGGTTAACCCATCTTGAGCGGCACGGAGGTGCGCGTTTCCCGCATCAAAGGCATTTAACGCCTCCAGGGAGAAACACGCGTCATGAAGAACTGTGCGACGACGCATGTGATTCATGGCGCTCTCCACCTCAGACCGGGTGGCGGACAGCCTGTCGGCATCCTCCGTCGGAGGAGCGTCCGACTCATGCCTTGTATTCGCCTCCCCTTCCGGGCCATGTGTTGGAGCATGGCTGGCGGAGGCTTGATTGGCAACCTCTCCGGACACTGTCCGGCGAGCACTCTTTCTGGAAAAGTTATGAGCATGAATATACCTCCTGGGAATCCTTCCCTTAAAAAGTGGTGCTCCGTACCGTTGCGGTGACATTTCAGTTAGCGTCGCCCTCCTCTTCCGCCTGCTGGGTCGGACTGACCCTTGTTGGCCGGTCGCCGCGGGCTCGACTTCCTGCCATAAAGGCGCTTCCTGTCGAACACCATTGGTGCACGGTGGTCAGAACTAAGCATTAAAGAAGTAACGGCGCCAGGACTTCGGTCGTACTCACCGGGGAAGCCGGACACAGACCGGGGTAGTCAGCCATAATGGCGACTAAAGAATTATCTATGCTGAGCTGGTGGTACACCCCGTCGATCAGTTCCACCGCTAAGTCCGGATCCTCTTCGGAGGCCGGATCAAGGGACCTTTCTAGGTCTTCGGGTTGTGGGGTTGGGCTTTTTATGCCCTCCACATCCCGACGCAGTTCCTGTGTCAAAATCATACAATAAGACAATTGCCTTTAAAGGCACGATTCAGATATGCATGCGACCGCTTACCCAGCTCCGAGGGTTGTTCATGGAAAATCCGTTCAGAGGATTCGTGCGGAGGAAGTCCTCCTTCTCCCCCTTGTACAAGCCGGACAGGATCTTCGCCAGATCGTCGGCCGAGCCAGGTCCCTTGCGGTCGTGACGGGTGGCGGCGTCGTCTCCGTTGAAGTCCCACATGGGGTGGCCCCTATATTGGAGCGGCTGCACCCCACGCATAATGCACGTGGCCATGACTCCGATCATGGTTAATCCGGAATGGGCTAGCAGCCGTATCCGGCCCATCAAGTAATGGACGCTACTATCATCTTCTCGTCGAGGGCTCCGTGGGCGCCAACTTAGGCGTTTCTTCAGGGGAGCGTTGCTGAACTCTGGAAGGCCGATCCGGACTGGATCCGGCAGCGGAGCGTCCTCCATATAAAACCACTCCGAAGGCCAATCTTCGGATGTCTTCTTCGGGGTCCCGGACAGGTATCCGGTCCCGGCGATGCGCCATATTTCGGCTCCGCCCACTTGATATATCGACCCCTCATGAGAGCGGGGTACGAGGCAAAACAGCCTCTTCCACAGCGCAAAATGGGGCTCAATGCCCGAGAACAGCTCATACAGAGCTACGAAGCCCGCGATGTGCAAAATGGAGGCAGGTGTAAGGTGATGAAGCTGGAGTCCGTAGAACTCCAGGAGCCCCCGGAGAAACCGATGTATAGGAAATCCGAGTCCCCTTATTAAGTAGGAGACGAAGCACACCCGCTCTCCTTTGGAGGGATTGGGGGTGCTCTCTGCCTGCTTCCCACCTTTGTAGGTGGCCATTCCGGCTCGAACCGGAACCATGAAGGCCGGGGGAAGATATCCCTCTGATTGGAGCGTCACTAACTCGCTGTGCGGGACTGAGCATCTCCTCCAATCTCCTGGCTTAGGGCTGGGAGCGCGAGAAGAGGAGCCGCGTCGACTGTCCATGTTGGAATGGGTTTGGTGTCAGATGTGCCTCGATGAGTGCTTGCGGAAGGAGGATGATGTGATTTGGATCTGGATCCTCGCCTCTCTTATAGGCAGCTTATTTGCGCAGCTAGGGGGTAAAACATAAAAATACCCTGGCTTTTCGCATTCATGCGACGCGTGGAAGAAGACCATTATTGGACGCGGAAGCCAAGGAGCGCAACATTTATGAAGCAACCGGACACTATCCGGCAAACACATGGAGCATGAAGAAGAACCCGCCTTGCAAACGCCAAAGACAACATACGCGCCGGATTCGTCGTTATTGAAGCCTGGTTTGGGGGCTACTGAGGGAGTCCCAGACTAGGGGGTGTCCGGATAGCCGAACTACCATCATCGGCCGGACTCCAAGACTATGAAGATACAAGATTGAAGACTTCGTCCCGTGTCCGGATGGGACTTTCCTTGGCGTGGAAGGCAAGCTTGGCGATACGCATATGTAGATCGCCTACCAATGTAACCGACTCTGTGTAACCCTAGCCCTCTCCGGTGTCTATATAAACCGGATGGCTTTAGTCCATAGGACGAACAACAATCATACCATAGGCTAGCTTCTAGGGTTTAGCCTCCTTGATCTTGTGGTAGATCTACTCTTGTAACCCACATCATCAATATTAATCAAGCAGGACGTAGGGTTTTACCTCCATCAAGAGGGCCCGAACCTGGGTAAAAACATCGTGTCCCTCGTCTCCTGTTACCATCCGCCTAGACGCACAGTTCGGGACCCCCTACCCGAGATCCGCCGGTTTTGACACCGACACTCCCACTTTCAATATGTATCCAGATTGAGACTTAGAGTCATCTGGATCGGTGTAAAAGCTTGCATCAACATAACTCTTTACTACGAACTCTTTATCATCCCCATAACCGAGAAACATTTCCTTAGTCCTCACTAAGGATAAATTTGTCCGCTGTCGAGTGATCTACTTCTAGATTACCATTGTACCCCCTTGCCAAACTCATGGTAAGGTACACAATAGGTATGGTACACAGCATAGCATACTTTATAGAACCAATGACTGAAGCATAGGGAATGACTTCCATTCTCTTTCTATCTTCTGACGTGGTCGGGTTTTGAGTCTTACTCAATTTTACACATTGTAATACAGACAAGAACTCCTTCTTTGACTGATCCATTTTGAACTCTTTCAAAAACTTGTCAAGGTATATACTCATTGAAAAATCTTATCAAGCATCTTGATCTAACTTTATAGATCTTGATGCCCAATATGTAAGCAGCTTCACCGAGGTCTTTCTTTGAAAAACTCTTATTCAAGTATCCCTTTATGCTATCCAGAAATTCTATATCATTTCCAATCAACAAGATGTCATCCACATATAATATCAGAAATGCTACAGAGCTCCCACTCACTTTCTTGTAAATACAGGCTTATCCAAAAGTCTGTATAAAACCATATGCTTTGATCACACTATCAAAGCGTTTATTCCAACTTCGAGAGGCTTGCACCAATCCATAAATGGATCGCTGGAGCTTGCACACCTTGTTAGCACCCTTTGGATCGACAAAACCTTCTGGTTGCATCATATACAACTCTTCTTCCAGAAATCCATTCAGGAATGCAGTTTTGACATCCATTTGCCAAATTTCATAATCATAAAATGCGACAATCGCTAACATGATTCGGACAGACTTAAGCATCGCTACAAGTGAGAAAGTCTCATCATAGTAAACCCCTTGAACTTGTCAAAAACCTTTCACAACAAGTCGAGCTTTCTAAATAGTAACATTACCGTCTGCATCGGTCTTCTCCTTAAAGATCCATTTATTTTGTATGGCTTGCCGATCATCGGGCAAGTCCACCAAAGTCCACGCTTTGTTCTCATACATGGATCCCATCTCAGATTTCGTGGCCTCAAGCCATTTTGCGGAATCTGGGCTCATCATTTCTTCCTCATAGTTTGTAGATTCATCATGGTCAACTAACATGACTTCCAGAACAAGATTACCGTACCATGATGTCTACTGCACAACCTTCTTCTTGTAGATGTTGTTGGGCCTACAAGCACACAGGTTTGTAGGACAGTAGCAAATTTCCCTCAAGTGGATGACCTAAGGTTTATCAATCCGTGGCAGGCATAGGATGAAGATGGTCTCTCTCAAACAACCCTGCAACCAAATAACAAAGAGTCTCCTGTGTCCCCAACACACCCAATACAATGGTAAATTGTATAGGTGCACTAGTTCGGCGAAGAGATAGTGATACAAGTGCAAAATAGATAGTACATATAGGTTTTCGTAATCTGAAATAATAAAAACAGCAAGGTAACTAATGATAAAAGTGAGCGTAAACGGTATTGCAATGATAGGAAACAAGGCCTAGGGTTCATACTTTCACTAGTGCAAGTTCTCTCAACAATAATAACATAGATAGATCATATAACAAGCCCTCAACATGCAACAAAGAGTCACTCCGAAGCCACTAATAGCGGAGAACAAACATAGAGATTATGGTAGGGTACGAAACCACCTCAAAGTTATTCTTTCGGATCGATCTATAAAAGAGTTCGTACTAGAATAACACCTTAAGACACAAATCAACAAAAACCCTAATGTCACCTAGATACTCCATTGTCACCTCAAGTATCCGTGGGCATGATTATACGATATGCATCACACAATCTCAGATTCATCCAACCAACACAAAGTACTTCAAAGAGTGCACCAAAGTTTCTACCGGAGAGTCAAGAACGTGTGGCAACCCCTATGCATAGGTTCCCAATGTCACCAAACCCGCAAGTTGATCACCAAAACATACATCAAGTGGCACATGATATCCCATTGTCACCATAGATAATCACGGCAAGACATACATCAAGTGTTCTCATAAAAGACTCAATCCAATAAGATAACTTCAAAGGGGAAACTCAATTCATCACAAGAGAGTAGAGGGGGAGAAACATCATAAGATCCAACTACAATAGCAAAGCTCGGGATACATCAAGATCGTGCAATAGATGGAACACGAGAGAGAACACGAGAGAGAGAGAGAGATCAAACACATAGCTACTGGTACATACCATCAGCCCCGAGGGTGAACTACTCCCTCCTCGTCATGGATAGCGCCGGGATGATGAAGATGGCCACCTGTGATGGGATCCCCCTCCGGCAGGGTGCCAGAACGGGCTCCCGAGAGGTTTTTGGTGGCTACAGAGGCTTGCGGCGGCGGAACTCCCGATCTATCTTCTGTTCTGGAAGTTTTAGGGTACGTAGGTATATATGGGTGAAAGGAGTACATCGGTAGACCGAAGGAGGGCCACGAGGCAGGGGGCGCGCCCTAGGGGGGTGGGCGTGCCCCCCACCCTCATGAGCACCTCCCTTCTTTCCTGACGTGCACTACAAGTCCATTGGGTGGCTTTCCTTCCAAAAATAACTTCTCCAGTTGATTTCGTTCTGTTTTGACTCCGTCTGATATTCCTTTTCCCCGAAACACTGAAATAGGCATAAAACAACAAATCTAGGCTGGGCCTCCGGTTAATAGGTTAGTCCCAAAAATAATATAAAAGTGGATAATAAAGCCTAATATTGCCTAAAACAGTAGATAAAGTAGCATGGAGCAATCAAATATTATAGATACGTTGGAGACGTATCAAGCATCCCCAAGCTTAATTCATGCTCGTCCTCGAGTAGGTAAATGATAAAAAGAGAATTTTTTATGCGGAGTGATACTTGGCATAATTTCAATGTAAAACTTCTTAATTGTGATATGAATATTAAGATCCGAAAGATTCAAGACAAAAGTTCATATTGACATAAAAATAACAATACTTCAAGCATACTAATCAAGCAATTATGTCTTCTCAAAATAACATGGCCAAAGAAGGTTATCCCTACAAATCATATAGTCTGACTATGCTCCATCTTCCCCACGCAAAATATTTAAATCATGCACAACCCCGATGACAAGCCAAGCAATTGTTTCATACTTTAACATTTTCAAAACTTTTTCAATCTTCACGCAATACATGAGCGTGAGCCATGGATATAGCACTATATGTGGAATAGAATGGTGGTTGTGGAGAAGACAAAAAGGGAGAAGATAGTCTCACATCAACTAGGCGTATCAACGGGCTATGGAGATGCCCATTAATAGATATCAATGTGAGTGAGTAGGGATTGCCATGCAACGGATGCACTAGAGCTATAAGTATATGAAAGCTCTACAAAAGAAACTAAGTGGGTGTGCATCCAACTCGCTTGCTCACGAAGACCTAGGGCATTTTGAGGAAGCCCATCATTGGAATATACAAGCCAAGTTCTATAATGAAAAATTCCCACTAGTATATGAAAGTGACAAAATGAGAGACTCTCTATCATGAAGATCTTGGTCCTACTTTGAAGCACAAGTGTGGTAAAAGGATAGTAACATTGTCCCTTCTCTCTTTTTCTCTCTGTCACATCCCAAGTTCTGGTATGCACTAGACTAGCCCTTCATGTGTGCATCATGTTTATATTTATTTTAAACCTGAAATGGGGATTGCCTAAACCCTAGCACCAGATCAAATCAAATTGGTTCAACATAAAATCATTTTCAATGAACCTGAAATGACCTTCTAAAATGTTCATCATCTTTGCCTTGGTCTTAAACCTCTGACAAAAATGGTGCACAATTTTATAGGTCATCCTAAGGTCACTGAATTAAATCATAAGTATTTGAATTTGGACATTTAAATTCTATAAAATATTTTAAATGTCCAAATACTCCTAAACTGAAATGTTCCATGTTGGATATATTCTATACAGTGGGCATGTGCAGTATAGTGAATTTTGAAAGGGTCTAGGTATTTTTAGAAAAGCCCTAAAGATTACAGAATAATAGAAAACAGGAATTAAAATAGAGAAACCAGAGAGAGAGAACTTACCTGGCAAGGCCCACCTGGCCTGGCACTGTAGCAGCCCACCTGGCCAGGCCTCTCTGGCAACCCAGCCCACCACCGCAGCTTCTGTCGTCTTCCTCCTCTGCCAGGAGGAGAAGCAGCTGCGTGCGGCGCACACAGCCACCCGTGGCCACCTCCTCCCTCCCTGCCTGCCTGGTTCCTCCTCGGTGCTCCTAGACGACACCACGGAGCGTCACGCAGCCCCCCTGGCCCCCCTATCACCCTCTCCCGTGCCTCTCCCCTCTCTGCTCTCTCTCCCTCTCGTGCTCGAGCGCGCTCATCGCCGCCGCTCGCTACTGCCACGGCCACCAGCCACCGCCTCGCCTCGACGATGCGCTCAGAGGCTCCGCCTCGACCCCCTCCTCCTCCTCACCGAGCCACGCCCCGCGGGAGCCGCTACAACGCCGCCATCGGCTCCATCTTCTTCCTCGGACTCCAGCGATCGCCGTCGCCACTCCGTCATCTCCAGAGCCTCCCCCGAGCTGACGACCCCTCCATGCGATGCGCTGTGAGCCTCTGAACCGTTTCCCCCTACTCCCGTGGACTAATTAGAGCTCCAGCCCTCGTTTCCGTCGAGACCGAGACCTCGCCGGCGCCGGTCATGCCGCCGTCGTTGTTTTGGCCTACCTCCGTCCAAACCAAGCACGCCACCGCACTCAGTGCACCCCCGAGAGCACGTAGAACACAGCAGCACCTCCCCTAGTGCACTGCAATGCCGAAACGCTCGACGCCCGAACTCCGGCCGCCGCCGTCGTCGTGGTTGCCGTCGCCTCCGACCACCCCAGCTCTTCCCACTTTCCCTGCCAGATGCGCGCGAGCCCCAGCTATGCATAGGACCAAACCACGTTCGATTTGGTCTACCGTGGGCAAAACCCGAGCCAACCCAGTGTGCCTTCGCCGCGTTTCGGTCGCCGCCGGCGTAACTCCGACGATGGTGACGTGGCCGCTTAGCTTAGGTTAACGACGCACTTAGTCAACACTTAGTTACACTGACAGCCGGGCCCCACTGCCTAATTAAACTTAGATTAGTTTCTGCTTAGTATTAACTAATCACAGCGGCCCCACGCGTCAGTGTTGACCACACTGACGTGGCCATTGACTGGGCCCACATGTCAGTGACCCTAATGAGCAACGTGACACTGACCTATGGACCCCACTGGTCAGGTTTGACCTGGTCAACGCCTGTTGACCGCTGACGTCACAGTGACGTAGTGCTGACGCAATTAATCATTTTCTGGAATAAAAATAATCCAGGAAATTCCAGGAAATATCCCAAACTTCTAAAATTCATAGAAAATCAACCGTAACTCCAAATGAAATAATTTATATATGAAAAATGATCAAAAAAATCCAATATATCCATCTGTACTATTTTCATGCATGTTAGAACAACTTATGACTATTGTTTAGGACAATTCAATTAAATGGCATTTAAGAAATCACATATGGAGTTTGGATTTGAACTTAGGGTTCAAACCAACTTCATTTAACTTTGTTGCTAGCTGCATTAGCTCAAAACACCAGCATGTTGCCATGTCATGATCATGCATCATAATGTGCATTGCATTGATTGTGTTTTCCTCTCTGTTGCCGGTAATTGTTCCCTCTCGATAGACGTGGTTCCGACGATGAGTTCGATGACACCGATGAAGAACTATACTATCTTCAGAAGTGCCAGGCAAGCAAAACCCCCTTGTTCATTCCGATACAATCCTACTCTCCCGCTCCTGCTCTCTTTTACTGCATTGGGACAACACCGATTCATCTGTTACTTGCTGCGGTAGCTGAACCCCTTTATCCTTTGCATGACCTGTCATTGCCACAGTAAATAGATGAAACCCACTAGCATGAGTAGGAGTTGTTTGAGCCCTATTGTGCCTACTCATTCATGCTTGTTTGTCATGCCTGCTACTGCTTAGAGTTGAGTCAGGTCTGAGTCATTGGGGATGAATCAGAGGCGTGTGAACATGTCCTACTATGTGTGAGCTAAGTGTGTGAACACGGTTTGGTAAAGGTAGCGATGAGAGGCCATGTAGGAGTACATGGTGGGTTGTCTCATTGCAGCCGTCCTCAGGAACTGAGTTCTGTGTTTGTGATCCATGAATAGCTACTACCACACATTGGGTTCCGGTAACTCGGCCCCTCTCGGCTTATTAATCAACTTGATCTCTGTCCAGGAGTTGCAACTAGTTTCTGGTGTTTGTAGGTAGTGTTAGTAGTCTACCAAGTGGCACCCGGTACAGGTGGGCTTGGGACAGACTGGGCACAGTGGCCCGGTGTACCAAGTAGCACCCGGATGGTGGGCTTGGGAACCCTGCACACATCGTTTGGGGCCGTGAGCGACACCCCGGCCGGATCTCCTTGCGGATGGAACCCGAATAGGCGATAAACCTGGACGGGAGACTTGTGTGGTTAGTCAGGTCGTGGTTGACACCCTCGCTGGGCTTCCGCTTGAAGGTTGCCGAGTACATGTCGTGTAAACGGCGGTAAGTGGTGAGAGCGCGTGTGAAGAAGTACACCCCTGTAGGGTTAATATGATCTATTCAAATAGCTGTGTCCACGGTAAAGGACTTCTGGGTTGCTTGTACAGTTCATAGACAAGTGAAAGTGGATACTCTAAAATACGCAAGATAAGCATGAGTGCTATGGATGGCGTTCTCGTAGGGAGACGGGAGCGGATCCATAGTGGTGTATTGATATGGTGAATATGTGGACTCGTGTGCGCCACCTCAAAAGAGTTACTTGCAGTCGTAGTTTAGGATAGCCACCGAGTCAAAGTTGGCTTGCTGCAGTTAAACCCCACCATCCCCTTGTTGATAATGATGCATATGTAGTTAGATCTGATGTAAGTCTTGCTGGGTACATTTGTACTCACGTTGCTTAATTTATGTTTCTGCAGAGAGACTTCAGTCTCGCTAGTAGTACCGCATGGACTTCGACGTTTAGCTTGTTACCTCAGCTACGATCTTGTGCCCTCGGCAGGATCTGATAGATAGTCAGGCTTCTCGGCCTTTTTCATTTGTAGATGTCTGTACTCAGACATGTTAAGCTTCCGCTTGTGCTTTGACTTGTATGCTCTGAGTGTTGGGTCATGAGACCCATGTTTGTAATATCTCGCTCCTCGGAGCCTACTGAATAAAATACTTGAGTCGTGGAGTCATGTTGTGATGCCATGTTGTATTTGCATATATCGAGCATATTGTGTGTATGTTATTGAAATGCTTGGTATGTGTGGGATCTGACTATCTAGTTGTTTATCCTTGGTAGCCTCTCTTACCGGGAAATGTCTCCTAGTGCTTCCACTGAGCCCTGGTAGCTTGCTACTGCTCCGGAACACTTAGGCTGGCCGGCATGTGTCCTTCTTCGTTCCTGTGTCTGTCCCTTCGAGGAAATGTCACGCGGTGTCTACCGGAGTCCTGTTAGCCTGCTACAGCCCGGTTTACCGGAGTCCTGCTAGCCCAGTTGCTACAGCCCGGATTCACTCGCTGATGACCGACACGTTCGTTGCTGGGTCATGTATGCATGTCCCTGTAAGTTAGTGCCACTTTGGGTTCACGACTAGCCATGTCAGCCCGGGTTCTTTGTCATATGGATGCTAGCGACACTATCATATACGTGAGCCAAAAGGCGCAAACGGTCCCGGGCCAGGTAAGGTGGCACCCGTGGGAATACCGTGCGTGAGGCCGCAAAGGGATATGATGTGTTACATGCTAGATCGGTGTGACTTAGGATCAGGGTCCTGACACTCTCATTTTTTTTATTTGGGCCTTTTCTCCCCTTTTTTGGCCTCTTTTTTTTGTAAAGTCCGAAGTCTCATCACGACTTGTGGGGGAATCATAGCCTTCATCATTCTTTCCTCGCTTGGGACAATGTTCTAATAATGATGATCATCACACTTTTATTTTTCTTACAACTCAACAATTACAACTCGATACTTAGAATAAAGTATGACTCTATATGAATGCCTCCGACGGTGTACTGGGATATGCAATGAATCATGAGTGACATGTATGAAAGAATTATGAACGGTGGCTTTGCCACAAATACGATGTCAACTACATGATCATGCTAGCAATATGACAATGATGGAGTGTGTCATAATAAGCGGAACGGTGGAAAGTTGCATGGCAATATATCTCGGAATGGCTATGGAAGTGATAGGTAGGTATGGTGGCTGTTTTGAGGAACATATATGGTGGGTGTATGATACCGACGAAAAGTGCGTGGTATTAGAGAGGCTGGCAATGGTGGAAGGATGGGAAAAAGTGCGTATAATCCATGGACTCAATATTAGTCATAAAGAACTCATATACTTGTTGCAAAAATCTAGAAGTTATCAAAGCAAAGTATTATGCGCATGCTCCTAGGGGGATAGATTGGTAGGAAAATACTATCGCTCGTCCCCGACCGCCACTCATAAGGAAGACAATCAATAAATAAATCATGCTCCGAGTTCATCACATAACGATTCACCATACGTGCATGCTACGGGAATCACAAACTTCAACACAAGTATGCTTTAAATTCATAATCACCCAACTAGCATGACTTCAATATCACTACCTCCATATCTCAAAACAATTATCAAGCATCAAACTTATCTTAGTATTCAACGCACTCAAAAGAAAGTTTCACATATCTTGAATACCAAGTATATTAATATTAAGCAAATTACCATGCTATTAACGACTCTCAAAATAATCTAAGTGAAGTATGAGAGTTCATCTATTCCTTAAAAATAAAACTACCACCATGCTCTAAAAGGTATAAGTGATGCACTAGAGCAAATGACATACTACTCCGAAAGATATAAGTGAAGGTCAATGAGTAGCTAAATAATTATGCAACTATGCGAAGACTCTCTCTCATTTAATAATTTCAGATCTTGATACTTTATTCAAACAGCAAGCAAAGCTAAAGAAAACTACATTGCAAGGATAGCACAACTCATGTGAAGAAGCAAAAACTTAGGCTCAACCGATACTAACCGATAGTTGTTGAAGAAGAAAGGTGGGATGCCAACGGGGGCATCCCCAAGCTTAGATGCTTGAGACTTCTTGAAATAATATCTTGGGGTGCCTTGGTCATCCCCAAGCTTGAGCTTTTGTGTCTCCTTAATTCCTCTCATATCATGGTTTCTCTTTTTATCAAAAGCTTCATTCACAACAAACTCAACAAGAACTCGTGAGATAGGTTAGTATAAACCAATGCAAAACCTTATCATTCCCTATTGTAACAAATCACTAAAATTATTATTCCACATTGAATACTAAATGCCTCTGCATATTTAATACTCCTATCCTCAAATAGAATCATTAATTAAGCAAACATATGCAAACAATGCAACCATAACAGCAATCTGCCAGAACAGTACAGTCTGTAAAGAATGCAAGAGTATCAATACCTCCCTGGCTCCAAAAATTATGAACTAAAATTCCCACTATAATAAATTTATCAGAGCTCAATATGCAAAACATTCAACATTATACCACTCTCTGACTTTTCTAGGGAATTTTTGCAACAGCGGTAAACTTTCTGTTTTTCAAACAGCAACATGTATACTAGCAAAATAAGCATGGCAAAGGCTATCCTTGACTTCTTTATTGAAACTAAAGATGCAAAACATTATTCTAAATAACAGCAAGCTAATACTAACAAAAGAAAATGACGCTCCAAGCAAAACACATATCAGTAAAGTTACCGATGAACGAAGACGAAAGAGGGGATGCCTTCCGGGGCATCCCCAAGCTTAGGCTTTTGGATATTCTTGAATATTATCTTGGGGTGCCTTGGGCATCCCCAAGCTTAGGCTCTTGCCACTCCTTATTCCATAGTCCATCAAATCCTTACCCAAAACTTGAAAACTCCACAACACAAAACTCAGCAGAAAACTCGTAAGCTCCGTTAGTATAAGAAAATAAAACCACCACTTAGGTACTGTAATGAACTCATTCTAAATTCATATTGGTGTAATATCTACTTTACTCCAACTTATCTATGGCTCATACCCTCCAATACTACTCATAGATTCATCAAAATAAGCAAACAACACATAGAAAACAGAATCTGTCAAAAACAGAACAGTCTGTAGTAATTTGTATCAAACGTATACTTCTGGAACTCCAAAAATCCTACCAAATTAGGAAGTCATAAGCAATTTGTGTACAAATCCAGAGCAAAAAGAATCAGATCAGGATCACGTTTCTGTGAATTAACAAAACTAATTTACTGGGTGCAAAAGTTTCTGATTTCCAGCAGGATCAACACAACTATCACCGTAAACTATCCTAAAGGTCTTACTTGGCACTTTATTGAAATAAAAGCTATAAAACATGATTACTACAGTAGCATAATCATGTGGACACACAAAAACAGTAAAGGTAAATATTGGGTTGTCTCCCAACAAGCGCTTTTCTTTAATGCCTTTTAGCTAGGCATGATGATGACAATGATGCTCACATAAAAGATAAGAATTGAACATAATGGGAGCATCATGAAGCATATGACTAGCACATTTAAGTCTAACCCACTTCCTATGCATAGGGATTTTGTGATCAAACAACTTATGGGAACGATAATCAACTAGCATAGGAAGGTAAAACAAGCATAGCTTCAAAATTTTAAGCACATAGAGAGGAAACTTGACATTATTGCAATTCCTACAAGCATATATTCCTCCCTCATAATAATTTTCAGTAGCATCATGTAACGCCCCGGTTCCGATGCGCCAGGTGTCTGCCAGTTATTCGCCGCCGTTGCCATGTCATTTGCTTGCGTGTTGCATTTTGTCATGCCATCATGTGTATTTCATTTTGCATACGTGTTCGTCTCATGCATCCGAGCTTTTTCCCCGTTGTCCGTTTCGCGATCCGGCACTCCTATGCCCTCCAGCGTCCCCCCTTTTGTCTCTCTTCGTGAGCGGGTGTTAAACTTTCTCGGAATGGCCCGAGGTTTGCCAAACGGCCTTGGTATAGCACCGGTAGACCGCCTGTCAAGTTTCGTGCCATTTGGAGGTCATTTGGTACTCCAACGGTTAACCGGGTAACCGTAAAGCCCCCTCTCTCTTTGCAGCCAAACGCCCCTCCAAAGTGGTCCAAAACCCAGCCAACTCCCCTTCATGCTCTCGGTCGTTCGATCACGATCGTGTGGGCGAAAACCGCTCCTCATTTGGACTCTCCTAGCTCCCTCTACCTATAAATATGCCCCTCTCCCCGAAAATCCCGGATCAATTCCCCCCTAACCCTAGACGAAATCCCTCCTCCGCCGCCGGACACGTCCGGATCGGACCGGACGCGTCCGTCCGTCGCCGCCCGTCCTACCACGCGCCGCCACGTGGCGGGCCGCGCCCCACTTCGCCGCGCCTCCTCCGCGGGCCCGCCTGGCCCGTGGCCGGCCCTCCCGCTCCGCCGACTGGGCCCGTGCCCCGCGCGCCCGCGCCCCGCGACCGCCCGGCGACCGCGCCTCGCCGCGCCGCCCCTCCGCCTCAACTCCGGGCGACCGGCGCCGCCCCTCGCCTCCTCGCCGCCTTCG